>NC_088643.1:95730634-96189134 GCF_964019385.1 Sycon ciliatum
CACCACCGCGACTGGTTACGCAACTTTTCACCGTAGCTGTGGCTTACCATGCCGTCAGAAATGACGTACTGCACGAATTACGCTCCCACAGGAACCATCCCGAGTTGCACACTCTGGTTTATGTACTCTTGTCGATACATATACTGTACTATTGAGCGTTGAGAATGAGTGAGAATCGTTACCTTCGGTACACGTAAACTAGTCAATTTTGGGAAATCGTTATATATGCGCCTCGTTAGAATAATGGCTTTTACAGTATTCCATGCGTGTTTTTGGGTTCCATGTTCTTCGACATGCCACTCTACTGTACAGGTGGCATCTTGATAATTCGACCAATTTCAGCCAATGTGATTCCCACAGAATGTCTGATCATTCAAACATTGAAATAGGAATGCACACCTAATTAGAAGTGCCACGGAGCCCGCTTACATAGAAAGTGTGTGGGATAGTCATACCTACTGATAGTTCAAAGTTTGCAAAACGTAATACCAAGTTCACTGAACACTGTACTGATCAGTTCAGTGTGCACATGCTGGCTGGGATCGGCCAGTTTACAGTGCGGAAAACCTGTGTCTACAGCGCATGTTGCAACTCTGTGTGACACTGCGAGCACTAGCAGCCAATATATTGTGGTGTGCAATTCATGAACAGCAACAGTGCAACCAGGTCCTTCCTCGACGTTACTCTGAGTTTCGTGTCTGAAAACACTCATCGGGGGTTTTTCAGACATGAAACTCCGAGTAATGGCAGGGAAGACCTGGTTGCACTGTTGCTGTCGGTGAATTGTATTACTGGCCCTGTCCGCTGGAATAGAGCACTATACGCAGCCTGCGGATCTTAGACACCTGTCTATATTGTGTTGTGGGTAGATGTTTGGATAATTACAATGTCTAGATAATTAGAAGTTTTCGCCCGGCAGTTTGGGTTCGAATTGTCAGGATTCCACTTGTATGTATACTGTCATAGCTCCAATGGGCAATGGCGTACATGTACGTGATCGATTGTACTCATTGCTTCCAAGGAAAGAACAGCTGTGCAACGTGGCATTACCTGGACGTCTGCGATAGCTGACAAACTTCGGCATCCAAAGAAGGAAACTGATCGCCAGGGTAACTGGAGATGGTGCAGAGATTACATCAAATTGGAGTAGGCCTAAACCAGAGCCAAAACTGTGATAGTTGTTGACAGCAGAGTAATTACCTTCGACGTAGAAAGCATTCTCGCAGCTGTGGATGATGTTGTCTTCTAGACACGCAGACCAAGTGCCAAACGCAGCGAATATATAAAATTAATAGGTTCACTTGAACTAGTGCAAGAAAGAGAGAGTCTCAGAGGGAATTTCAAATGAAGAGTGATCTTGAGCAAAATACAATCAGACAAAATATTTATGCCATGACTCATCTGACGTGCATGTGGCATCACTGGCATGTGGAAGTCGTCAAAATAATTAATTATTTTGACGACTTCCTTTTCAATGACGTGCGTACCATGCATACCCGGTACGCGGTACGCGGTACTAGTACCCCTTGTCACGTACACGCCGTAGATCTACGGTGATGCATGGAGGAGGGGGGGGGGGGGGGGGGTCAAGCAGCTGCTTGACAACTACTACTGTACTGTACTACTAGTACTAGCAAGAGGGGGGTTATGTACTCTTGCTAGTGGTAGTAGTGAACCTGGTGAACTACCGTTACTTGATGAAGGGGGGGGGCAAGCAGGTGTACGGCATGCATACATGAATGATGAAGCCAAGACCAGACACTTGCAAGAGAAAACAGATCTACCATACTCTCCGTGATGAAGCTCGAAGCCGAGTGAGAAAAGAAAACGCTAACATCCAAAAGCGCTACAGGGTCGTCCACAAAATTAATATAAAATATTTTTTAGAGAGAAATTGACCATATTGCCTAGCGCGCCTGGGGAAATGAACAAGATATCGTCTTTAACGACACAGGGCTAATCTTTCAATATACGTGTAGATCTGGTACTGTAGGTACATGTGGCAAGGAAGGCAAAAAAGAAAAGAAAAACAGAACTTCCACAATGGAGCCGGTCTCCCCTTTGCAAAGACCAAAGATGGCAGACATTTCCAACATGGACTTTGATGTTACAATCAGCGATGAGCTTCTTGGGGAAGCAGTGCAATATGTATAGTGAAACACTTGGCACATTAATTTTAGCGTTTTCATAGATTGAGCTGATTCACGATGAGAAACGTTTGCGATTCTATCTCTTCAGTCGGATATTGCACTGTCTACAATCAATGTACGGAGAGGTTCGCAGCGAATTATATCCGCGAATGTGTGGTGGTCGCGAAAATAGCGAAATTTAATCTCTAGCGAAAGTTTCTCAATTTACAGTACACGTACGTACTATAAGGTTTCCTCACTACCTCTCTAATTATTTGAGTAGAAAGGTAGTTTTTGCTGGAAGATGCACCCAGGGTGCTCCAATGCCGCGGATGAGGCAGAGCGGACTACAGAGTGCAACAGAACAACACGGCTATTCATGCTCAGTACCGCAATCATCACTGACATCGGGCAACCATTGCTTGATGATTGCGGTACTGAGCATGGAACTCCAGAGTTGCAACAAATGTAGCCGCTTGTTACACTGTTGTACAGTGCAGCTACTAACATTTTAAGCGACATACTGCCGTCAACCTTAGTATAGCCGATCTCTACCTGTACGATAGTATAGCCGATCTCTACCTGTACGATAGTATAGCCGATCTCTACCTGTACGATAATAGGCACTGGACTAGTACAGTGTATATGAAGCCAAGACTGTGCAGGTCGAATGAGTTATTGTGAATGCTGTCACGGCGATATTCCTACAGTTATACACCACTATATAAAAGTCGAAAGACCAAAGCCAGTAAATGTCATGCATTGCAAATCCAAATCCCACATTACCTCTTCCAGCGTCATTCAACTGGAAGTGCCACACTCTGATTCTGGTTCTGACGGCCCTTTTACAGGCATTAAGGTACACGCTGATCACCGCATTGCACACAAATCACAACACACATGGTCCAATCTTGGCTTACGTGTTACACACGATGTATGTACAAAACGTTACAATCATCACTTTTTAACTTCATGCAAGTTTTATAAAACAACGGAATTTTCAAGTACGACACATTTCATGGATGTCTGTGAGAAAAGATGAGAAGAGACATAAAAGTAAAAAGATACAGTTCATGCAAATCGAAGCCAACTCTACTGTCAGATGCCTATGCTACAAGACTATGATGTGGAACAAACTCGCCATACCTGTGTGGAAAAACTAGATGAGATCGGCAACATTCATTGGCATTTCATCAATTTGCGTACTGTAGTACTGCTCGATATCACGGAGAATGCGGATGTCATCACTCTTCACAAAGTTGATGGCAACACCCTTGCGACCGTAGCGACCTGATCGACCGATGCGATGGATGTACAACTCACGGTTGTTGGGCAGATCGTAGTTGATCACCAGCGATACTTGCTGCACATCAAGACCTCGTGCCCAGACATCTGTTGAAATCAAGACACGGCTGTCACCAGCTCGGAACTTCTTCATGATGGCTTCCCTCTCTTTCTGTGGCATGTCTCCATGCATTGATGCTACTGTGAAGTTGGCCTCCACCATCTTCTCCGTCAGCCAATCAACCTTTCTCTTGGTGTTGCAGAAGATGACGGCCTGTGTAATGGTGAGTGTGTCGTACAAATCACACAGAGTATCGAACTTCCATTCCTCTCTCTCGACGGCAACAAAGAACTGCTTGATACCCTCCAGGGTCAGTTCATCACGCTTTACGAGAATGCGAATGGGATTGCTCATAAACTTGTGGGTCATTTCAAGAATCTCATGAGGAAGGGTAGCGCTGATAAGAACGACTTGCGTGCCTGGTGGCAAATAACGGTACACCTCGTAGATCTGCTCCTTGAATCCTTTGTTCAACATCTCATCAGCCTCATCCAATACCAACATCTTGATGGAGCGAGTACGCAATGCACGGCGAGAAATCATGTCACGAACGCGGCCCGGCGTTCCAGACACTATGTGCTGGCCATACTCTAGCTTCCGGATATCCTCTCCAACATTGGTACCACCAATGCACGAATGACACTGCACATTCATATGGTCTCCAAGTGCTAAAACCACTCTCTGAATCTGTGTTGCCAACTCACGAGTCGGTGAGAGGGCTAGAACCTGCGTTTCACGAAGCTGGGTGTCCAAAATCTGCAATGAAGAGATTGAGAAAGTAGCTGTCTTTCCAGTACCGGACTGTGCCTGCGCAATCACATCTCTTCCACTGGTTATTGGTTTGATGGACCGTTGCTGAATAGCAGATGGCTTCTCAAAGCCGTAAGCATAAATTCCTCGCAAAAGTTCCTCACGTAGACCCATACTATCAAAGGTCGGTGTAACTTGCACTTCCTCTGAGGTTTCGAACACGACATTTGATAGGTCTGCATCGTTCCCCTTCACTTTCCTGGTCGCCATTGTGCCGAACCTTCATTGCCACTTCAAAGCAAATCGAACGGCGAAGGAAGAACATTCATCGCCCGACAATTGAGCTAGCTCAAAACAAAAGGAAAATAAATGCTCAAGCGCACAAATCTAATGTCGAGAATTTGAAACCACGCGCATGCAAAAATAAGGTTTTTCGCGCGGGCTAGGCTTTATGACGCCATTTTGCATATTTTTGGAGCTCGATCGATCACGTCAGGTGCACGTGCACGCTTTTACGAGCTCTTTGCACGAAAATGCTCGAAAAGGGCGCTAACGCGCGAAGTTCGTATGGCCTGCATATGCGCTGCATGTAGCAGGCGCTAGGCCGGTCATGCACACGTGGTGAGTTGGATTATAATCGATAGCGCCGCATTAGCGGATATCGCGATCGGAACGGTGCATGTGCATGCAGTGCTTTCTCAATCTCATCTTCATTTCGACCTTTTTGTCTTTTTCAAGTTTTAATATAATACATTCACAATTAATTATTTTTATTTACTGACTCAGTGGCTGCATTGCTGTGTTGGCAATATTGTTAGTGCATCATGTCGGACGCAGTACTCGTTGTTGGCAACGGAGGTCGGGAGCATGTGCTTGCATCATGCCTGGCTTTATCTCCGAAAATTGGGAAAGTGTACGTGGCCCCTGGAAATCCTGGCACGACGAAAGGGAAATTGGTGAATACCTCAAGCATCACGGCTTCCAATCCTGATGGAATTGCTATTTGGTGCCAAGAAAATTCTGTATCTTTGACTGTGATTGGTCCAGAAGCACCACTTGCAGCAGGAATCGCTGACACCCTGGGAAAAGCAAACGTGAAGTGTTTTGGACCGTCAGCAGCAGCTGCACAAATAGAAGCAAGCAAAGCCTGGTCTAAGTCATTCATGACACGGCATAACATTCCAACTGCCCGCTGGGAGAGTTTCACTGACGTGGAGAGTGCATGTAGGCACATAGACACGGCTGATTATGAGTGCTTGGTTGTGAAGGCCAGTGGCTTAGCTGCTGGAAAGGGAGTGATTGTGGCCGAGGACAAGGAACAAGCGAAGGATGCTGTCAGGTCAATTCTCCAGGTAGGTGTATCATACTGGAGCCTGGGGAGGTACGAAACTGAAATGGAAACTTCAGGACGTCTAATCTTCTGGGTGCCGAGTCGAATGTTACTGGCCCGAGGAGCCCGGTGAGGCTGTGGTGCTATGTTCGTCATGTACCCCCTGTCGAAACTGTGTACTCTTATGAAATTTGAAGTGGTGACGTATCTGTGACATACAGTTTAAATGTGGAGTGGCTGGATTTGGAGCCGAGGCTTAGAAAGTGGTGTGATCCAGCAACACAAAGTGTAGCAGATGCATGAATGCCAGAAGAGTAAGAAGGGGAGAGGTGCCTTGCAGATTTGGAGAAAGCCAATTCGTAGTAGAAGTAGATTGAAACAGTTGCCATGACGACTCTGGATAGCCATGGTAGCAAAATAGGCAATGATCAGACCAATTGCCAGCTATCAGATGGAAAGCTGCCTTGAAATTCCATTTCCAGCCCCACTTTCGAATGGTCGCCTCCCAGAAGTAGTTCCAATGGACGAACTGAAGGCAAACCTTATCGCAAAGACCTGGAGTTACAGTTGCTGTCTGACAAGCACTTACTCACCGTACCTGGTGGTACATTGAAACAGTTGTAGATGCTTTCTTTTGTCTTGTAATGTGTTGTAGGAAAGCAAGTTCGGTTCTGCTGGTGAGATTGTGGTGCTGGAGGAGCGACTGGTTGGTGAAGAATTCTCAGTAAGGCTCTTTTGGAGGTTTTTTTTACTGTTGTTGATGACATTTCCATCTTTTGAGCATTTTCAATTTTTGCTATACATCAGATTGCCACAAACTGAGATCTTGCTGGTTTGGTGTGATGTTTTGCTGTGTGTGTTGGTGTAGGTGTTGAGTTTTTGCGATGGCCGCCATGCCGTGTGCATGCCACCTGCACAAGATCACAAGGCTCTTCGTGAAGGCAACACAGGTCCCAACACTGGTGGGATGGGTGCTTACGCACCGTGCCCTCAGGTTAGTCTATGTGACTGCTATCCTGATATTCACCTATTAAAGCCTTTTTTTGTGACGCTGACCTCCGCCAGGTTTTGCAGGCACTCGCCCGAGACCTAAGCCTCTTGACGGCGGCTGGCTCTGTTCTACCAGGTGTTGGAGCTAGGGCGGCCCACGCGTGACCCACCTCGTCAAATTCTTGCGCACGCCCCTGCATGGCACACGGATATACATGACGCATACACACACACGCACGCACGCACACACACGTACACACACACATCTACAAGCGGCACACAGATGTACATGACGCATACACATTATGCTATAAAGTATAAACTTCGGCATAGCTTGCATAACTTGGGGAATAAAAGCCGCTGGATCATGACTACAATAGCCTGTCAAAGTTCATGAATTGATCATTAGTTTAGTCAACTTCAGTGCTTGCCAAATTCCGCAATACACTGGAAGACCATCTTGAAGTGAAGTGACTTGAATGTTCTGAGACCATGACCGACAAACAGAGGGCTCCAGGCTCGTGTCTTTCTTTGGTTGTGCTGCGACTTCTCACCAGTCGGAAAGTAACGTGGGTGCAGCAAATGCCACCTTTGGTCTTCACTCTCACACAAGCCGTGAAAATTGGTTTTTCTGCTCTGTGTTGATGCCTTTTCCAACATTGACTTGACTTCTGCACTCTCTCATACACATATTTATAAGATAGATACTTGCTGTTTTGTGGATGATACTATAGTACACTGCGCATGTAGTTCCTGATTACATGTGTTTGGATTGGATTGGATTGGTTTATTTAACGTCGAATAACAAACAGGCAGTGTTGCCTTATTACATGAGATCGACTAAAGACAAACAGGCACACAAATGTTTGCCTGTAGGACTCATGACATACTATTTGATTTGGTCAATTTGGTGTACTCAATGGGGTGAAGTACTCTCTAACTGTGTGTTACTGTGCTTGTTTCCAATGGCAGGTCACAACGTCGGTCATGGATGTCATCAAGCGGGACATTGTCCAGAAAGCAGTTGACGGTATGCGGGAGGAAGGCTGTCCGTACGTTGGTGCTTTGTATACGGGACTGATGTTGACCAAGGATGGGCCCAAGGTGCTGGAATTCAACTGCCGCTTTGGTGACCCGGAAGCTCAGGTTAGTAATATCTCTGGCAAACTATTGCATCATATCTGTCTCTTTGCTATCTTTGTCCTACTATCAGAGAATGATGTACATACGCCAATGCAGCATCATTTCTCGCTAGAAGACAATGTTTGGCATTATTCGCTACAGCCACCATGAGGAGAAATAGGCCCGTCAACCGTTTCCTGGTTTCTAAACCTTGTGTGTACTTCAAAGTACTAAGTTTTTCATAATTCAATTTTATCCTGTGCCAGGGTGCATGTATCAACGCTTATGTGTACATGTGCTTTGTGAACAGGTCATTCTGCCGCTTCTAAAGAGCGATCTCTACGACACGTTACTGGCGTGTGTTGATGGCAAGCTGCCTGAGGCTGAACCGGAATGGCATGAAGGGCGCCATGCTGCAGCTGTTGTCCTGGCAAGTGAGGGATACCCTGGATCATATCCCAAAGGAAGGTGCATCACTGGCATAGATGAAGCGGAAGCTATCGACGGTGTTCGGGTATGTCTAGATTTATTTTATACATGTACTTCAAAGTATTGGTTAACTGGACTAGGAATTAGGGGCCCCTAGGGATGAAACGATCATCCATTTCTTCTTATCGAGTACTTTATCAATGCGATTAATAGTATTAGTGAAGCGGACATTACAAAATGATGAATGAGAATACATGTATCTAAAATGGTTGTTCCTAATCGATTTTCTTGAGACTATCATCAGGGAAAATCGTCTCACAATAGAGGCTATACGGAGAAACAAACTACTTATAGGTTATTGGATAGTGGGAAGTATACAAGGTGAGGTGTGAAAAAACTAAAGTGGGAGAGAAGACGAAAGAAATTAGAAGAAAAGATGTGAGAGTGTTCCCGACGGTGTGAGCTACTACATAAGGTGAGTGAACTGAAGGCGTGGAAGCAGGTGAATGTGATAGAGTGAGGAACTCTTCACCTAGCATTCACACACGTATTCATTCGCATACACCTACACCTCACAGTTCCTCACTCTATCACATTCACCTGCTTCCACGCCTTCATTTCACTCACCGTATGTAGTAGCTCACACCGTCGGGAACACTCTCACATCTTTTCTTCTAATTTCTTTCGTCTTCTCTCCCACTTTAGTTTTTTCACACCTCACCTTGTATACTTCCTACTATCCAATAACCTATAAGTAGTTTGTTTCTCCGTATAGCCTCTATTGTGAGACGATTTTCCCTGATGATAGTCTCAAGAAAATCGATTAGGAACAACCATTTTAGATACATGTATTCTCATTCATCATTTTGTAATGTCCGCTTCACTAATACTATTAATCGCATTGATAAAGTTATTGTCTCCTCGTCGCCTTTTTATCGAGTACTGTTTATTATTAACGATCGAGTTATCATAAAACGAGTATGCTGGATATGTATGACAAATTAATTTTACTGGTCTCCGGGGGGGGGGGGGGGGGGGTGATATGATAATAGCGCATGAATGACTTGTGTATACACTATACAGTAAAATGCAGTAGGAATACAGTAAAACCTGTAATGGCGACCACTCGACCATGGCGACCACTTTTCCTTGTCACGGATGCATTCACGTTCAAAACACCTCGGATAAGGCGACCACTCGCTCAACGCGACCGACGACCACCCACCCGCGACCGCGTTGCACAGTGCTATGTACGCATTGCATGGTGCACCAGGCATGGTAGATCTACACATCAGTGCAGGAAGTGTAGATGTACATGGTGCATGCACGGCATTTGACAGGTCTGAGGACCCCAGGCACATGAGTCGTGCTAGAGTAGCATAGGTGTGTGCACTGTGATGCACTGATCAAAATGATGTATCACATGTGGATATGGTCACATGACCCACTGAACCTGGATAAGAAGACCACCTGGCCACGGCGACCACTTTTTCTCGTCCCTTGAGGGGTCGCCTTAAACAGGTTTCACTGTATACGCTTGTACATGTGTGTCACGAATGCTGACAAATCCTGCACAGCCAGTTTGTTTTACTGCTGGGGAGGGGGGGGGGGGGTGTGTGCACACCAGATCCCAAAAGTGCGAAGGTGACTAGAAAAAGGTGTGAATTGTGTCACCTTGGATGACACGTGCTGGAGTTGACTATGCAGACAGTGTGACTTAGCTAGTACAGTCTGTACTGTGCACATGTACAAGTAGTGCATACTCATAACAGCATAACGAGTATCACAGAGATAACGAGTAAGTTCCGAGTAATGGGTGTAATCGTTTCATCCCTAATTAGGGCATACTGCAAACTGTCACTAATCGCAAACCATGAGCAAGAAGACCCCGACAAAAGTACTCTTGACTACAATGTCTCACTGCTCTTATCCACAGACACATGACTCGATGAAGACGGTGTTGAGAATTCCTTGACAATGAACCGTGCTACCAGCCAGGTACAGTTCTATCTTGCCAAAAACGTTGGAAACGCAGTCAACATGGGCCTCTAAAAGTTGTACCGCCCCGAGCATCGTTTGAAGGTGTGTTACTATGGACCCGATCACACATTCACAGGGGTTCCACTTGTACCTCTCTAGCAGAACCATGTGTGTATGGTCACACACACACACAGACAGGGCAAACTCGTATTTGCCAGGGAAATGGGAGTGAAGTGGACTGTGGTGCATACGGTGAGGTAAAGCCATGAGGTCATTGACTATCTTCCATGTACATCTTACCAACTTAGAAGTTGCGACTTCGGCGGTATTAGTCCTGAACTCGTTGGAACAACCAACTTCGTGTACATCTTACACGTACAAATTTCTCGTAGCAAGTCCCTATACCGTACGAGTACAGCAGACCGTGGTTTTTCTGCAGAAGCGAGAGTGCCGCTCTCAAGAATTTTGAGCCAGCGGATTTGAGTTTTTGCTGAAATGGTAGTTCCACTTTTCACAGTTGCTATGGTCCGCTCCTGCAACTTTTCTTCAGTGGAGCCAGCGGATTTGGAGTGCATGTGTGACCGGGCCCTAATCGAGAGTAGACTGTGCACTGTGCTCCGTTCTGTCATTCAGATATATTTCCAACCATGTGTGTTTGTTCTCTTTTTTGTGAACTTTTTTCAGGTGTACCAAGCTGGAACATCGGTAACTGACGGCAAGCTGGTAACAAGCGGCGGACGTGTCTTAGCTGTCTCAGCCTCCTCCGCCATCTCATTGGATGCAGCTATCAAGTTGGCATATGATGGTGTTAGCCATGTTACATTTGACGGTGCATACCATCGCAAAGACATTGGCCGTTCAGCCACACAGGCGTAGTTGTGCTTTAGGTGATATAGGTGATGTAGCCTAGACCATGTGTGTTTCATTTTCAATACTTGAAAGTAAATTTAGTTACTTTTGTCTCAAGCGGCGGTATTAGTGATGTTCTGCTCTACGTTACGGGAACGCGATGCGAAGAATCCCGGGGACGCTCTTCACGTTCCTGTAGCGTAAAGGAAATCTGTTCTGCTCTACGCTTGCGTAAGGAAATCACGTAGAATGTGTACTGGGAATTTCCCGTTCCAAATTTGGCAGTTTTCTGCCTGATTTGAATGATACCCAGCAGATCCGTACGCATTTTCTCTGCGTGTGCCACAACGTGGAGAACCTCATCTACGCGTAGAAATCTGGACCCAAAACACGCGAAGCCGTAGACTCTAGCCCCGACACCTGTTCTCTACGCGATTTCTCTACGTTTCACGTATAGCAGAACCTCACTATTATTGTATAGTCTTGATTGCTCCCCGGGGACTTGTGTGGTCTTGATTGCTCCCCGGGGACTTGTGTGGTCTTGATTGCAGTAATGTCGTAAAACCTACAAGTACTTTGAGGTACTCTTTCTCTTGACGTCTTTTACTCTTTTATGATGGTCTGATCTCTTTCTCTCTCTCATCCTTCGCCATGTTTCCACACTGAAGCATGAGGTGACAGCCTCCATGTAAGCTACTTCGAAGTAGTCATGTTTCCCAGTAGAAGTGCGGTAGAACCTCCCTTTGAAAAGGATAAAACCAACAGTACACACCCTAAGGTACAGACCCTGAAGGGCGATTCACAATACAACTTTCTGCGACGCGGCACACGATTTGCGACAGTCGCGACAAGAAAATGCCTGTCGCGAGCTGTCGCAAGGCACCTGTCAAAGTTGAAGAAAGTTCAACTTTTGCGACATGCGACACGCGACATACACAAATGGAGTACAGTTTCGACCCTGGGTGCACGTGCAGTGCACGTGCATAGTACTACTTGCTCATGAGGATATCCAGATGTCGCAACAAACATGAAGAATATTGTGAACCGTGTGTCGCTGTCGCAAGTCACATGTCGCGTCGCAAGAAGTTGTATGGTGAATCGGCCTTAAGGGTTACAGTTTAAGATCAGGTCCCGCAGCTGCGAAAAGGGTGCTCAACATCAAAGATGGAGCAATGACACACAAGTCATCAAATGATGGACAGCCGAGAAATTCGTTGTTGCTTTGAGTTTCGTGCAAAAGCACTCATCAGACAAGTAAACCTAAGGGTTATGTACATGTATTGGTGATGGCAGGGAGTCAGTCATACTTATACACTACTCTGGTGCTTGTTGATGAGTTGAACCAGGGACCTACAGTAAGATCGGGCGCCGATGAACGCAGGGACTCAAAGCGCAGCCTGGCAGTGTTCTAAAACGTTGAAAAACGTCAATGGCATCACGTCACGTGGAAAGCATGTAGAAAACGCATGTGCTTTCAAAATCTGAAAACCAAGCCTGGATTGTTCCCAAATCTGTGCCACTTCCCAGACTAGTGCTCTTCAGTGCCCGGTCAGCACTGTAATCCAGAGTCCAGGTCGGTTATCACAGATCTTACTGTAATCCAGGGTCCAGGTCGGTTATCACAGATTGCCAAACTACAGTTCAGCTCAATGAAATCCGATCAAGGGAGTCAAGTACGCGACAGGTGCTAACTATCCCTAAACCCGTGAGCCCTCATTCACTGGGGTTTTCACTGGTGCAGGGCGCAAAGCTGACTCACTTGATCTGATTTCATTGAGCAGCAGCACTGACTGTAGGGATTACCTGTTCATTACAACACGTGCAAGAGCCCATGCAGTCATGGCGGTTATGTACTCTTCATACAAGTAACTTAGTTGTATCAGTAAAGGCATGCCTGCCGACATATCAGCCAGCTAGGCTGGACTGAAGTTATTCCAGTAATGGTTGCCACGGAAAAGCTTTTGTAGAACAGCATCGAATGTTGTGCTACAACGAGTATATCGCAAAGTAAGTAAAAGTAAGTCAACTGTCACACAGGTACTTGCACAAGGATACACATGGACTTGCACAGCAGTCGGATCACCCCTGCTTTCATGTTATCACAAACACCTTCGAGAAGCCAAAGAGTCGGCACATAAAAAGGCAAAAGACACCAAAGAGAAGGCAACCGCTGATATTACTACCGCACCAATCCAGGCTGAAGAAGTTGGCACCCTTATAAAACGTGAGGTGAAGCGACAACTAGGTGCAGTGAGTAAGTCCTCCTCGACTCTGTCAACTGGCAAAGGCAGATCTAAACAACCAAAGACTCCGCCGAAACAACAGCAACAGCCGAAGCAACAGCCGAGGCCAAAGCAACACCAACAGCCAAGAGAAACGAAACGCCAATCCAAACAACCGACGTCAAAAAACGATGGCGGATGGACGCAGGTAAAGAAGAAGCAATCCAATCCAGCTGCCCGAAGAAATGTGACAAAACGATAGGCGACCGCCGCCTACGGTATATTTGGAATCTAAACCTTCGTGACTATGCTCTATTCGTTACTAACTCTGGCTTTCACAATTACTCCAGTTTGTCTTTCTCTAATGCAGAACGCCAAGTGTTGGGCTACGGGTCCAACTTCCGTCCAACCGGCCGACTGCCCAGCACTGACCAGCTCACAAAATGATATCGCTAAATTCGAGCACAGTGTAGTATTGTCCAACTTTCAGGAAATCACTCCTGTACTGGAGCGGCCAACAAGCAGGAAAGTATGGCGTTATGGCCAAGCAGACTGGGGCAGACTGAGGGCACATTTCCGCAGCTTTGACTGGGCTGCTGTCGTCTGCGATGTCCCCGAACTTGCATGTGAACAACTCACAACTGTAATTCTGGATGGAATGGACACGTTTATACCATCTAAGACCCTGACAGTACGGACGACAGACCCTTGTTGGTGGACACCTGAGTGCAGCACTGTAGTTCAAGCAAAGACTCGTGCATGGAAACGGTGGCGTCAGCACCCCGATGATGGAGGTTTGCGAGCTTCATTCATCGACCTAGTGGCCCGAACAGCTGCTATTTTGCTGCGCGCCCAATCATCACATGATGCTCGTGTCAAAGCTAAGCTCAGCTCAGGCTCACTTAACGACAAGCAATGGTGGTCTAACATGAAGAGAGCTGCTGGGATGGAGCGTGCCTCTGAGATACCTCTGCTGAAGGACACCGACGGCACAGAGTATCCAACTCGCCAAGCCAAGGCCAATTGCCTCGCCAGGTACTACTCCCAGAAGTGTAGCCTTGCAGATGATGACATCTCTCCAGACGATCTGCCAGAAATGCAGCATTTGGACCGCCATGGTCTTGACCGCATCCATTTCCGGCTTGCTGATGTACGCCGCCGTCTAGCCAAGCTGAATACATCGAAGGCAACAGGACCTGACAATATTCCAGCAAGAGTCCTAGCTCAGTGCTCCAGTGAGCTTGCAGAACCAGTCACCAAACTGTTCTCACTCTGCTTTCGCCACGGTGTTCAACCTACCAAATGGAAGCTGGCCCATGTGGTTCCAGTCTTCAAGAAGAGCCCCCGCTCGGATCCCAAGAATTACCGGCCAGTCTCACTACTATCCATCCTGTCAAAAGTAATGGAGAGTATAGTAAACACGCAGCTCGTGAATTATCTGGAACGTTTCAATATTCTGCCCGACAGTCAATATGGCTTTCGGCAAGGAAGAGGCACATGCGACATCCTCACTGCTTTGCACACTGAGTGGGTCAAGACTGTCAGCGATGGAGGGTATGCTCACATGGTGGCGGTGGACATAGCAGGAGCATTTGATCGGGTATCACACTCTGGACTGATTTTCAAAGCCCAGAACGTTGGCATTGGTGGCTGCCTGCTTCACTGGCTGCAGGATTACCTCCTGAACCGCAAACTATCAGTCCTGGTCCACGGCGACTCATCCTCTCCGGCGCCCATAACAGCAGGTGTGCCCCAAGGCAGTATCCTTGGCCCGACACTTTTCCTCTTGTATGTGTCTGACCTGGATCAGTGCCTGTCTCCCGAGACGCGACTAAGTTCCTTTGCAGACGACACAACCCTCTACAGCCTCATCCGCACGCAGGACAATATGCATGACATGACTGCCGCCTTGCAATCCAGCCTCAAGCGTCTTGAAGAGTGGGGAGAACGCTGGCGCATCAGATTCGAGCCCTCTAAATCGCAACAGCTGCTGATGACTACGAAAGCCACACACCCTGCTGTCCCTGACATCAAGTTTGGAGGTATCGCGGTTCCGGAAGCCAACACCATCAAGCTTCTTGGAGTGACATTTGACGCCAAGCTGTCATTCCGGGATCACTTGCACTCAATTGCGACACGTGGCTGCCAGAGACTGGGTGTTCTCCGTCGGGCTTGCCGGGTGTTAGATTACCATGGCCGGCTTTGTGCGTACAAGGGATTTGTGCGACCCATCCTCGAGTATGCTCCCCTTGTGTGGATGGGAGCTGCATCCAGCCACCTCGCCCGACTCGACCGTGTACAGAAACGTGCAATGGCCATTATTGGCCCTGGTGCCCTTCTCCAAAGCCTGTGCCACCGCCGGATTGTATCTGGGCTGGTATACCTGTACAAGCTCCAGTGCATCCCAGGACCACCCCAGCTCACCGCCATGATCCCCCCTCCAGCCAACCATGTAGAAGCTCGGCGCACCCGGAGTCGACCCCCTCCTGGCCAGCAGCACCATGTGCAGCTGCAGCAAGTCCTGGACAGGAGAGCACCTGCCTATGCTTCTCGCTCCTTCCCGTATTCTGTAGTGTCAGTATGGAACAGCTTGCCGAGCGAAATTGTAAGGGCTCCACTCAGCTTGAAGCGGCTCCACACGTTCAAAGAAGATGTCCATAAGTACCTCACGCACCAACACTGGCTGATGGCTACCGACTTCTACGGATGAACTCTTGACTGTGGCACGGGTCATGTTCCTTGGTTCGGCTATGCTGATGATATTGGGCTTCATTTACCTTTTATTATTTAATTTTTTATCATTAATTTATTATTTAGTTTGTCTTGTTTGTTATGATTTCTTGGTTTTCCACCCGGTTTAGTTATAATTTAAATTATTATTTGGTGCAGCTTTAGCGCTATGTGGTTTATTATTTTCCTTTTTCTTAATTTCGTATTTAGCGCTTTTGGGCGTCATTATTTTCTTCTCATTATTTCGCACCAAGTTATTATTTTGTGGTATTCTCTAGCTTCTGTTTGTTTGCAGTTGTTCTTCTGCAACCCCCCCCCCCCCAACACACATTTTTCGATGCCTAGTTGCAACGCTGACGCCGAGACCTCTGGTCGGTTGAGTTGCTCCCAGCACATCAGCACGTCGTCCCTACATCCCCTATGTTTTGTCCTTTTCCTCGTTTCTTTTTGTTCTCCACCTGTATTCCAGTAGGGCTGTGTCAATAGTTAAAAAAAAAAAAAAAAAAAAAAAAAAAAAACAATGTTCGCTGGGGTGAGGTCTTCACCAACACCATGGTACCACCCGCCGTGATGATGGTTACATACGCAGTTTTCATCTACGGTCGTCAAGACAACCACCGCGTGTGTCCATCGCCACAGAAACAGCTTTGCTAGAATTCAGGACTGAACTAACAGCTGGTGTTACTGCTGCTCGCTCAATACATCGCCCAAACAACCTATCACCCGGTGAGAAACTTGCTTTATGTAGTCTCAACAGCCGAACAGATATTGTCATTACTAACGCTGATAAGAATCTAGGCACAGTTGTCTTAAATGTAGAAGATTACATAGCAGAAGGCTACAGACAGTTGTCTGATTGCAAGTACTACAGATTTATTCCCACGCCAGGTGATAGCTTAGTTAATCTGGACACTATTGTACCAGAGCTTCACTACGTTGAACAGTCTCTGCATGACATCGTGAAGAGTCATGAACCACTACTTTCCCCTAAAGATGTCAGAGCACTATTTGCAAGTTTTCCTTTTAAACCAGCGAAATTTTACATGCTCCCTAAGATACATAAGGCTCCAGGTCCTAATGGCATTGTAAAGGGTAGACCCATAGTGTCTTGCTTAGGTTATTGCACCACACCTGCATCTCGCCTCATAGACCACTATTTATGTAAAGCGTTTGCCAAGACGCCTGCTAACACTGTGCTCAAGGACACTCATAGTCTCACAAATGTTCTATCCAGTAAAGACTTTCCTGTTGATGCTATGATCGTTACAGCCGATGTCACCAGTTTGTACACTAACATGCATTGGTCAGACACAGTAGCAGCTATCAATGATTTCCTTGCCGAAGCCGAACACCCATTACGCTCTCTTATTGTAGACCTAGTTGAATTTGTCCTAGAAAACAATTATTTTGAGTTTAAGGAAAAGCTCTTCCATCAGGAGTTCGGTATGGCCATGGGTACCCCAATGGCCGTCAACGTTGCTAATATTTTTCTTTTTATTATTATTTATTATTATACGCATTCCCGCGGCAGCGTCAACCAAGCAGTTATGCTTGATCCACACGTTCGCTTATGCTGGACATTGAAACAAAGCAGATGTAGACAGCTCCTAGAGAATGGGGCTCTACAAAACCAATGATCGAAGTTAGTCCTTCAGTAACATGGAGCGTCATAAAATTGGTCTCATTGGAAAAATGTCATCACTATTGTCTCCTCATGTAGCATCATGGTCAATGGGTGGCCAGATAATTATACGTATGAGGTTGAGTTGCCAGATAATTATTAAAAGATTCAAATAGTAATATTATTATAGAATGGTTGTTATGAGTTTATAAGGGTGCCATGGCTGTTTCTACTTGTGACGAGGGTGTGCACAAACACTCTTCACCAGCGCGTTCCATGCTGGACGGTCCACAGCAATCCGCTCCAGACGGCGCAAGTCCTCAACACTCCGCAGGTGCCCATTGTTCGACTGGGACAGATCGGTGTGGAGCTTTATTGGTAGTGTCACCCTCGGCCTCCCACGGTACCTCCCCTCGGGTGCCTGAAAGTATTGCTCCATGCTCAATCGTGCTGGCGTGTCCTTACCCAGGCGAAGCACATGCCCGAATAAACTCCAGCGTGAATTTCGGATCAAGTCCGACACCGGCTCCACTCCACATCGGGCATACAACGCCAAATTACTAATCTTTTGTGGCCATGTGATGCCGAGAAGTGACCTGAGTTGCCTTCTATGGAAAGCGTCCAGGGAGCGTTCGCTAGCAACCGTCAGGCCCCAGGTGCCTGAATTATAGAGAAGTATCGGCATGATAAAGGCGCAGTACAACCTCATACGCAGAGGCTCTCGGATCAGTCCTCGGCGCTTCCAAAGAGACCACATGGATCGGAAGGCAGCCTCGGCCAATTGCCTGCGACGTGTCACATCCTCAATGTCGCCCAGGAGTGAGCCCAGCTTTCGGGATGTCCTCCAGCGCTCGTCAATTCTGTCTACAGATCGACCCAGCTCTGTCCACTCAGTTTTGGTGTTGTTGACTCTCAGGGCCCACTGCCCGAGAGTGTGGTCTATGACCGGTTCGAGCTCTGTGAGCCATTGACGACTAAGGCTTATGAAATCAGTGTCATCTGCGTAGACAAGCTCAAATGGAATGTTGATGCTTTGATCCATTGGCGGTCTGTTTCGTGCCACCTGGGTGCTCCTCAGATCTCTCAGTGCTGCCTCTAAGTATATAACAAACAACACCGGGGAGAGAGAATCACCCTGCGGGGTGCCAATTGTAGTTTCAAGGGACTCTGATACTGCCCTGCCGATGCGTACCTGCAGAGTTGTGTTGGTCAACAGCACTCTAACCAGCCGAACATCATCCTCCGTCAGGAAAGACTCGAGAACTGTCAACAGTTTGTCACGATGTATACAGTCGAATGCTTTGGACATGTCGATTCCAAGAATGGTCATTTCCCGCCGATAATGCTGACATGTTGCTGCAAACCATCTGTGGCTCCAAACAAGGTCCGCTGTAGATCGGCCTGCTCTGAAACCACTCTGCGTCGGAGACAAGTACTCACCGACTTTCGACGATATTCTTCGCAATGTAATAATGGAGAGCGTTTTGCGTAATGATGTAAGGAGGACAATAGGGCGCAGATTTCCAGGTGGTCCAACCGTCTTTCCTGGTTTCTGCAACGGTACCAGTGTGCCACATCCCAGGTCAAGGTGCTGGTGAGTTGTAAACATGCTGTTGAACAGACAGGCAATGTGAGGTGCTAGGTTTTCTCTTCCATATTTCAAGAGTTCGCCTGGGACTCCATCTGGGCCAGGGGACCTTCCATTATTCAGTTTTTTCAGTGCGTTGGAGACCTCAGCAGATGAGATTTGTCTTTGGAGGCTTCTTGGGCGACCGGTGAATGGCTCGACGCCTGCATCCACATTCCCACGAAACTGGTCATGGAAGTGGCTCCGGACCGCAGATGCCGCCTCCTGGTCATCGGCTATGAAGCGACCCTTCTGGTCATGTACAATGGGCTTTCGGCTTGGCTTTATGCACGAGAAAAAAGCTCTTCAAAGTTTCCGTTCATCAGTTTACTTTTTTGGACGATTCATTGACGATCTATGCAAGACTTTCGATAGGATAAAATTTGATGCCGTCGTATACAGCGATTTATGATTTAGAAATTTTTAAGATAGATGCGGATAGATTCTCCTACAGAACTTTCCAGAAAGACAGGAATGCATATTTATACATCCCGTTCAAATCAGACCACCCCCCGCGGCCCCGGTCTAATCTTAGATCATTTATCAATGCAGAGCTCATCCGGTACAACCGTACAAACCAGCTACTAGAGGATATTCTCAAGATTCGCAAGCTTTTCTGGCTCAGACTCAGAAAACGAGGATATCCACCTGAATTCCTGGGTACGCTATTCATTGCTGTAGAGCCCAAACCGCAAGTATTTGTAAATAAAGCTACAGACTCGGTGCATAAGAACAAACAGTATGTTTTCTGCACCACATTCCATCCGCACTTTGTCGGAGCAAACTATCGCTCCCTTCTGAAACAGTCACTTTTTACTGATTGTCAGATTTTCTTCAGAAAAACCAAGCAGCTTTTTTACAATAATTATTAGTTCACTCATACGGCAGAGCATACTTTGCTCTGCATTTTGGTTGGTTCCATAAATTTCTGGAACCAACCAAAAACATCTGTACAAACCTACAACTTTCACCTAGTTCAACCCTATGGTTCATTTACTTTTGTACAGCTTTACAACTTTTCACCTAGCTATTTCCTAAGGTTCACGCTACCAAGAGTACATAACCCCCCAGAGTGTGCAACTCCACTATGGGTGCTGTCCCGACAGAATTTCAAGTTGACGTCATTTTGATGATGCAATGCGCACTGTACACGGATTATCAGACGAATCCGGAACCTGTGGTTGACCGAAGCCGATCGATCCTGTACAAATTATTGCAAAGAAAAACGTGTGATGCGTTGACACCCGTACACATGTTGTAAATCACTGGTGCAAGGAGCATTGCGTCATAAATAATGACGTCAACTTGAAATTCTGTCGGGACAGCAGGGTATGTGGGAGTTGCACACTCTTGGGGGGTTATGTACTCTTGACGCTACCCATGTGTATTAGCCACATTTGCGCCAAGACAATTATTTTCAAGTACTGCATTGCTACACGCTCAGCTACTGGTGCATAGCGCAACATGACTAGCAACCTTCTCCACTTTACACTACTAGTATGCCAATTCATGCCTACCGTGTACATGTATATAAGCTAGTGTTTTCTACCTCATTCTTCATCCTCTGATGAAGCATTCTAATTGCAGAAACCGGTCAGGTATCCATTAAAATGTAAATGTATGAATTATAACTAAAATTACTGTGCTCTTGTTGTGTCGGGAGTTCAATGCATCTTCCCCACTGTAACATGGTAGGTGTTTGCAGTTACCTCGGAGAGTCGAAGTACATGCAATTTGATGCCACAAATGCTCTATCTCAACATACACGCATGACGCTACGACGAAATTCACAATTTGTTGATTTGCAGTACATGCATCCAGATGTTCCTACGGATGATGTCCTGCCAGAAATGGCATATTCAGCATTAGAAATATTGAGGAGGGACTGTGTTCAAAGGAAAGACAGCGGAGATCGAGCAAGGCAGAATATGCCTCTGCGACTATGACTCAGAGCTTGCATTGAGGAGAGGCAGGCAGTTGAGAGGATTCGGAAAGGAGAAGAAATTTGACAAGCAAATACAAACTGTCACCATAGCTCATGACTGTGTGAGTCCTACTTTGAAGTACCGGTAATGATAAGACAAGGGTACGCACGTACGCACGTACACACACACACACACACACACACACACACACACACACACACACACACTCAAAACCATCACTAACTTGGGCAGAAAAGACTTTACACAACCGACATCTACTCAAACGACAGAGATAAACAACAGGAACAATCCAGAATAGCAAACAGAAAGCTGCGTCCGCCACACCTGTAGTGACAGTTAATTCTTGGCATTCTGCAGGAAAAGAGAGACATAGACACACAAGCATACACCAACCTTTCAAAGGACTTGAGAGTAACCATGGTAACACGCAACATAGTAGGGAGTTCAGTTCCGGTCACTGAAAAGCGAAAAATGCAGTCACAGCTCGCCTGTACAAAGTGAATGGGCGCCTCGTGACTGCAGTTCGAGGCCCGAGTATCTTCTCCCGCGGCCTTTTCGGCCTTGTCGATGCTATTTCTAGGCAGCTGAGGTCATTACCTTTCCAATGGTGCCACACATGCCATGCTTCCAAAAATAATGCCTCCGCGCTTGGCGCGGATGCACTTCGAAGTACTAATTTCGACCAGATCCGTACTCGGCCCCGCGAGGAACACCCGATTTTCGTGTTCAGCGGCCTCGAATTAGCCCAAACCAAGAGGATTCTAGAACATTTAGGCTCGCGCTTTATCGCGGCAGAAGGAAAATGATCACAGAAGCCAGCCCACGGCGATTTCCTGGTGGTAGACGAAAAAAATCGAGTGAACTTCAACTGTGCGCACACTGTAGAAGCAGTGACGGTGAAAACGTGTGACTTGTGCAAGTAGGCGCGCACGGCATGCGTGCACACTGCATGCATGCACACATCCTGTATCGCCATGTACTAGTACGCACCAGATAGTGCAGCGCTGGACGGAAACCACACGGCTCACATACATACTTGCATTTACAAGTACTTCTGTCACAAGTTCTGTGACTATTTTCTACCCCGTTTTTCGATCTTCAATCGACTATAACTTTGGGTTCAAATTTTCACAGGTTGTTTCTCACATCTTCCCGGTTTAGAAAAAACTAGCGTTTTATGCGAAATTCATGAATTCGGTTTTTCGATTGAAGTCTCTAAACATAGCGTCTACATGGAGATTGTGCCAACAGATTTTATGGGGGTTGATTATACACACACTAGGCTCCACACCTTAGCGTATGGAGCACTCTCACGAGCAACCACAACTCCCTCCGAGTTAGGGGTTGATTATATGTGCAACTCCAGTCCGGGCTGGATCGAGCAGGCCAGCCCATCAAGAGAATTTAGTTACAGTTTACATACATGTGCATGTGCATGTGCATGGCTTGGCTGGCCGCCAGCCCGTTGTGATTTGATATGCGATGAACACACTAGTACTGTAATGTAGTGCACCCGGGCTGATGCACTTGCTTCTCTTTCTGAAGCACTTGCTTTATTTTCATTTCAAGTTATCGATCTCCAATATCAGTTGGCTGCTTTGAGCAGTGCTATCTTACATCTCTAGAGAAGTCTACTGAAGTACATCTTAGCTGTAAACATTCCTATCAAGAGTCTACCAAACCACAGGCCACACGCTGTTTTTGGACTCTCGGTAAATCACTTTCAATACACCAGTCCATAGCCTTTTTTCACTGGTAAACAGGAATGTTCCCACTCGGAACTAGAATCCCGACACCAAGCCGCACTAGCAGACACTGATAACATCTTACAATGACACAGTACAACAGTGGAACAAGGCAAGTTCGTTGCAACACCCCCCCCCCCCCCCCCCCAATGACATAACGTAAGAACAATTACTGTACCTGGGTTGCCTGTCTTGCGCATTCTCGAAACGCACTTGCCTCTTCCGAACAATTTAATGATTGGCCAGCATTGGAGCGCAAGCAATTGAAGACAGAGCTACGCTGAGCTTCACACGGGTGTGAATCACTGGGAGGAACCAAATCTCTGCAGAGGCACATTACAACATAAGGCATGTAGCACAAGCGGTGGTCAATTTCATCAATTCCAAAATGAACTTTCTTGGCAATCATCTACAGCAATTCGTCTGAATGGACAACGGTACCGGAAGGTATATTTACCTGATTCTCTGACGCAATTGTGTAGATGACGCATCAAACGCCTCCTGGGCAGCCACGCGATGGGATTCTTTCTGCAAACCGCACGCACACAGACACACACACGCACGCACGCATACACGCACACACATGAGATACTGATCAGCATGATGACAATCTAGTCGTCCAGTTTTCGGCGACTTCGTCCATGATCACATTCAACAAAAGTTAACTTGGACAATACAGAGAGAGCAATGCCAGCATGAAAGACAGAATATACGGGTGACTCACCTCCTTTTCCAATTCAGCTAGTTTACTATCGTATGACTCCTTGACATTTCTAGCATCTGACTCCACCTTCTCTTGCCTGTTCATCGTCTAAGAAGGCAAAGAATAAGGGAAGCATGCACAAAACACCCACCCACCCACCCGCACGCACGCACGCACACACACACACATGTACGCAAGCACACACACACACACACACACACACACACACACACACACACACACACACACACACACACACACACACACATGTACGCAAGCACACACACACACACACACACACACACACACACACACACACACACACACACACACACACATGTACGCAAGCACACCCACACACACACACACATGTACGCAAGCACACACACACACACACACACACACACACACACACACACACACACACACACACACACACACACACACACACACACACACACACACACTTGTACTTGTTGCTCACTGCCAAACTGGTCACGTGGGTCTCCCCGGGAGAGGGGAGAGAGACTCAAAAAGGAATCTTGGAAAGATGACTCAACTGGATATTGAACCGCCCAACGGCCGACACCCCCTGAAATCCCCAAAACTCTGGGTGGACTTGAAAATGATCCCACTTATGGGCTCACCACACCTCAGTAAGTGGGTGAGGACAAGGTGCAGAAAAAGGATTGACGGCATCAAGGTATCCGTCCTGGGATCCAACTGCAGTTACCCCTGCCCCCAGTGAAGGTAATACTTGCTACTAGTGTGGGTGGCTAAATCAGAGTGGATCTGATCTAAGCGTCACTAGCACCATTGATTACACAAGAGTTAATCTAGCCAGAAGCAGTCCATTTGTTGGTTTCAGGGTTCGTATACTTTCTATTTGAAGTATACATACCTGTTAACCACACACACACACACACACACACACACACAAACACACACACACACACACACACACACACACACTGATAATTATGGTAACCAGCATAGATGAGATCTTAAATGACCAACAGAACACTATACACAGTGTACATAATCCAGAGAGGCGGATTTTCGGTAGCAGTATGTCTACAATTTTCACTGGAGGAAGACTATCTGAGACGTCGTGTGTTTACATGGCCCAGAATGGGAAATGTTTCCATATTCTCCCACTGCACTTGTAAGTCTCATCTCACTTTGCATAGCTTATGAAAGAAGGAAAAAGCACCATACCCAATGACTCAAATCTCACTCATTCTTAGCAAGTACAAGTATGATCCAATTCCCTCCCTAATCCAGCAAAATGAGTGTGGCACAACTAGCACCAAGTAACACAGGGACTACTGCAGTACTGCAGTGCAATGTACATGTACTTGAACCGCAGACTAACTCGCTGTAACTTACCTCAATAGCTTGATTGAGATCATGTTCAAACTGGTCCAATTCCCGCTGCTGAGAGACAATGTAGTTTCGTAGTACATTGTTCTCTTTCCTGAGATATGCCACCCTTTGATCCGGACCTGGACATAGGTAGAACACATAATAGCAAGAGTATGCAATTGTGGATATGGGTCTGCGCGCTACCTTCATTGAATCATTATGCAACACCCTGTACCCGTGTACTCAAACCCACAATCTCTCGTACCAGCACATCTGTTTTTGCTCAATTCGTTTGAGTACCGACGCAATCTCAAAATTTCGGTTGCACGAACTTCAGTCCCGTACAAAAAGTTCAAATCAAACAACGGGGAAAGTTTAGCGTTTAATTTTCTGCAGTGCACGTACTGTAGGTGTATGATGCAATGAAGGCAGTGCGCCGCGCATCTGGCCCATAGAAAAGAGATAACAGGAGTATAACGTTACTCTTGTTTATGGCCAATTTGGCATAAGTGGCGCATGTTTCCTGCTGAGGATGGGATGTACAGCGTGCCAACAACATCAAAACCAAAAATACACAAACTCTCACTACACTACACTACATTACATGTCCCTTGTCTGGATGTCAAGATGCGGGCACATATCTCTACTGGGTACGTTCAAGTCACTTCCCCAACTTCTCCAGGCCCAACGCAATGATCGCGTCATGTTGGGCTTTTCTAGTTTCTACTAGGGGCAAAGCAAACATGCCTATTACTTGTCACTTACTCGCTATGTTTGCACTCGATACTAGTAATCGGTCGCAAAGCATGCTTATTAAAATATGTGGGCCAATCGCCAAACAACTTCATTCGTTTTAAGCAAAAGTTGTTTGACATGAGTGGCCACTTTACTATGCCGTGTTTGATCATCTTATCCTTGACACAGGAGGGGATGGTAGCCAAGTTCCACACCGGAGGGTACTTGCTATAAATTAAATAAAAATAAATTTCACGGTTCGCGTGAGACTCGGCTGGAAGCCGAGTTTTCCGCATCCGCCGTGGGAACGCCACCACCCTCTAGGATCAAGGCGCAGATGCAGCTCCTAAACGGTGGGAGGTGAGTAGATCAGACCCACCACCAAGTGGTCAAAGACCGAAATCCCATTAGCTGCATCCATGTTACCCTCGTGCCAGGCCACGAGTTCCCAATTAACTGTGGGTCGCAGCACGGCTGGAAAAATTCCTTCCGCTTCCAAGCAGGACTTGAACCTGGTACCCTCTGTTTCTCAATCATGGTCTTAGACCATCCCACTATGCCTGCCTGGTACTTGCTATACTGATCGATTATTCCTCACAATTGCAAGCCCTCATCAGCTGGCCTCGTTTATACAACACCAGCTACAAACCACATACATTGATTCCAATCTAGAGCTGGTCCCACCGCACAGATTCCAATCTAGAGCTGGTCCCACCGCACAGATTCCAATCTAGAGCTGGTCCCACCGCACAGATTCCAATCTAGAGCTGGTCCCACCGCACAGATTCCAATCTAGAGCTGGTCCCACCGCACAGATTCCAATCTAGAGCTGGTCCCACCGCACAGATTCCAATCTAGAGCTGGTCCCACCGCACAGATTCCAATCTAGAGCTGGTCCCACCGCACAGATTCCAATCTAGAGCTGGTCCGACCGCACAGATCTTATCAGTGAAGGTACTAGAAGAACACTGAACGGCTTGAAATGCAGACAAGAACTCTCATTTACACAATCACTGCCCTCAGTGTCTTCCAGTTCCATCTTGGACTTCTCCTCGGCTTGTGCAGCACTTGTGCTTATTGCAGAGCACACAATTTAAGGTTTTGCCTCTTTTTCCCTTTCTACCATACAGTAATCACGCGCTGAAGAACGTGGAGCCCAAGAACGTCCAGCCTGAAATGCTAAGAACGCCACAGCCTAAAGTTAAGAGCGGCGGTTTTGGTTCTCCGGCAGCTCAGTTTGCGATAGATATGATCCAGTACGAATTGTTTCTAAGAACGTGCTATAAGAACGTAGCCAGATTGCCCAACAAAATAAGAACACCCCAGGCCAACCCCTTGGAAACAACGTTCTTGGACGCGCGACTCTACTGTAGTTGATAAACATAACTTTGTCACATCTTTTGGGGAATGTTGAAGCACAAGTAATTAGGAGTAATTCATGTTGGAGGTGATATTGTTTCAGCTTATGCTACTATCCCTTGCTGCTTGAGCTTCAACAGCTTGATTGGGTCAGCTCTGGTTTGGGTCATGTTCATAGAAGTGCAAAATCAATTCACAAGGAAAGTCTGCAGATTTCAGTGACCAACAAATGGAATGAAAACTAATTTTATTATGAAGCTGCATGTATATTTAAGTGATCATAGTTTATTTACCAGATGCTCCACCTTGCATCAAGTATTCTGCAGCTCTTGGAGAAATCTAATAGCACATCGTCAGAAAAGCGATATTTGAAACGCCAGCGTGGAAACTCAATCCAGGTGGCATTCGACTACTGTACCGTGATGACATTATCGACTTCCTCCACAACCTCTGGGCTAGATTCCGTTCCACCCATGTCAATAATGAACACTAATGCAAGAAAAAGTGAAGTCTCATGAACTAAAAAAACATCACTGTGCTATGTAATCTGTTATTCAAAGCAGCGCAGTAAAACCGACCCTGTTGAATGTCTAGCAGCAAGGTACAGAGGGGGACGAACAGGTGTAAAGAAGAGGGTCGCAAAGTTTGAACATTGAAGTCATGAAGATACTCAACAGAATTATTTACTTCACTGACTTCGATTTCGACTTCAACGAGCCAGCATGCCAAGCACATGTGAATGTCGTAATATTTCGACTCTGATTGGCCATACACACAGCAACGGCGGTTGCCAAAGAATAATCTGCGTCATGACGTCAAGAAATACTAGTGAGGTTTTGCATTCCGAATTTCGGTACAGCGTTCTTCGGTCATTTGTCGAACATCAAAATGCCGAATTTTCGCACCAACGTTTGTTTTGCAAGTCGAAAATGATGTGTTTTCATTTCGTGAGCCCCAGCATCAGCAACGTCCTGTCCCGTGCTCCTTTTCTTGCTGATTCCTACGAACTTTGATCGCCCAAAGAGTCGAGGGCCAAACCTGCCTCCTCAGTCGCCTCAGGAAAACCAACTCCATGGCCAAGTCAAATTTTATGCGTGTCGCCATAGTCTTTTCAGCCACACAGATGACGGTGAGGACACTCCAGGCGAAAGAGAGTAGACAGGCAGTGGAGAGGAGCAATCAGAGGTAGTTGGCGATGCTATGTCGCCAAAGACGCCTGCCAAGCGATGCCGAGATAAGAAACCTCTTTGAATAAATCATGCGCTAGCGCTCTTCTACAAGAAAATGCATCCGAAAAATATTTTCGACAAAGTGAGCTTTTTCCGAACAAACACGCCGAATCTTCGTGTGCATTTTCGACCTCGCTCCCGCGTGCCGAATCTTTTTGCCGAATTTCGGAATGCAAAACCTCGCTACTGTGAAAGCAGACATTTTCGGTGGTGTAGTATTTTCGGTATTCTCCAAAATCGGCGGTTCAATGGTCTTGGACTTGGAGGGAAATTTTCGGTAAACCCGTTTTCCTGGAAGTGTACTGTACTGTGGTACCGACATTTTCGGTGCGTTTTATTTTAGGTGAAAACTGTCGCCACCAAAGTAAACCCCGGAAAATGCTATTTTTACTACTCCTCTGCTTGCTAAAATAGGCTGGGGAACGTACAACGACGTAAACACAGAATGTGAGTTTCGCCGTAGGCGGACATGACACCATAGCAAACTCGCGTAGAGTTGCGTGCTCTTGGGAACTTTTCAATAATTGATAAGTTCCCAAGAGAAAATTATTTACTCTTGATGCCGGACACGCATACTAGTGTAGGGCTTCCTGCATAGCGCCGGGTTACTCTTCATGACATGAATTATGATGGTAAGGCTCCCTGCATGGCTGGCTATTGCAAAGCGGCTCTAGCATGTCATATTTTGTCCATGTTCGGCCAGAAGTGAAAGCCAAAATTCACACAATGAATGCCCTCCCGATCCCGATGGCCCGACTCAGTGAAGAATTTTTACCTGTTTTCAATGATTCTGACAAAGCGAGCCACACTGACATGTAGATCAGTCGTAACAGCTACTTGATAGTATTCCGAATATGTAGTACCATAACTGCAGCTTAGACTAAGCTGTATCATCACGGTCAATATGACATAATTCACAATCAAAGTCAGTGGGAATCCGCTACAGTGAGTGCCCCTGATCATATGTCCGCACATTGCAGCCATACCGGCAGGGCTTCATGGAGATAGACGGTGTGTGTGTTTGGGGGGGGGGGGGGGGGGGCTGATCTATGTTGGATTACTGGGAATGGAAGATATGATAATTCCTTGATGATAGTACTAATGTTAGTTCAGGCCCTGTGTTATGAGTTTCAATGGCATGTCAGTGGTGGTAGTCAGTGGTGGTATTCATGAGTCAGTGGTGGTATTCATGAGTCAGTGGTGGTATTCAAAAGTCAGTGGTGGTATTCAAATTGTTCTTTGAAGTAACAGTTAGTCGATCAACAAGATGACAATCTAATCTTAGTGCTTGGCTCAAACTAAATAGCCTCCTGTGTCGTGTCCGCCGCCGCCGCCGTGTTGACTCGCAGGAGATAAACATGGAGGCTCCATTCGCTGTTCATCACCTGCACACATACAAACAGAACACGAAATACCACGCTTGTATCATTCAGTGTAGAAAGCTTTGCTTGTTACAGCGTTGCCAGCTGACAGGCAATGCCTAGGAAGTGGACGACCCCCCCCCCCCCCCCCTCATCTCGTTCCCCAAACTCCATAAAGTGCCAAACTCGAAGAAGATGCGGAAATATTATACGCAGGACAGACTGTACCAGCAGTATGGATGGAACCTACTTCTTGCAAGATGGTAACTGGGAATGCAGGGGTGACCTTGGTTGGTCAATACGAAGTGAATGATATTATCCTAGGCACAGTGTACGTCTTCGTATCCCACCCATAAGGCCACGTAGAATTAATTCGTTGTTTCGGGTCACAACCAATCAGCAGGGTCTGCAAGAGAAGACGTCTCCTATGGTTCGGCCAAGTTGTTCGGGAAGGTCCGGGCACGGCTTCCTATGGCGCGCTAACCATGGCCATCGACACGTCAAAGATCAAGCGTCCACGAGGACGACCGAGGCTTCGGTGGATTGATGTGGTGAAATCCGACATCTCCCCTCTCGGACACACGCTCGAGGATTGCCTCAACACTGCACGGGACAAAAAGCTATGGCTGGACTTCATTGACAAATGTACATCGGTGTAAAAAAATGGCATGTACTTGTCATGTGCTAGAACCTGTATAATTATGGTTTTTTTAGTATGCTATTCTTCCTGCTGCAATCTATTTCATGATGAAACAGTTAACAGATGCGTGGAACCCATTATTTGGGAGACATGCGACCTGTACTGTTATTATTATTATTATTATTACTTGCAATATCAAATTTGGAATTCACGGAGAATTTCGAAGTTTTAGGAAATTAGAGGCCACATGCCACGTACTGCTCTTTTCTCTCCGAAACTCAACACTTGCAAGCCAGATATGAAAGAAAGAAAAAAATCATCAGTCACACCACCGGGACTCGAACCAGGGACCTTGCTATTCTTAGAGCATTGCTCGCGAATAGCAAGGTCCCTGGTTCGAGTCCCGGTGGTGTGACTGATGATTTTTTCTTTCTTTCATATCTGGCTTGCAAGTGTTGAGTTTCGGAGAGAAAAGAGCAGTACGTGGCATGTGGCCTCTAATTTCCTAAAACTATTATTATTACCGTAAAGTACCGCCAGAGCGCCCCACCATCTCGTCCTTTCGTGGTCGTCTTGTGGAGGTGGTTTCCTGTCCGTAGGTCATACGACACGGACCTTGTACACACACTGCACGTTATGCAGTCAATCCGTACCCAGTTTACCTTTGAGCGGATGCGAGCTCCACATAAAAAACATGCCCAGTGTGACCTTAGTACAAAAAGGTTTTCACACAGTACAAACTTAGTAGCATTCGGCCATACGATTTTCTTCCCTTGGCTGTAAAATCAAGGTGGGGCGCTCTCGCGAGACGGGGCGCTCTGGCGGTACTTTATGGTACTATTATTCAAAGGAACAGTAGGGGAAGTGAACTGCCTGAAAAGAGAAAAAAATCGCCAGACCAACCAGGACTCGAACCCGGGACCTTGCTTGTCATGAGCAATGCTCTAACCACTGAGCTATGGGACCGGGCTGAACCTAGAAGGCGCTGGCAAGGTTTTCACTCCAAAGGCAGCTCACAACACGTGCCACACATACTGATGGTACTTGGGTCTTTCTCCCTCCCCCAGGGGACCAACCACGGTCAGTTTCTGGACCCTACCAGAAGTGAAAGAGAGTGATAAGTTTATGAAAGGATTGGGAGAACTTCAAATTCAAAGGAACAGTAGGGGAAGTGAACTGCCTGAAAACAGAAAAAATCGCCAGACCAACCAGGACTCGAACCCGGGACCTTGCTTGTCATGAGCAATGCTCTAACCACTGAGCTATGGGACAGGGCTGAACCTAGAAGGCGCTGACAAGGTTTTCACTCCAAAGGCAGCTCACAACACGTGCCACACATACTGATGGCACTTGGGTCTTTCTCCCTCCCCCAGGGGACCAACCACGGTCAGTTTCTGGACCCTACCAGAAGTGAAAGAGAGTGATAAGTTTATGAAAGGATTGGTAGAACTTCAAATTCAAAGGAACAGTAGGGGAAGTGAACTGCCTGAAAAGAGAAAAAAATCGCCAGACCCGGGCACCAGGACTCGAACCCGGGACCTTGCTTGTCATGAGCAATGCTCTAACCACTGAGCTATGGGACCGGGCTGAACCTAGAAGGCGCTGACAAGGTTTTCACTCCAAAAAAAACGGGTTCGAGTCCTGGTGGGTCTGGCGATTTTTTCTCTTTTCAGGCAGTTCACTTCCCCTACTGTTCCTTTGAATTTGAAGTTCTCCCAATCCTTTCATAAATTTATCACTCTCTTTCACTTCTGGTAGGGTCCAGAAACTGACCGTGGTTGGTCTCCTGGGGGAGGGAGAAAGACCCAAGTGCCATCAGTATGTGTGGCACGTGTTGTGAGCTGCCTTTGGAGTGAAAACCTTGTCAGCGCCTTCTACTGAGGTTCAGCCCGGTCCCATAGCTCAGTGGTTAGAGCATTGCTCATGACAAGCAAGGTCCCGGGTTCGAGTCCTGGTTGGTCTGGCAATTTTTTCTCTTTTCAGGCAGTTCACTTCCCCTACTGTTCCTTTGAATTTGAAGTTCTCCCAATCCTTTCATAAAATTACCATTATTATTATTGTAGAAGAGAAAAGGACATATGGATACGAGTTAAGAGTAACTCTCCATCACTGTAACATGATACTATATACAGTCAGAAAGTGCAATAACTAGCTAGGCACAAAACTGACAGAGTACTGAAACATTCGACGTCCTGACACCTAGCTTCAACACATCTCCGTAGCGCTAACCGACAGCCTTCCAACTTGGAAGGTTCAAGGTTATGGAAAGACCAAAGAGGGGAAGGCAAGCGCAACGAAAACGAGCAAAAGCTACAGTCCCAACGGAACAAAGAATGTCGATTGTTACTTGACGATGACGAGACCAGTACGATATTTGCCAAAGCGGTCTAACTACAATTCGAAGCAGCAAAGCAGCACACCACCCAACTTGGGTGGGTCATAAATATCAAAGATAAGTAAAGAAAGGGAAGCTTTGCGAAAACGAATTGTACAAGCCGAAAGCCAAACTCCTACAGTACTCCTCATGCATGACGTTGTGATGGACTAGTTGACTACAAAACAAGTTGTTTCACACGACGTACGTTTCGCCGTATGGTTCGTGACGGCTCATCAGGTGTGCAATTTGAAACTCGGATGTTGAGCCATAAATAAATGTAGAAGAGAAAAGGACATATGGATACGAGTTAAGAGTAACTCTCCATCACTGTAACATGATACTATATACAGTCAGAAAATGCAATAACTAGCTAGGCACAAAACTGACAGAGTACTGAAACATTCGACGTCCTGACACCTAGCTTCAACACATCTCCGTAGCGCTAACCGACAGCCTTCCAACTTGGAAGGTTCAAGGTTATGGAAAGACCAAAGAGGGGAAGGCAAGCGCAACGAAAACGAGCAAAAGCTACAGTCCCAACGGAACAAAGAATGTCGATTGTTACTTGACGATGACGAGACCAGTACGATATTTGCCAAAGCGGTCTAACTACAAGTGTCAGGACGTCGAATGTTTCAGTACTCTGTCAGTTTTGTGCCTAGCTAGTTATTGCACTTTCTGACTGTATATAGTATCATGTTACAGTGATGGAGAGTTACTCTTAACTCGTATCCATATGTCCTTTTCTCTTCTACATTTATTTATGGCTCAACATCCGAGTTTCAAATTGCACACCTGATGAGCCGTCACGAACCATACGGCGAAACGTACGTCGTGTGAAACAACTTGTTTTGTAGTCAACTAGTCCATCACAATGTCATGCATGAGGAGTACTGTAGGAGTTTGGCTTTCGGCTTGTACAATTCGTTTTCGCAAAGCTTCCCTTTCTTTACTTATCTTTGATATTTATGACCCACCCAAGTTGGGTGGTGTGCTGCTTTGCTGCTTCGAATTGTAGTTAGACCGCTTTGGCAAATATCGTACTGGTCTCGTCATCGTCAAGTAACAATCGACATTCTTTGTTCCGTTGGGACTGTAGCTTTTGCTCGTTTTCGTTGCGCTTGCCTTCCCCTCTTTGGTCTTTCCATAACCTTGAACCTTCCAAGTTGGAAGGCTGTCGGTTAGCGCTACGGAGATGTGTTGAAGCTAGGTGTCAGGACGTCGAATGTTTCAGTACTCTGTCAGTTTTGTGCCTAGCTAGTTATTGCACTTTCTGACTGTATATAGTATCATGTTACAGTGATGGAGAGTTACTCTTAACTCGTATCCATATGTCCTTTTCTCTTCTACATTTATTTATGGCTCAACATCCGAGTTTCAAATTATTATTATTATTATTATTATTATTATTATTATTATTGTGGAAAGGAAAAGGACATAATTATGGATATGAGTTAAGAGTAACTCTCCATCACTGTAACTGGATTATACAGTCAGAAAGTGCAATAACTAGGCACAAAACTGACAAGAGTACTGAGATATTCGACGTCCTGACACCTAGCTTCAACACATCTCCGTAGCGCTAACCGACAGCCTTCCAACTTGGAAGGTTCAAGGTTATGGAAATACCAAAGAGGGGAAGGCAAGCGCAACGAAAACAAGCAAAAGCTATAGTCCCAGCGAAACAAAGAATGTCGATTGTTACTGGACGATGACGAGACCAGTACGATATTTGTCTCAGTACTCTTGTCAGTTTTGTGTCTAGTTATTGCACTTTCTGACTGTATATAGTATCCAGTTACAGTGATGGAGAGTTACTCTTAACTCGTATCCATAATTATGTCCCTTTCCTTTCCACATTTATTTATGGCTCAACATCCGAGTTTCAAATTATTATTATTTTTTTTTTTCTTCAGACTTTTCCCGTTCGTCTCTTTCCCTCAAACTAGTGAAGATTATTATTATTACTTGGTATTATTATTCGGGTCACTTCACTCATCCGTACCAGGGTCGGTCGGTCGGGTTTATTTTTTATTTTATTTTGGTTATTGCCATGTATATGATTGTGCATACATGTACAATAGTGCATATCGAATAGCTTTTGTCCATCAAGCCAGTCGATCAAATCATGACTGTAGACGATCCAGCACAGTCATTGTCCCATCAGACCCAGGTCCCCTCCAGGACCAGACCTTGGCCTCGCTCGCAAACGAGTCTGAGGAGCAGTTCTCACCTTGAAACGTCTGTCAAAGAGCGACGCGGTGGCGGAGCTGATGCTGTTTCAGGACCGATTGCGGATCGGAAGACAACATCGTCACCAAGCGCTTCATCCTGTTATTTTATTTGGCTGCTTCTGAGGTCGATGTCTGGACTGCTATTATTGGGCACGTGTGTACATATGTACGTACATAATCTAGTCATGGGCATTTGCATGCACTATAAAAAAAATTGCGGTCGGGTGAAAAAAGACGGTCGGTCGGGTGACCCGAAACAACGAATTAATTCTGGGTGGCCTAATTATAAGTTTTATAACCCAACTTACATACAACAACACTGGCAGAGTAGCTACATAGCCAGCAAGGCCGTCACAGCCGGGGCGGCTGAGGCTGCCCCACTTTTTCGGTCGTTTTTTGTTTTGTTTTTTGGAGCACATTGCAACTAAGCGCGAAGATTGCAGCTCAGCCCAAACATGGCAAATAATGAAGAATCCTTGTCCCCGGCCGTGGTTTATTGCAGAATCAAAAAAGTCTTTCATTGCACTAGTTACACTGAAATGGCACCAAATACCTGAAAATGCTTGCAATTGGCTTCAATTTTTGATTTTTTCCCCAGGAGAGGATATTGAAGAATTCTTGTCCCCGATCGTAGCGTCTTCTTGGCTTGTTACAGAATCAAAAAGTCTTTCATTGTAGTTACACTGAAATGGCACCAAATGCCCGGAAATGCTTGCAATTGGCTTCAATTTTTGAATTTTTCCCGGGGCCGCCCCCCCCCCCCCTTCCATGGCCGCCCCACCTCCAAAGTCGGTGCGGCGGGCCTGGTCAGTGGCTGGCAATGACGAAGCTGTGATCGTGTACACTCCTCAGACCTGGCACGTTTCCTCTTGGCTATTACTGTGGAGCTTTTAGTCTCAGCATTTGGCTTCAGATTTTTCTTCTTTCATTTCTGATTTTTTTCTAAGTTGAGGAAAAGTCATCGGGCTAAGCGGTCAATATAAGCGGTCAATATAATTATTATGCTGATATTTGACGGCTTAGAGATCACAAGACGGTTCCTGTGGCGGTCAATGGTAAGAGAGTGATAAAACGCTACACTGACTTACCCGTGGTTGTGAAAGCTCTTGAATCCTCTGCCACGTGTTGAACATAAGCGGCGGGCACAAATCCTTGTTGATTGCGAGCGTTGCTCACCCACATCCAGTCACTGTCAGTCTGATTCAGAATAACCAGTTGCTCACCAGCTACCATGGAAAGGTCATTCTCATCCATGGCAACAAAGTCGTAAAGGCACACCACTTCTTCACCTCGGCAGGTTTGGAATGGCTCCATCGGAGTAGACAGCATCTGGCCGTCAGCATACCAGAAGTCAGTTGCTGCCGCTGCCGGAGCTTGCAGCTGGATGGTGTCCTTGTGAGACAATGGAGCCGGGCCTGTGTGTGCCAGTGGAGCCGTTCTATTTTCCTGGTTGCTAGCCGTATCCTTTGCACAGTGGGAAAAGGAATTGTTCCCTCTATGCTGATGCGAATTCTGGTTTGCCGTTGGTCTCTGCAGAGTTTCTGATGGTACATTCACCATCGTCTGGGCCTTGTTTCTTGACTGATTATTCAATTCAGTGCTTCGAGTTCGTCGCCGTCGTCTCATGTACTTTCGTAATGTCCCTTGGTTGGCGTTCGGGTTGGATGACCAGAAACCGTCGGGATCATCCACGTTCTGTACCTCATTATCATCATCATCATCATCATTACGCTGGCCAGTTGAAGCTGTGGTGGTGTTCGGCTCCTGCGCTTTCACTGTTGCTGAAGAGACCTGTGATTGAGTTGGCGATGTCATCCTTGCGTGGACTTGATTACCACCTGGCCCAGCCAGCACAATGTCATTCTGCACGGCCCTGTTGCTAACATTAGTAGGGGTTTGGGCAGCAGTGCGGTGTTCAGGTGTGTGGGTGCTACTGCCACCAGTCCTTACTAGTTGTAACCGATGGCGGTGTTGACACTGTGTACTGTCCTGGGCTGTGGGCGTTGCACTGCCATCGGCACCACTGCCGCTGCTGTGGCCATTCTGGGCGCCACTGACTGGCAGCACTGCCGCTGCTGGTGTACACTTAGCTAGGTAACTGGCTGGCACATAGCCACAGTAATGATCCATTGTGATCACATATGCCCAGCCATTGTCGATGTGGACCACATTGACCAGCTCACCCTTGAGGACATCGATTGTGTTCACTGTCATGCCCTTCTCACTGCCACTGCCACCGCCGGCGCTGAAGTCCTTCACAACGGTATGATTATACTGCCGGTGAGGCATGTCACATGGCGACAGCTGCTCATTCAGCATAGAGTGAGAAGCTGCGCTGATGATGCTGTTCGGTGATTGCTTCTTGCCTGGCAAGATTGGTGTTGGCCGTTGATCCAGCAGACTTGCTCGGCTCCCATCCGGACTGAGAGACTGAGAGTCATCTAGCCTTATATCTTCATTGCTTGGACACGACCTCACACATGAGTCTTCAGAAGTGCCACTGCTTTCAGATATGGATGCCTTATACTGGTGCTGAGGCCGTAGACTCATGTCCGTATTCCTGACAATTGCTGGGCTAGCGTCCACACTCACACTGGTGTGTGCTCTGCATTCTGCGTCACGTGTAGGGGATCTGTAGTCACCATGAGTCCCCGAACAACCCAGAGGTTGTTGAAGGTGTATTTCTGCTGCAACTGACTGCTCAGTGCCTTGAGCAGAGTGGCCTATCCACTGCTGAGTGCCATGAGCAGAGTGGCCTATCCACTGCGATACTGCCTGCAGCCTGGCTGCCGCAACTTGTCTATCCAATGTGCTGCCCACCGCCGCGGCCCCGGCTGATCCTCCATCTTCCATTTCAATTCCAGACTCGTCTGATAGAGATGACCTGGGCGACCAGACCACTGGCCAGTCCGTACTGCCACCATGTCGTCTTGTCTTCATCATCCCTGGCACAGGCACTGTGACAGCAACAGAGAATAGAACAGCATTCTGAAATATCCAAACAGCATATCTACATCAGTGGATACGTGTACCGTGAGTGAAATGATCACCTGTGAGGCTAGGAGTAGGGTATGGCAATAGAGAGGGTTAGCAACTCGTACAGTCCGCAACGAGGTCATAACGAGTCCAAGTCGGGATAAACTCATCAAACACATTGTTATCGTCAGTCAGTTGGTCCTGGCTTGGGAGGCTCTGAAACGTGTCGGCGACTCATTATCTACAGCTGTTGTTACTTCTATGGGTCATCACAAATACGGGTTTCTTCTTGTCCCTGAAACGAACATCGCTCCTTTCATTCCCCCCCCCCCCCCGCACACACGAAGTGAACGCAGTTCAAGTTGCTATGCTAGATGATGTTGCTATGCTAGATGATGTTGCTATGCTAGATGATGTTGCTATGCTAGATGATGTTGCTATGCTAGATGATGTTGCTATGCTAGATGATGGAAATCACACACATGTACATGTACAGGATTTCGGCTCCCACCCCTTCCCCAAAACTTCGGAACAGTGCTCGTTTCAGGGTCTACAAAGAACTTTTGCGACGACCCCTAATATCCACCTGTAATGCCTGGAGAGCTAGAGATGCATATGATAGACTACACACTACAGCAGGGAGTACTAAAAAACCAGTACTCCCTGCTGTACTGTGTACATAGGGTTAGTGCAGGGGTCATGAGACTAGCATGATCACCACACTCTACTCTAGACTAGTGCATTACAGACGGTCTGTGGTACAGTATGGTCATGCGTGGTATTGTGAAGACCCTGGCTATTATCTTTGAGGGTATCTTGATGACATCATCATCCACACTCGACACGCACACATCTACAGTGGATGACATCATAATCCATGCTTGACACGCATATGCAGGTACATGTATGTACCATGGCTGCAGTTGATTGTGCACACTGCACTGCACTGCACTGCACTGCACTGCACAGCACTGCACAGCACTGCACTGCACAGCACTGCACTGCACTGCACAGCACTGCACAGCACAGTCATGACTCATGAGCGATAGACCAGTACTCAGCCTGTGCCATTGGCAACATGCCATGCGCTAGCAACTGAAAGAAATGAAAATACTACCTACTGTACATGTACACCATAGATATCATGTGCTGTCCTGCGGCTGTCCTGCGGCTGTGTTCCACCAAGTGTCTAATGTAGCCACAGCCTAGCTAGCCCCTTTTGGCTTGCATCAGTCATCTACTAGTATTTTGATTTTAAATCTGGCAATGCCTGGCGGAACGCTAAGAATACAGTTCACTATGGACATCGTGTAGATCTACATTATCGGGCTGTAAAGATCCACAATGACTATAGATCTACTAATGTACATGATTGTCCAATGTACATGTATGTATGCCTGGACATGTACATCACGTAGATTTACAATGACTATAAGACTCATAGCGACTCAAAAATGCACACACACACACACGTATTCATCAGTATTGTCTTGTCTATCAGACTGAAAGGCAGCATCTGCATTTCCACAACATAAAAGCATCATTGTGAATGATAGGGAGCCTCTGTACCTAGTTACTAGTAACATTACTCATTAGCTGTCTTCTGACATGTGACTTGTGACTTGTAGATCAGAGACTAGTCATAATTGCCACAATATTGGACAGACTCATGTTTGAGTCCATAAGGGTAATTGCAAACCAGCTGATGACTCACTGCATTACACATTTACAGCAGTACAGGCTGTTACCAGGACTGGCTACTGAGTCCATTGTCCTACCCAGTATATCTACCCGTCTATGGCCCATATATGGGCCATAGAAGGGTAGACCTATGATATGGACCGTCTATTTAAAGGGGAAGTTAAGGCAAAAATTAAAATTTCACCAGTTGTAGTCTTCGGGGTGCTGAGTCGAATGGTCTTGGTCCGAGGAAGCTGAGACGCTTCCTTCCTACTTGAATCCCAATCGAACTCGCGCACTTCCACCGAAACTGGGTGACTGCGCCCTACTAGATGGGGATTTGTATGCAAAATGTCACTAAAAGCGCCATTTCGTTCTTATAAAAGCACGGATGACCGCGATTGGCCCATATGTAGTAGTCTTTTGGACGCTGAGTCGACTGGTTTTGGTCCGAAAAGGCTGCGAAGCAGCGTTCCTCCTTTATTCCCAATCGAACATGGTCGAACAAGTGGTCACGTGCTGCTGCGTACACCAGTCAGCTGGTCACCGTGCCTGCAGGGTACAACTTACTAGCCTGTTTGACCTTTTTTGGGTGCAGTCCTGTCACTCGAGTTGACCTCGAGTTGAACCTTGGTGTGAAAGTTGTCGCCTGCTGGCGTGGTGACCAGCTGATTTGGGCACCCAGGAGCACGTGACCGCTTCTTCAACCATGTTCGATTGGGAATAAAGGAGGAACGCTGCATCGCAGCCTTTTCGGACCAAAACCAGTCGACTCAGCGTCCAAAAGACTACAACATATGGGCCAATCGCGGTCATCCGTGCTTTTATAAGAACGAAATGGCGCTTTTAGTGACATTTTGCATACAAATCCCCATCTAGTAGGGCGCAGTCACCCAGTTTCGGTGGAAGTGCGCGAGTTCGATTGGGATTCAAGTAGGAAGGAAGCGTCTCAGCTTCCTCGGACCAAGACCATTCGACTCAGCACCCCGAAGACTACAACTGGTGAAATTTTAATTTTTGCCTTAACTTCCCCTTTAACACCCTTTATTACCGGCATCTGACCCACTACAAGATGTAGCGCATGTACAAATACACCACTGTACACGTACATTGTACAATCAATAATCATCATACTTGTTGTACCTACCCATATCTCTTGCGTCTCCACGCATGCATGCTCCAAAGAGCACAGACATCTTGAATGCGACACTGGTATTCTGCTCCCTAAATATTAATTACTCCTCGCTCTTCACTGCATCAGCTACCGCCGAGTATCCGTGTACCATCAGGTCAGATCCAGAGCAGCAAACGGAAGCTCAAATTCTCTCAGTCGCAGTGTGTTTCAGTGAAGTCTTTTGGCAAATTTGCCAGTATTTGTTCACAAAGCTGCTCAGTTAGCGGTCAGGACCAGAGACTACTGCGGCGGAGAATCTGCATGAAGTGCCATTATGCCGTTAGTCCATCGACAAGCTGCCGCAACTAGCTTCAAGCCTTTACAAAACAATACGCACCTGTGTGTTCTTCTTCTTCTTGCGAGAATCCACTTGGCAATACTTGGCAATCCGAAGTTTCGTTGTTCAGATATCTGGGGGCATACCCTCTGTCCCTTTGCTCGCATGTGCTGATCGTGTTTCAAATCCATTAGCACTACAGACCGACCGTCGTCGGCTCCAGTTGGCTTGCTGGCACTGTGGCAGCGGCCGGGGCTGCGAGTCACGACTGAGAACAAAGCACAGGCACGTGGATCTACGCAAACCGCTTGGAGACGCTCAGAGAGATGATAATGAGCCATCTGGCAGTGAATGGCACTGAGACATCTATACTCTGGAGTACGGTTCGAACAAATTTGACAGCTACGAACGTCTATCTGATGTCGCCTGTCATCCAGCGCGCGTGAGAAACACGCAGAGCTTCGCGCCCATTTTTACAGCAATAAATGTGTGCCACGTCCACTTTTGTCACATCATTTTGTGCTTGGCCCATACCCAAACGCTAGCCGCTGTACCGCTAGCCGTCGACAGCTGGAAGCATGCCATAATCAGGGAGTCGTACCCACACGGGTTTATAAAATGTATGACTCCTTGGTCATAATGATCATGCTGGCTACTACTGCTACTGCACTGCACTGCCACATTCACCATGTTCACCTAGATCAGGACAGCCGACGCCAGGTCGCCGTGCACACGTTTCTTCCCGCCGTCGGCACTTGGCTCACGTCACGAGCCATGCACGGAAACTACTACAGTCATGACAACAAAAATGTCTTGCGCAGTTGATCTACCAACACTCGAACAGCAGTACTATTAAAGTTAATAATGTCATGTACATATGTAACTGTTACATGTACATGACATTGTACATAATTCTCCAGAAATGTGGCATATGGATTCCCGGAGCCAGCCACTGTCGTGATGAGTAGGTGTGCAACCCCTAGCTGTAGCGGAGTGTGCTCGGCGAAGCGGCATGCATTCTCTCCAGGGAGTCGCACCTAAACCAATTTTTTGGTTGGGTACGACTCCCTGATTCAGTCTCTCCAATCATGAGTGTGCTTTCATTTTTTTTAAATTTTTAATCAGACTCCTTCTGAACAAGACTACGTACATGTATTCTATAGCGTAATTCATTCAGAGGGGCGAACAATGCCCTTCGGTCACGGCGGAGCGACTACTTATACAATCATGTACGTGCAATTGTTTGATTGACAGCATGAAACAATGGGCAGAAGTTGGAAAGAAAAAGAAGTTCTTATACATATGGTGGTAAAGACACACCTGGCAATATGGCGGTAAACACAGCGGGGACGAAACGTACGTCGCAATCGAGCTACCGGTATGTCGTTGCTGTGTCATCATCTATGTGCCATGCGCTACTTGATGTACCAGCCTGCTATGCCGGATACCGCCAGCCATGCATCGACCAGGCGCCAGGCGCGAACTGATGGTGGTGGTGGTGGTGAGAAGGAGAGCTCTGTGCCAGAACTTTGCAGCCTAGAGAGCGTGTGTGGGCAGGCGTGTGGTTACCGCCATATTGCCAGGTGTGTCTTTACCACCATATTTATCAACCATAAGTACAGCTGCAGTGGTGTCTTCAATTTCATTCTCCCGAGTCAAGCTCCGTATGAAGACATCCAAGAAGAAGATTGCCTGATGAGTCCAGCGGGGACGAAACGTACGTCGCAATCGAGCTATGTCGTTGCTGTGTCATCATCTATGTGCCATGCGCTACTTGATGTACCAGCCTGCTATGCCGGATACCGCCAGCCATGCATCGACAAGGCGCCAGGCGCGAACTGATGGTGGTGGTGGTGAGAAGGAGAGCTCTGTGCCAGAACTTTGCAGCCTAGAGAGCGTGTGTGGGCAGGCGTGTGTTTACCGCCATATTGCCAGGTGTGTCTTTACCACCATATTTATCAACCATAAGTACAGCTGCAGTGATGTCTTCAATTTCATTCTCCCGAGTTCTTATACAAGTTAAAAAAGAGCGAAGACAACAAGACGACATCAGGAGTAGTCTCCTAACCCCCTAGCATAACGAGGGTCAGAACCGGGTGCGATATACCCATATGGTTCAAATGGTCCGCAGGGACCGGGTCACCGACTCACTGGGGCTCTGCCAACCGCGGAAGGTTGTAGTAAGGTCACTGTTTTCGAACACAGTGTCTTCCTCCTTGTTTCATGCTGTCAATCTAACAATTGCGTGAACTACAACAAGGTTTATCTAATACTGGTTTACCAGTTTTGGATTATATCAAATCATGTACATGTACATGAGAGCGCGGACAGCCGGGACAGGGACATCGTGGCATCGGTCATGTGAGACGGAACAGAGAGATCGGCATTGCAGAAAGACACTAATAATATTATGTAACTATGATAGGGAGCGGGAAAAATGCCACAAATCGTGGGAGAGAAAACAGGGGCATCATGATTCATGGCACAAATCGTGCGAGCGGAAACATGGCACAAATCATGGGAGAGGTCATAGGCACATCATGGCATAGTTCATGGGAGCCCTTGACATAGGGACATCTTGGCAGCATAGATCATGGGAGCCAACGGGAATAGGGATATTATGGCACAAAAAAGGAAGACGAGACTGCAGTGATTATCATAGCATCAAACAGGGAAGATGGGACAAGGAAGTCTTGGCACCGCCAGGGAGATGACGGTCTGCCCATGCAGAGACAGGGAGAGCATACAATGTAATTTTATTAGCGGGTAGAGAGAATTGTGATACCTGAGACTAAGAGTGGCTCTGTGCGATGGATTTACACGTACATAAGTCATACTATTATAAAAGAGGCTGGAAAAGCAAGCATGGCGCCATAGTGGTCGCACATCTTACTATCCGGATGCATTCAGCGGTGCCCAGTGGCAGCTATCGATTGCACTGAACAGCTCACAGACACGTGCCATAGTAGGGCGTCTGGATGGATCCTTGACCCACAACTGCTGGATGGTGTCTGCAAGAATGCGAGGAGGAGCTGAGATTTCAGGACGATCCTCTCCATCACCAACATTTTTCTCCAGTTGACGTAGCGTGTAGTCTATGAATACCTCCTTGCGCACAACAACTTCATAGACAACTAGGGCCAGTGAGTAGACATCAGTAGCGAACAATTGCTTCAGCACCAGTCTCTCACCGCGTAGCACTTCTGGAGCCGAGTAGCGTGGTGTGCCCTGTCCAGGAGGGGCAGTTGCTGAGTCCAAGCGGCTGCTTGACACCTCCGTAGTGGACCTGATGAAGCTCAGGCCAAAATCACAGATCTTGGCATGGTCAGTTGCATCTAGCAGCACATTTTCCACTTTCATATCACAGTGTGCGATCCCTTCCTTATGCAGGTGCTCCAGTGCAGCGCAGACCTCCAGCACTATCATCTTTTGCTTGTCACCGGAGAACTGTTCTTCGTGGATAAACAGCGCTGTGAACAAACTGCGACTCAGATACTCCATAACAATGCTGAACTGCGGTGGCTCTAGTACTACACCAAGTACTGCCACAACATGCTGATGCTGGACTTGGGAAAGAACTTGCAGCTCTCGCTTGAATGTGTCCAGTCTGCTCCGAGACCATGACTGAAGGTGCAAGCGCTTGACAGCAACAACCGTTCCCTTGTATCGTGCAGCGAATACCTCTCCGAAACCACCACGTCCAATTGCTTTTTCCAGTGTTATTTCATCCTGCTGAATAACTAGAGTGTCTCCTGGTCGTCCTGAACAGAACATACACACAGAGTACAGCAATACATGATGATGATGAAAGTAGAAGCAAGTCTCAATGCAACAGCATTGACCAGTGAGTGCCTGACTGTGGTAGTGAACTGGCATGCATGATGGAGACTGACCGACACTACATGTACCCGCCGTGACATAGCACACTGACTCAGTGAGTGAGAAGACAGTGGCACATTGACAACGATATCAGCACCACCAAGAGTGCCATTGGTGTGGCTAGTAGCTCTGAGCTCCACTAACGAGATCTAACAAGGTGGAAATAGCTATAAGTATCTGTCCGGATATTGAGTCAACCCTGGGTTAGGTACTCTTGCCGTCATGATGCCATTGACAAGGAAAGCAGTACCATCGCGAGTACATGATCCTTATGACTCCTAACACCATGGAGTATTATTATTAAAAGAGATTTTACTGAAGAAAGTCCCACAGTAGATCACATGATGCGTATCTTTAAAATGAGATACGCAGCATGTGATCTACTGTGGGACTTTCTTCGGTGCATGGAAGCAAGGAGTCATAATCCCACAAGTTCAGCACAACCACCATCACGACGACGACGACGATGATCACCACCACCACCACCACCACCACCACCACCACCACCACCACCACCACCACCACCACCACCACCACCACCACCACCACCACCACCACCACCACCACCACCACCACCACCACCACCACCACCACCACCACCACCACCACCACCACCACCACCACCACCACCACCACCACCACCACCACCACCACCACCACCACCACCACCACCACCACCACCACCACCACCACCACCACCACCACCACCACCACCACCACCACCACCACCACCACCACCACCACCACCACCACCACCACCACCACCACCACCACCACCACCACCACCACCACCACCACCACCACCACCACCACCACCACCACCACCACCACCACCACCACCACCACCACCACCACCACCACCACCACCACCACCACCACCACCACCACCACCACCACCACCACCACCACCACCACCACCACCACCACCACCACCACCACCACCACCACCACCACCACCACCACCACCACCACCACCACCACCACCACCACCACCACCACCACCACCACCACCACCACCACCACCACCACCACCACCACCACCACCACCACCACCACCACCACCACCACCACCACCACCACCACCACCACCACCACCACCACCACCACCACCACCACCACCACCACCACCACCACCACCACCACCACCACCACCACCACCACCACCACCACCACCACCACCACCACCACCACCACCACCACCACCACCACCACCACCACCACCACCACCACCACCACCACCACCACCACCACCACCACCACCACCACCACCACCACCACCACCACCACCACCACCACCACCACCACCACCACCACCACCACCACCACCACCACCACCACCACCACCACCACCACCACCACCACCACCACCACCACCACCACCACCACCACCACCACGAACACCAACACTGCGGTCCAATATCGACACTACTCCCTGTCTAATCCCAGGGGCAGAACTCAAGATCGTGTAGGTGGTTTACAGCATCTTAGAGTATGTTGGTGGTGGTGGTAGTGAGATTGCGATGATAAGGGATTACTTGTACGAATGCTGCAGAGCGCAATATTAGTAGGACAATGCAGAGTACACTTTCGTATAGTATACATTAACCCACTCACTCTCAGTAGCACAGCCATGGATCATTGTTTCTGAACACAACAGCACTTTACCTGCTCTGATGCGTTGGAGATCAGTCCATCCTGGAACGCCTTGCTCAGACCATTCCTCTTCAACTTCAGCTCGCTGGTGATGATGCAATGCCGTTTGAATGGCGTTATTCTCTTCCCAAGTTGCCTGGCGATCAAGGATCGATTCCGCACATTCAGTCAACATAAGTCGAATTTCTTCAACAGTGGTTCGATACAGTGCATCCTTGATGCGCTCATGTTGTCGCTCACTGCTGGTGGCATCGGGGGGAAGCCCCTGACGGCTTTGTTCCGTATGACGTTTGCTTGGAATAGGCAAACCCACACGACCCTTGCGCCGGTTAACAGGATTGTCCACGAAGTGTGTGCGCTTTCTATTATCACCGGGAAACGCTGGACCTTGCTTAATGTCTACAGAGGGAAGTGCCTCTGCCATGCCTTCAGTCAAATTTCGCGTAGGCCTTGAGCGTGTATGGGCAGCGACTACAGTTCCATCAGAACGAGTGTGTTCTTTCACGTGTACAACATCATTTGCACCCGAAGCAGCTGCGGATCTGGATGCAGCGGGCTTAGAGCGTGTATGGGCAGCGACTACAGTTCCATTGGAACGAGTGTGTTCTTTCACGTGTACAACGCCATGATCTGCACCAGAGGTTGCACTTGAAGAGTTAGACGGAGCTGCGCGAGTATATCCACTCACGTACGTACCATTTGAACGCGTATAGCCACTGACATTGACAGAGCCTCCTCCTCCCCCTCCGCCATGGCCACTTGAACTCGAGGCGTATGACGCGGATGCTGCAGCACTGCTTGATCCTCCTCCGCCACCACCACCGGTTGAGGATGAGGATGAAGAACTCGACGGTGCTGCACGGGTGTACCCACTCACGTACGTACCATTTGAACGTGTGTAGCCACTGACGCTGACAGAACCTCCTCCTCCGCCAGAAGAACGACTACCACCTCCACCACCGCTAGAACGTCCTCCCCCTGCACGAGGCATTCTTCACTTTTTAGCCTGTACAGCAGTGATGTTCCCCTAAGCAGCTCACCTCTGCCTGGCCCACTACAACTAATGAATTATGTTACTTGCGGACGACACGCTTTATACGATTCCCAGACATCTGTCGCGGAAGCGTCTTTCACCCTCTGCACTCCGGCTCGTGCTACTGGCCGGGCGGACAGACGCTAGGCTAGGCTCGGGTCACGAGGTCTCATCCTGAACACTGCCAAGAACCAGGTGCTGACCATGATGGCATCTGCCCTCAGAACCACGGGGCCGGGGAGGTAGTACAGTGTATATGCATGCGTCCAATGACTTGTGCGGCAAGTAACACAACACCTACATTGTAATTAAGGTACACCTTTTGACAGCATCGTCTTCCGCGCGCTACCTCGATAGGAGTGCACCTAGACCCCTTGACGATCGTCTGACGTGGGACGTCCATAATTGTTGACTACATGGAGCCAGTCACGTACTGTGACGTAGTTCTACGTTGGTGCAAGGTGAAGATGCACTGACTACTTTCAGAGCTCCGTCTCTACTTGTGTACTCCATCCAGTAAGACTTTCTTTTCCCTGTACTGACTGTAGTTTTCCTGTAGGCTGTAGCCTAGGTTTGCCTTCAAAGCCCACTCAGTTACTGACAGTTTGTAGATGACACTAAAACAGAATATGGACCTCGCACTGCTCGAGCTGTCACCGCTCCTCAAGCTGGCGCCACAGCTGTCAATCGAGAGATGGAACTCAATACGCCGACCGGACTTTGTTTTCAGGCGCTCAGCAATCAGAACCCATGCGTTCACTTTCGATTTCGATTTCGATTTCGACTGTCCGAATCAAAATAAACGCTGTAACGCTACAAGAAACTCAGAATGCCTGACTGTCAAGTTAGACTGTCAACTACCGATTGGCACCGAAGGAGCAAGCCCTCTAAGTCTAACATGACTCAATGACTCATGAGGTAATCAAATGAATCTCACAGTACAGCTACCAGCACAAGTATGTTGGAACTCGGAAGGGAACGATCGGTACGACCAAGAGTACATAACCCCCCGGGGTTATGTACTCTTGGTACGACCCAACTCATAATTATTATCCCATGGTACGGTACTATAGGCCTGTGTCAGCCAATCAGGAGCCTTGCTGACCGGGAAATAATAGCCAATACAATCCCGCGCGGGATGATATTCATTATTAACTGGGTTCACTTTTACCGTACCTACGGTGCACCCTGCATTGGCATGCCCCCACCCCCTCTCGATTCGATGCAATGCATCTTGCCACTGGAGTCCTTTCAATCAGAAACCCAGCGACAAAATGCACTACACTGAACCGTGGGAAGGATCTCTTTATGTTGTTCTGCTTTTCTCTTCTTTTCTTCTTCCTCCCTCTCCTAACCAGAGAGAAAACAGGAAACCCCCTCGACAGGCGAACAGCCTTTGGAGAATCCTTTTTAAACGAGAGAGCTTGGAAGCTCAGGGCCCTACGCTATGCTTTGTGCATGTTAATAGAACTGATGGATATGTTTTTCTCTCTCTCTCTCTCTCTCTCTCTCTCTCTCTCTCTCTCTCTCTCTCTCTCTCTCTCTCTCTCTCTCTCTCTCTCTCTCTCTCTCTCTCTCTCTCTCTCTCTCTCTCTCTCTCTCTCTCTCTCTCTCTCTCTCTCTCTCTCTCTCTCTCTCTCTCTCTCTCTCTCTCTCTCTCTCTCTCTCTCTCTCTCTCTCTCTCTCTCTCTCTCTCTCTCTCTCTCTCTCTCTCTCTCTCTCTCCCCTCTCTCTCTCTCTCTCTCTCTCTCTCTCTCTCTCTCTCTCTCTCTCTCTCTCTCTCTCACTCTCTCACTCTCTCTCTCTCTCTCTCTCTCTCTCTCTCTCTCTCTCTCTCTCTCTCTCTCCCTTCCCTTACAGGCGACGGAAAGACAACAGTTTTGTTAAATTCAGGAATCGTAGCAGTACTGAGAGAAATGGCGCTTTTTAGAATTCTCCTTTGAACGTAGTGCATGTGCACTACGTTGCCATAGGACTATGGCAATCTGTTGCACTCAGCTAGGCAATGAAAGTTGTTGTTGCTGCTGCTGCTGCTGCTGCTGCTGCAGCAGCTACTGCCGTGGCTGTAGTTACAGTCCCTCTCGTTGTCAGGAAATATTTTCTTATACTATTCATCCAGTTAAATTCTTATTATGACTTGGTGTGTTACAATTTTCTTGAGCTCCAGTTTCCCCCCTTTATTAAAACCCAAGCGCAGTTTAGCGTGTATTGGCTTGTGATTTCCTTTCTTCTGTTTGCTTTAGCATTTTATCGCTCCACAGGTACCCTCGGTCTCAGGTACTCTCATATTTGTGCAATAATTATTGTTAATTTTGCTCCTGAATTGTCCTCCCTTTTGCTTTGCTACTGTCCTCCTCCTTCCTCCACCCTTTTTCTTAATTAACCTCATTATGACATTCGCTTCTATATAATTGGGCTTGTAGCCCGTGTGTACTTGCGAATTCAAATAAAAACATACATACATGTACATACAAAGAGTACATGGCGGCTTCGATATGAACGTTGAGCCGAAGCAAATAGCAAACGTAATCATGTGCACTAGAGCTAAGAGAAAAGTGACATGCTTGAAGGAGGTGCGAATGAAATTTTATACTTCAAATACATGTACTAGCTTTAAAAACCAGACAGAGCTAGAGGGCTCCAATGTGTCTACGATGGCCTTCGTTGTACTACTGTTTTGTCGATGATGTTTTTTGTTACGACGAGGACCAAGAAACCTTTGAGAATTTTTTTAACAACCCTAAACGGGCTACATCCTGCATTAAACACGGCAGCAGGTGAACGTGACGGTGTGATATCCTTCTTCCTATTATTTTTATGATTTATTATTTAACTCGGATGGCGAGCAAATTATATTATGGTGCAAAAGGAGAAGGACAAAAATAATGTTACGAGGTATGAATAACTGTCCACCAACGTAATCAGATCTTAAACAGTTAGCGAGTGCGACAAAATGGCGCAAAACTGACAAGGAATACTGAGACCTTTCCGAACCTGAGCCTTCCAAGTTGGAAGATTGTTGGTTTGCGCCTTAGAGAAGTGTTGGAGCTAGGTGTCAGGTCGCCGAATGTCTCAGTATTCCTTGTCAGTTTTGTGCCATTTTGTCGCACTCGCTGACTGTTTAAGATCTGATTACGTTGGTGGACAGTTAGTCATAACTCGTAACATTTTGTCCTTTTCCTTTTGCACCATAATTTATCATGTATTCAACATCTCCTCGAGAAAGCTTTCGACACCGTGTGGCACCGTGCATTACTTGCAAAACTTTCCAAAGTTTTCGGTGTGCGTGGCGCAGCGCTGGAGTGGATTACAGACTACCTATCCGACAGAACGCAAGGTTGTCTTTGTAGGTGGACTTCTCTCAGATGCTTCACCTGTTCTGTCCGGAGTGCCCCAGGGATCCATCCTAGGGCCCCTCCTTTTCCTAGTGTATATTAATGATCTTCCCAGTCATGTTGAAGGTATGTCCTTATTTGCTGACGATACTACACTGCTCCGGTTCAATGAGTGTCTAGACAGGCTGCGAGACAGTCTCCAGCGCGGTATCAACGAAGTCCATCAGTGGATGACTACCTGGAGACTAAGAGTAAGACCTAATATCGCCAAGACTGAGATATTATTCCTGCCGAACTCAGAGCCAACCTATGCATTCACTCTTCCCAGATCCCTCACAGAACTCACAGTGGTAAAACAACACAAGCATCTTGGTTTGGTCATTGACTCAGACTTATCGTTTAGTAGACATGTCGACTATATCTGTAGCAAAGTCAGTAAAGCTGTTGGCTACCCGTGTCTCACTGCTCCCACCTACCGCTTGAATGCATTCGCCTTTTTTTATCATTGCTATATTCTCCCCATTTTTCTCTATTGCTCAACCGCCTGGTCATCCCTACTAAGTTAATGAGTACCCTGGAAGTCCACAATAAGAGGATACTCAAAGTCCTTTTCCGCAAACCATCATACTTTCCTTCTGCCGAGCTGCATGATATGTTTAACACCTTCCCTATCTCTAGTCAAGCGGATCGAAAACTGTGTATTGTTGTTCATTCTATTCGCCTTGACAAAGCCCCGCCACACTTGCGTAAATATAACTGGTTTCTTCCCACTCGTCCTACGCGCAATCCCTGCACTTTACCTAAAGCGCGAACATCAGCTTATACCAGATCTCCGTTTTTCGCTGCCTATTCTCGCTGGCTGGCCCTGCCTCTATCAGTAAAATCGTCTTGTACGCTAAAGGATTTCAAGGCCAACATGAAGCTCGTCTTCTAATAACTGCTTCATCCAGATTTGTTTCTCTTTGCCTCCAGTAATGTGTAATATTTATTTATTTTTGCTTTGTTTTTGTTTACTGCCATGGCTGGCTACCGCCCCCTCCCTCCATATCATTGGCCTATATTCTCTGGCCACGGGAAGGTGAAGTAAATAAATAAATAAATCTCCTGGCTCGTCGTAAATAGACTGCCAATATTTACGAGAAGTCGGGTGGTAGCCAACCACGGAGAACTAAATAATAAGGAGAGAAACAAAAGAGAGTACTGCAAGGAGATGCATGACGAAAATGGTGAGATTATTTAGGACGAAGAAGCTGAAGCTTGAACTCCTTTTAATGTCTGTGCATGCTTTGGGGCTAGTTGGCAGCGCAGACCAGCGAGTGTACGCGGAGAAGATAGGAGATTTCAGAAACAGGGAGGTGTTGGCACAGGGTAATGAGAAGGAATTGCGTGTTGATCTGGTGGACACAAACCAGTAATGCTTAGCAAAGTGTTTGGGAACCAGATCTAATACGATCATGTGTACAAGGATGCAAAGATGTTGCTGGTGTCGCTCTGAAACGGGAGATACTGAAGCTAAACTGTAGAGACGTTGGGAGGAGAATGTTTGGTCTTTGCGAAACAGGATTTTTAAAAGCAGACGCTGGTGTATTTCCAGAGTTTGAACAAGGGCCTGAGACAGACCGCACCACGCTGTATCACAATGCATCAAATATAGATAGAATATACGACGTAAAGAACAATTTTCAGCAATGGTCATTTAAATGTTGGCAGTGAGGTTGCAGCATGCCAAGGGAGGAACTGGCTCGCTTTCATACAGACTTGACCTGTGGGGACCAGGACATAATGGCTGTCGATTATAACACCAGGTGTTTGTGTTGATGAACAATATTGATGTCAGCATTGGCTCCTGGAAAGTGCAACGGCTGAGTGGGCGGTGATGGGCTGATGAACATGGCTTCGGTCTTCGTGATGTTAGGCCTTAGCTTCCGTCTATGTTATCGTGGAGTTAATGCCGGTCTGCATGGAGGTAACGAGGTTGGACGGCGAGCTGTCAGAGCACAACTGTGCAGTGTCGTCAGCAAAAAGGCTGACGTCTGGTACTAGAGAGGGCTAGGCCTTGACGGATTATGCTAATATTTTCGTGAAATTATGCTTTTCGTATTGCTGAAAAATTGCAGAATTATGCTATTTTTATGCTAAAAGTTATACATATTATGCCGCATTATGCTCACATATGCTGCTAATGTATATGATGGTTCTGTGCAAAATAACAGGGGAATTTTTTGTAGAGGGCGTTGTACTGTAGTAGCAAAAATTCAACGGGGTCAATGGCCGTCCGACCTAGCTACGACCGTCACCAAGAGTACATAAACCAGAGTGTGCAACTGTGCATATCAGATCTGAAACAGCGCAGTTCGTGCACTACGTCACCCTGATGAGATCAGCCAAGCCGCGACTTGCGTAGAGCTCAAATTTTCATGTTTCATAGCCCGGAAATCAGCCAAGTTTGCTTGATTTTAGACGTCCTGTTTCAGGATTTCGGTGTTTTGTGTGACTGTGTACGCTGCGTACATCCACCGACAAGTAAAGTCACCAGGCTATCCGTCTCAAAAAACCGAAATCAGGACAAACTCAGTGAACTGCACCACCGCGACTGGTTACGCAACTTTTCACCGTACCTGTGGCTTACCATGCCGTCAGAAATGACGTAGTGCACGAATTACGCTCCCACAGGAACCATCCCGAGTTGCACACTCTGGTTTATGTACTCTTGCCGTCACTGATTGTAGTGGACTGGACATGTTATTAAGGAAGTCGTAAACCTACGACTTCCTGGTGCATCAACTTGTACTTGTACTTGTAGAACATGTACAACTGTATGGAATTTGATGCAAACAGGCGGATTATTCCAATTTATGCGAATCGTATGCAATTTGCCTCGAATTATGCGATTATTCGATTTTGGTAGAAATTATGCGAAAAATTATGCTAGCATAATCCGCCAAGGCCTAGAGAGGGCAGATTGTTCACATAAGTTAGAAAAAGGAGTGGACCCAATACGGACCCCCTGTGGAACACCAGACACTACAGGTAAAGGGATCGGACAAGGAAGCAGAGACACGGACAGTTTGATGACGGGAGGACAAAATAATATGATGACAGCCTCTGCAGAGCTGTACCACGTTCTAGAAAAATAGACTCGAGCTTAGCAAGTAGGCCTCGATGCCAGACTGTGTCGAACACTTTTGATAGATCAAAAAGACGAGACCTACATGCTTCTTCAGGTTACGATGTCCGTGGATATCCTGGATTAAGCGTGTCAATTGCAAAGTACATGTAGTTGAATCGCCACGACAGAAGCCGGATTGTGCAGAGGAGAGGGCAGGGGCGACGTGGTGGTATAGAGATTCATAGAAAATGCGTTCACAGACCATGGAGGTAGCAGGTAGGAGGGAGTTAGGCCTGTAATTAACAGCTTGGGAGCGTTGTCCTTTCTTAAATATCGGGACAACAATAGCAGATTTCCACGCAGATGGGAAGACTCCTGCACTATAGGACAAGTTGAAGAGCAAGCACAGGGGATAAGACAAGGAAGGCACCAGCAGTTTAAGGACTTTATTCGGTATACCGTCTTTTTCAGGAGACTTGCAGCTCTTTAGACGTTGAAGTTGTTTGCGGACTACACCAGTTGTTGTAAAGACGTCCAGAAGTGGAGCGCGCAGCTCAGGAGCAGGGTTCAGGGGCGGGATAACCCAGTTCGGATCCTCGAGAAGGCCAGAGGAGACAAACTGTTTGTTGACAGTGTCCGCAATGGACTTTGCCTCAGACTGACGGTTGCCATCAGGATCAATCAAGCACTGGATGGGGGCACGAGAGACACTGGGACGCTGGGTGCGAATGAACTGATAGAGAGAAGGACGACTGGGTGATGAGATTGTTGCAGAGAGGGAGCTGATGTAAGAGCAGTAGGTTTTACGGGATAGGTGTTTGACAAAGTTGCGGTGCACTCTGTAGGCCTCCAGGTTGGCAGGTGTTTGAAATTTTCGGCTGACACTGAAGAGGTCTCGTTTACGTTTCACCGCAGATACGAGGACAGTCGACATCCAAGGTAGATTGGATGTCGCAGACGATGTGCGTGGGTATGACCGACAAGAATGGGTGGAAAAATTAGCAAGGTGGTGCAGGAAGGTTTGTTCCAGGACGATTGAAAATCAATCGGCTGCGTCGTCAACTCTTCTTAGATGTTAATATTACCCGCAACAGCGACAGCAAGAATTTAGATATGTAGGTTTACAGAAAACCCACCTTAACGTAATTAATTAAAGGGGAAGTTACCATGGTTACACATCAACTAAATCTAAAGTTCATCTTGTCAAAGCACTAGTCTATCGTGCCCATCGAATCTGCTCTCCTCACCTTCTACAATTTTGACAAACAATGGAATGAATGCCCCTCGCCAGAGTCGCCACTACTTAAAGGGGAAGTTAAGGCAAAAATTAAAATTTCACCAGTTGTAGTCTTCGGGGTGCTGAGTCGAATGGTCTTGGTCCGAGAAAGCTGAGACGCTCCCTTCCTACTTGAATCCCAATCGAACTCGCGCACTTCCACCGAAACTGGGTGACTGCGCCCTACTAGATGGGGATTTGTATGCAAAATGTCACTAAAAGCGCCGTTTCGTTCTTATAAAAGCACGGATGACCGCGATTGGCCCATATGTTGTAGTCTTTTGGACGCTGAGTCGACTGGTTTTGGTCCGAAAAGGCTGCGATGCAGCGTTCCTCCTTTATTCCCAATCGAACATGGTTGAACAAGCGGTCACGTGCTCCTGCGTACACCAGTCAGCTGGTCACCGTGCCTGCAGGGTACAACTTACTAGCCTGTTTGACCTTTTTTGGGTGCAGTCCTGTCACTCGAGTTGAACCTTGGTGTGAAAGTTGTCGCTTGCTGGTGTGGTGACCTGGTGATTTGGGCACCCAGGAGCACGTGACCGCTTGTTCAACCATGTTCGATTGGGAATAAAGGAGGAACACTGCATCGGAGCCTTTTCGGACCAAAACCAGTCGACTCAGCGTCCAAAAGACTACAACATATGGACCAATCGCGGTCATCCGTGCTTTTATAAGAACGAAACGGCGCTTTTAGTGACATTTTGCATACAAATCCCCATCTAGTAGGGCGCAGTCACCCAGTTTCGGTGGAAGTGCGCGAGTTCGATTGGGATTCAAGTAGGAAGGGAGCGTCTCAGCTTTCTCGGACCAAGACCATTCGACTCAGCACCCCGAAGACTACAACTGGTGAAATTTTAATTTTTGCCTTAACTTCCCCTTTAAACAGAACTTACAACACCAATCACGTAAGATCCGAAACCATTTTGACTGGACAGGTGCCCAGTGGTACTCACCCAATGTGACACTGGAGCTTACAGACACTGGAAGAGTTACCAGAAGCAAGGTGAAGAGACGAAGTGCAGGAGATTCGAATACGTAGATACTAGAAGTGACAACGACGATCAACAAGAGGAAACAAGGAAGACCAAGAAGTCAAACAAAAACGACCATGGATTCAACGAACGTTGGAGGTGTCAACCGGAGCAGCAAAACAAACAAGCCCAACGGAGGAAAACAATGGCAAGCGTTGAAGGTGACGGAGTTTAATAGGAGATCGGACATCGTCGTAGAACCTCTCTCTATCTCTCTCTACCAGCGCGCTGCATGCAGCGCATAAAAATTTTAAATGCATGTGCGAACCGCTTATCCACGGCTGTATGGCCAGCGCCCTCGGGCCGCTAGACGTGCGACCCGCGTTTCATGTCCACAGTACATGTACGTAACTATGGATGGAATACTAAATCAAACACTATTATACTTTATACTTCATAGGGAACAGAAAGAGGTGCGCGCGAAAAACGAAATAGAAAACAAAAGCAACTACATGTACATTGTATAATACTAATAGCACTAAACTGAAACTGATGAGCAAGGAAGTGAGAAGCAAAACAGTGGCGAGCGCGCGAACATCACACCAGGGGACAAAATACAATTACAAGTAGAAACTCCCCCGATATGTATCCATTTACTTTCGGAGAATCCTTCATATAAAGTCTAAATGAAATGAAATGAAATGAAATGAAATGAAATGAAATGAAATGAAATGAAATGAAATGAAATGAAATGAAATGAAATGAAATGAAATGAAATGAAATGAAATGAAATGACAGTAAGCAAGGGCTGAAGGGGATCCGGGACGACAATGACAGTAAGCAAGGGCTGAAGGGGATCCGGGACGACAATGACAGTAAGCAAGGGCTGAAGGGGATCCGGGACGACAATGACAGTAAGCAAGGGCTGAAGGGGATCCGGGACGACAATGACAGTAAGCAAGGGCTGAAGGGGATCTGGGACGACAATGACAGTAAGCAAGGGCTGAAGGGGATCCGGGACGACAATGACAGTAAGCAAGGGCTGAAGGGGATCCGGGACGACAATGACAGTAAGCAAGGGCTGAAGGGGATCCGGGACGACAATGACAGTAAGCAAGGGCTGAAGGGGATCCGGGACGACAATGACAGTAAGCAAGGGCTGAAGGGGATCCGGGACGACAATGACAGTAAGCAAGGGCTGAAGGGGATCCGGGACGACAATGACAGTAAGCAAGGGCTGAAGGGGATCCGGGACGACAATGACAGTAAGCAAGGGCTGAAGGGGATCCGGGACGACAATGACAGTAAGCAAGGGCTGAAGGGGATCCGGGACGACAATGACAGTAAGCAAGGGGATCCGGGACGACAATGACACCATCAAACCCACAAGTAGTCGCCGCATGTGAACAATTATTTGAGGGTCATGACACTTTCTTTTTGAACACACAAACGAGACTCGAACCCAGGCACCCGAGTCGACCCTGCCTGTACAGCTGTAGCTGTACTCGCGATCACGTTTACGTACTCTTCGAGTTAAATCTCTTTTTAAGTTTTATTATTAAAATACATGCATAACAATGTAGTCGGGGAATCGTCGAATACCGGTATTTTGACGACTCTTTGGCCCTAGTTTGGGGGCGTTAGGGTTGTGCTGAGTCAGACCGTGTACAGTAGTCTACTGTCGTTAGGCCCCCGTGTAATATGCCGGCATTTTTTGAGCATTTTCGGTACAATCCGCGAACCCAGCACTTTGGGCTCGTGATGCAGCATTTTGGGGGAAACGGAGCACTTGGCCGTTGTGTATCAAAATTGAGAGAAGAAAAACTTCCCAAACAAGAACGTCACTTCCGCATTCCGTGGGTTAGCTTCTTGTTGAGTAGTTTATGAATTGTTTACCATGGCAGACTCGAGCAAGTCTCTTATTGAGTATTTTCTGACTCCCTGGTTTTGACGGCATGTGCTGAGGATGACAAAAAAGTGAGCATTTTCCGAGCATTTTCGGCACGGTTTGGGTCTTTGGGAGCATTTTCGGCAAGGTTTACGAGAATTTCCCAAAAGCATTTTCGGCAAAGTTTTGGGCATATTACACCGGGGCCTAACTGTCGTGGACATGGAAATCCGGTTGCACGTCTAGCGGCCCCAGGGCTCTGGCCATTACCGGCCCATTAGGCCTTGACGGATTATGCTAATATTTTCGTGAAATTATGCTTTTCGCATTGCTGAAAAAATTGCAGAATTATGCTATTTTTATGCTAAAAGTTATCATATTATGCCGCATTATGCTCACATATGCTGCTGATGTATATGATGGTTCTGTGCAAAATACTAGTACCAGGGGAATTGTTTTGTAGGGGGCGTTGTACTGTCTGTAGTAGCACATAGTTCAACGTGGTCACCGCACCGTCCGACCTACACGTACATGTAGCTACGACCGTCACTGATTGTAGTGGACTGGACATGACATTGTTATCAAGGGAGTCGTAAACCTACGACTTCCTGGTGCATCTACTTGTACTTGTACTTGTACTAAGTTGTAGAACATGTACAACTGTATGGAATTATTTGATGCGAACAGGCGGATTTTTCCAATTTATGCGATTCATATGCAATTTGCCTCGAATTATGCGATTATTCGATTTTGGTAGAAATTATGCGAAAAATTATGCTAACATAATCCGGCCAGGCCTACTGGTAGGCCTGTCCGAAAAATGTTCTGAATTTTTTTTGCATTTTGGGGTACATTTTGCATTTTTGCATTTTTTCTGAATTTTGCCCATTTTTGGTCGAATTCCAAGGTTTCAGCCAAGGTTTCAGCTCGACCAAGTCAAGTTCGGCTTGCTATTTCGGTGTCTTCTGTCCCTCTAGTCTTGGCTGAGACACTAGACTAAGTCACTTACTTAGTTGCACTGGCCTCCTAATCACACAAATGGGAACACGTGGGTGTTTAGTTCTACATGTACATGCAGGTGTGATAAAAACAACAAAGATATGTTCTAGTAGTAGTACATGTGTAGTATACATGGTATAGGTAGTATGCAATCCAGCAAGCGTAAGGCAACACAAGTCACTTGCAATGGTGAGAACATGATTAGCTTTGCAGGCTTGTCAGGCAATGTCAGCAAAAGGGGTGACAAGATTATGACCATGCAGTGCATGTACACGTGACATGATTAGAGGTACATGTACTAGCAAGGCAGGGATACTACATGTATACGTACATGTACAGTGTGACATGACATGGAAAAAAATTTGTGATCACCATGGCATGGCGGCCATTTTAGATTCTGGTTGCCATGGCAACGGATGCATTTTCTCTGCGTTTTGGGTTGTTTGGCTTTGATTTTTTGATTTTTTTTACATTCCCCTTTGATTTCTTGTTTGAATGTTGCCTGGAAAACCGTGCATTTTGCATTTCCATTTTCCACAAATTAAAACACATTTTTCGGACAGGCCTACCTACTGGCCATGCAGCCGTAGCACGTATCACTGCCCTGCTGCTGGTCGCATGATCTTCGCATCGGATCAACATGATTGTGCACGGCATGCAACGACTTACGTTCTGTAGGCGCATGAGGGCGCCGGCGCCGGCCCAGGTCAATCGACCGGATTTCCATGTCCGCTACAGTAGTACATGGTGTACATGTGTGGCATGAAGATTGAAGTGGAGATGAGCTGAGCTGAGCTGAGCTTGAAAAAAGGCCAAGACTCACACTGTCACATACAGGGCCGCGGGTAGATTATCAGTCAGTGCAGTGTGCCTGTGCAGTGTGCCTGTGGCTGTGCCTGTGCATGTGGTGTAGTTCATGATCGTGCATATGCTTGGCTGCGTGACTCAGCGCCCGATGCTATCAACCAACTCATTTGGCATGATTTGGCTTGCGGTGTGACACGTCTGCACGTTTTCCTAGCCTGCTAGCTTCGCGCTGCTGCGCTGATACCAAAAAGCTGAAACCCGACTGCATGCCGAGCTCGGGATACGGTAGCCTACAACAGGTACTACCACTAGGGTACAGACAGACAGCACTCAGGGGAACTACTTCTGCATCATGCCCAGTCATGATTTGGGCCAAATTTAGCCAACTCATGCATGCCTGCAACACACGCACCGGGCTGCACTTCCTTGCCAAGCCTCGGTACGACGGTAGTACAGTGTCAGGCATGGCATGCAGTCATGTCTACATTATACATACTGTGATCATGGTGTTAGTGACACATCATCACTCATTTTTTCAGAGTACAGCTGTACGACTGATCGTCTGATGTCGATGAAGCACCCGCGGCCCGTCCAGTCCATACCAGCTTTGATGGCATGAATGCATGATGACAACGCTTGTCTACAGTTTTCTGAAATTCTGTGGTCTCTACACTACACTACAATCCATACAGACTGAGTACAGCAGGATGTCAGTGGAACAGGACAGCCACCGCACACTGATCAGATATAGACTCATAGGTCACTGGTCAGTAGATCTACGCGTAGAATCTACGACAGACTGAGTGATCTACTGTCTCAGTACGACAGAAGTGCAGTGAATCCACTGGTGAGTAGCCGTGTGTCAGCACTAGCACGGATTATAATGGATGTGGGCCTGCATGCTGCATGCGTGATACATCAGGCACGCAGTCTCATACCGGTACAGCAGGCCAGGACAGGCAACAGCAGAACTCATGTCATGAACCAGACAGTAGATCTACGAGTCGAGAGAGTTTTTTATTTTGTTTTACTACAACTTAGTTACAAGAGCGGGCTGGAGAGCATGGTGCGCTAATATCGGTGCTGTTGTCAGTCCATTCCTACAGACCTGAGCTTTGGGCCTTGGTAAAGAGGTCACACCTGCTCAAATGCCTGCATTGTTGTGTATTGTTATTGGTATGAGGTCTCATTAGTCTTTAGAACCAAGGCACGGCGTTTTTGCAAGTTCCTAGGAAGATGGCAGACAATTCTTCTTTTGATGCTAGCAACAAATCGCATGTTCAAATGGCGGTTCGCAGTTTTCACGACAGTCGCTCAACCAACGAAGACTGGGAATGGCAAACGTGGATTTCACCAACAGACTCCGATCTTAGCCATCATGTACGCAGCTGTAAATTGAGCACTTGCAACGAGGAGTTACGTGCCCGGAGCTGCGGCTGTGGACAGCCGTTTCCCGACATGGTTGCGGGTGCAAAGGTTTTGGACATAGGCTGTGGATCAGGAGTGGATTGTATGGTTCTTGCTCAGCTTGTTGGCGACAAAGGGCATGTTGTCGGCGTGGACCTGTGCTCCAGCCTGGTGGCGTATGCGGAAGAGCATGCGAAGAATACTGGTGTAGACAACGTGGAGTTTGTCTGCTGTGATGCTGAAGACCTGAGCAGTACGGAGCCTGTTGTGGCCAGTGGTCCCTACGACCTCATTGTGGCTAACTGCTCCCTGTGTCAGATGCGTGAGTGTGCCAGGACTGACATACTTCAGCAGGCATATGCACTGCTGAAGCCCGGAGGAGAGTTCTACATCTGTGACCTATTCGTTTCGGTCGATGTGAGCGAGTGTGTTCGGAGTAGCTCTAAAGCCTGGGTTGAAGGTCTAGCTGGAGCTTGGATGTGGTCAAGCTTCTTGAGTTCAGTTGAAGATGCTGCGTTTAGCAAGCCAATTCTTATGACATCGAGAAGGCTTGAGATGACAAACGAACGTCGACGGGAGTTGGCTGCTGGCATGGGAGTATTTGGAACGGCTGTCGATAAGTTGCACGAGCTGGAAGACGCTAGTGGATTTCAGCTCTGCTCCGCAACATACCGGCTATTTCGGCTTGCACCTGAAGATGGTAGAACGGCTATGCTGATGGAGAGCCCATTGGACGCTGCCAGACTCACGCTCAACATCGTGCACCCAGACAACAAGTCGAGGAAAACAGGCAAGGAGATCAAGGTGTCTAAAATGGCAGTGTGCCGTCAAGGGTATCCAGTAGTGCTCGCAAAGGATGTTGCTCTTACGCTAGCTCGTTCTCGCTTTGCACAGTTCATAGACGTGTCTCCGGCTAAGAGTATTGTGCACTTGCAGCCTACGTGTGCTGAGCCATTCCTTCCAAAGCCAACAAGGCCCGGAAACTCACTTCCCGGCTTGCCAGGATTGTCATTCAGTAGAATGACCATAGTATGTGACCCAGCGTCCGATTCGGAAAATTCCCAGCCGATTTGCAGAGTTCCCAACTTGGCCAGCGTTCTTCGATCTACACCTGGTTTGAAAGAGCTCCGAGACTTGGTCGAAGAGAGTAAGAATGGTGGTTGCGGCCCACGTGGATGCTGAAGATGATATTCTCCTGGGTGCGACTTACAGATACTGAAGGTGTTGTTCTCGTACGGTGCAATATACCTTGGCAGAACCGGTGCGTTACTTGATAATGTTTGCCTGAATAATGGCTATTTAATTATATTTCATATAATAAAAAACAGTTCCATTGCCATGTAATCTAACAGCTTCTTTCCTAAATTAAAAAGGTACAGATTGAGCTGTTTTGGAATTTTGGCTGTAATATGAGCTCTTGTTTTAATTGTGCTGGATTCTTTCATGACTTACAATAAGTTCAGACTCTGCTTTATCCTATTTATTTATGTTAACGCCATCACATTCTTGGTGGTCTTTCAGAACTATTAGTTTGGTAACTTAACAGTGAAGCAATAATTATTGTTTCTTGACATCTTGCTTCCACTATCAGTCGCTGCCTCACTGGTGTTGCTTTTGAACTGGTTGATGTTCAATTATCTGTTCTGGGCATCTTCTTGACATCTCGGTCGTATGCAGTGTTATTGAACCGTTGTAACCTCTAACGCTTAGTCTCTTGACTACCAGCACTGATGGGGCTGGGTTGGCCGCCGCTCATCACCCAAGTTTCACATTGTTTACCTGGAATCAAGTTATGCAATTTAGCCACTGTCTTACAATAATACCAGTCTATGCCTTTGGGATGAAATACGACTATTGCTAGATCAATTTTACATCATAATACTTGCATTGTTGTGTTTCGATGGAATGCGTTCATGTGTGCGTCTGTGTGTGTGTGTGTGTGTGTGTGTGTGGAAAAAAAAGAAAAAAAAGAGAAAAGACCAAAAATAGGGATTCACTGGCCAGAAAAAAGTCGCTTCAAAATAGCTGTATGGTGTAGACCAGGCTGAATAGTGACGGTCAATTCTTCAGCCTTGCAAGCTGTTGAATGGTGCAATCCCAGCACAAGTTGCTATGGCTTCTGCCGTAGCATTGCTATCATCGCCTCCGGCGATGGGCGTCAAAGGTCAAAGGTGTGTGTGTGTGTGTGCATACATGTGTGTGCGTGCATACATGTATGTGTGTTGTGATGTGTGTGTGTGTGTAGGTACTAGGTGCGTGTGTGTGTGTATGCATGCATGCATGTGTGTAGGTGTGCATGTGTGTGTAGGTGTGCGTGCATGCGTGTGTGTGAGAGCAGGATCTGCCAATACGGTGTTCAAGTCCCTCATTTATACAGTAGAATACACAACTTCTATGGACTATGCCGCATGCATGCATGCTTTTTCCCAGTGTAGTGTTTGCCAAGGATCGATGAAGTAATGTAGACGCAAGTCGAATCTCACAATGTGTCTAGGCTGACAGCAGTGACAGGGTAGCTGCTAGGGAGTGAACAAGCCAATGGCAATGCAAGGAGAGGTGACACGAACACTCTCTTCGATCTTACCTAAGCCGGCATGCATGTGCATTGTGCCAGTACATGAGTCATGAGTACGAGTAACATAATTATTACATGACATAGTCACTGCAGTACTGCAGTATACTAGTACTGCTGTAATCAGGGTTTATGCATGTACTCAGAGCTTGACACCTACCGGTTTGGTTTGGTTTGGTTTTTATTTTCAGTTCGTTGCCTCAACAGTACAAAGTACAAATATCAAGAGGGACGAACGAAAAGAGAAAATAAAACAGAGCACGGCCCATTGGTTCCGTCCGACCACGTCTCTATGGGCTCCCAAAAATACATAAAGCGAACTGTCCATTGCGCCCCATATTATCCGGACCATGGTCGCATCACCGCAATATCTCTAAATGGCTGTGTTGTTGGCTTGACATCGTGCAAAAGTTCTATTGCAAACATATAGTTAAGGGGTCGTCCATAAATATCGAACTTTTTTCACGAAACGAAATACATGTAATTTCGTTATGGGGTGGGAGGGGGTTGACCAGTTTCGTTTCAGAAAAACATTGATCCATGTACATGGCCGTTGTATATGCATGTATGTCAACATTTTTTACGTTCTGAGGGGGAGGGAGGAAGGGGTTGGGTCTAAACTAAAAGAATTCGTTTGGTGAAAAAAGTTCGATATTTACGGACGGCCCCTAAAGACACCTTCGAATTCATTGACGTCCTTCGCTCCCACCCAGTTCCGGCCTCCGCGCATATGTGCTCGTTTGATGTTGTGAGTCTATTCACGAACGTTCCGTTAGAAGAGACTATCCATATTTGCCTAGATGTGTTGTACCGAAATGATGAATACGCCGTGGATATCGGAGACGGCATTCCGGGAACTGATGTTGCTCGTGACGACTGGTGTGGAGTTTTCCTTCAGTGACATTATGTATAGGCAGGTTGATGGGGTAGCCATGGGCTCTCCATTAGGTCCAGTATTAGCGAATGTGTTCGTTGGTTACTGCGAGTCACTGATTGCAGAACAGTTGTGGCCAGCATTGTACGTTCGTTTTGTTGATGATTCCTTCACCTGGTTCGATTTTCTTGAAGATAGCCAAATCTTTCTTGGTATTCTAAATGACCTACATCCTTCCATACGCTTTACTTGTGAGCACGAACAAGCGAACAAACTTCCCTTTCTAGACGTCCTTGTGGAAAAGTCTAGTCAGGGTACAGTAACATCTGTGTACAGAAAGCCTACATTCACCGGCCAGTACAGTCATAATGGTTGACTCGTATTGTTCGTACCAATACAAGGTGAATTTAGTGCGTAACTTGGTGGATCGAGCAAACCGTATTTGCTCCTCTTCCAAACTGGCTGAGGAACTGGACTTCCTAAAGTCAGTTTTTCTAAAGAACGGGTATCCCGACGATCTCTTGAAGGAGCTCATGAGCGAAAGGCTGCATAGAAAGGAAATACGTTTTGGCCCGGACAAATGTCCCACGTATCTTTCTCTCCCTTGGAAAGGTAACCTCTCATTATCCACGAGTCGCGTGGTCCGCAAAATTGTACAACAAACGTACTACGCGGTACATTTTGTACCCGTTTTCACAACTGTACGTGCGTTCACGGTGAGGAAGGATGTCCTATCAACCCAACTCGCATCTAAATTGGTGTACCAATTTGAGTGCCGACAATGCGGTAGTCGGTACGTTGGTAGGACTCTTCAACATCTGAACGCACGTATCAAGCAGCACGTCCCACTGCACATGCTGACTGGCTCGGCACGGGCACTGCGACCCAAACGCGGCAGGCCACCTAAGAACCCTCGATCACAGCCATCGTTAGCACAATTGCCGTCGACGGCAATAGTGCCTCCATTACCAGTATCGAGAGCCGTGGAGATGGATAATGTGCACATTGTCACTATAACACAATGCACCATAACAACACAAGAAAGTACACCACAACAACATCCAGCTCAAGACCAAAGTGGACGCTGCGACGAGGTGATCATGGTGATGCCCCCATCGCCATCGTTGCCGTTGCCTCCCCCAGAACTGCCACCTGCATCTGCCATCGGCAGTGCTGGGGCTGAGTCTGTGGTGTCGCTGGCACGGGCAAATATGGATGAGGTAAGCACTGAACATGAACAAGAAGAAAGAAGGCTGAAGGAAACGGAATTCAACAGAGAAAACAACACGATCAACATTCAAAGACCTAGACGATCAACGGCTAATTATTCAATGAATTATTACAGTACTGGATGTCAAGCACCGGCGAAGACACTGGGAACAGAAGATTTAGCAACAACAGGAACAACAACAATGACAACAACAACAATGGTAACAAATTACCATCAAGATCAAAGGAGGAGTCAACGAACAGAGGTTCAGCAACGTGAAGCGAGCCTGGGACCGATCGGTGGTGATGAGGAGAATGAAACGGAGGACGACACTGGGGACGAGTTGGAAGATGAGACGGGGGACGAGGTTGCGGGTGGTGGAGACGAGGAATCGGATGGTGATTGTGATCGTAAGAAGTCTGCCGTTTTTCTTCATCTGTTGTCTCACCCTAAGTGTCTGCAGGTGTATGATGATTTTAGTTTTTCTGTTCTTTGTCGTGCACGGTACGCTAGTCAGTTGAAAGTACTTGAGGCTGTTTGTATTCGTTTGCATAAGCCTGATCTTTGTAAGCAGAAGAAACATGTAGTTGCGTTAAGATTGTTTTCGTAGGTGCACAGCATGATTGTTTGTCTCACTACACAGTTCTAGCGCTGCAATAAGTATTAGTTCCTCACCCCTGTTGCACTTAGCTCTCACTTTACTTCTATTGTCTCACCTTCCCTCATTCTATTTTTAGCACTTTGTTTTGTTCTCGTAACACATTATTGAATGTATACAAGAGAGAGTTTGGAAGCTTTGTCACAACTCCGAGTTTCACGTATCTCTACGATCATCAGGCAACTGATGGATCCAAAACGGGCAGCCAGAACATAAGGGGGAGCAAGGTGGGAAATTCCGAGGGGTGTCATAGGCGACGCGTATCATAGCGCAAGAGTCAGGTGCAGGCGTGAAGTTGCCAAGTCTTCAGACTTGGGGCTATGCAGCAGTAGTTCCGGCATGAATGATATAGAATAGAGCTGGGGGCAAATGCCAAATCCACACATGCAATCCACACATGAATGTATATAAATTATTGATTTGGCATGGTTATTCTTCAGTCACGGCTTTCCACTGATGATTGTGACAAGAAAATCGATTTTGGTAAACCTTCATGACTTTGTTGTAGTGTGGCGATGACAGCAGAATTTGTTCTCTTTATAGCTATTATAAAATTGTTGTCTCCGCGTCGATTATTTTACTAATACTATGCCATGGAGATTGGAGACTCTACACTGTCAATGAGTCATGTAGTCTAGTCTGTGTAGACTTGTATACAATCCATGTACTTGTTGTGGTATGGACAGTGGCCTTAGCCAGCTGTGCACGTGCATGTGTTGTATGCCGGCCCTTGGATCATGGAAATCGCTAGAAAATAATTTTCTCTTTTGTAGATTTCTTTGTTGAACCGCGTAACCAGTGCCAGTGGTATACGCGTCTAGACTACGAGTACATAATTTAGTGACCATGGAGATAGGATCAGTAAAGACTGCCCATGTAACCCGGATTTGTGTTGGCAACAAGTCTTGCAGTCTTGATCGATTGATGCCAGCACTCTGAGTCTGGCCTTGTCCTATGCCTGTGTACGTGTGTCGTCCAGGCTGTCACTCTCGTCTTTCATTCGTCTTTTCCATAAAAGTTACTTATTGTTTGAGCAGTTTCTAGTCAGCAGTTTGACCCAGGTGGTTGGTGGGACATCAGACTAGCCTGCACGTGCACAGCGATGCTTGTGGACGCCGGTGTTGCAGTTCGAGCGTCCAAGAACAATTGTTATTGTTTCCAACACTCCAATTTGCAGCTAGCAGTGTTCGAGTCCAGTACACTGAGTGTGTGGTGCTGCGCAGTCGGTGATCAGGTGATGTTCGCTGTGCTAGGGGGGCCAAAGAAGATTCATACTAGTCGTAGTACTGTAGTCTGTAGTCATAGCTCTGCTTGAAGTAGCTCGTTAGTACCGTAGTTGAGATCATGGCTGATGACTCGACAGTCCAATGCGTCGCTTCTTGTAACGTGCTCTCCCGGAGTGGTAGCGGCGGAAAGCATTCATACTCGGCCGCTGAGGTACCATTGTTTTGAGGTGTTGTTGTATTGTGTTTTGAGGTGTTGTTCTATTGTGGTTGAAAAATTGTATTAAAAAAATACACTAGTTGAGGGAATTCCGGAATGGAAAAAAAGGGAAAAGTCTGAAAAGGGAAAAGTCTGAAGAATTTTTTTCTGTCACCCTAATATTCATCAGTTTGGGGGGAAAGGAAGTAAGTTAGTTGCATAATTGGCATGCATTGGGGACAATAAGGTGAATAAAGCCACGAACAGGATAGCATGCGCAATCATAACTCTATACACACATGTAAGCGAGGCCGAGGTTGGTCAACTGTTGCAAAAACTTCTTCCTTGATTCTCGATTGTGATGTATTTCAACTCAGTGGTGAATGTCACAAAAAATGTTATGGAAACGTTAGGCAAATCTCGCTTACATCAGATTCTGTGTATAGAGTCATGATTGCGCCTCTGATCCAGTACCGCCATACCAATTCACTCGACCTTTCGCAGTTGCAATTTACATGACAGTGTATCAGTGTTGCATAGTAGTGGTAGTGGTAGCGGACACTGGGATGTGATTAACGTGGTGTAAATTTCGCCACAAAAAGTTTGAAGAGTCGACTGGAAAAAATAAATGAATTAAAGTTCGTTGATGATGTGTGTGGCATGATTACATGTGTGCTGACCTTTGCACAGCTATATTCATTTGTGGAACATGTGAATCGCTTGCTGTCTTCAACGGATGTTCCGAATGTTCCCATTGCTGAAGCGAAGGATCTGTTTGACATACAGCAGGACGGTGCATTGTTCTGGTAATCTTCATGCACGGCACTTTACTCTGATTTCAATTTGTAGTCGTCTGTGCTCACTCTGAGTACATGAAGAGTGATACCGTGGCCATCATCTAAGCTTGGTTCAAGATATGCATTGACATTGGCATGGGCTACAAGTCTTTTCAATGGCCTGCTGTATAGCTTGCAGGTCTTTTCTGCATGTCACACTTATCCTACATGAGACATGCTAAACGGTTATTTAGAGCAAGCAGGGATGCCTCCAGATGGGAGGGGTCACCCTGGTCAGCAACCCGTTGGAGTGGGAGAATTGCCTTCTTGAAGAAATCGTGCCAGGTTCAGATTTGACCATCCAGTCTTGCTGGACTTGGTTACGTGTGCCTTTCCTGCCTCACTTCTAGTCCATGTTAATGTAGTAAAGAGAGCTAGCTCCCTTCCCTCCGGAGTCTCCAGTGCTACTTTTGTGTTTCTTGTGTTTAGTAACTTAGCCTGGTGGTGCCCTCAGGTTCTGCTGCTGGTACATGTGAACTCAGGACAACTTGCAGTCTAGAAGTATACTTCTGCTGGTACATGTGAACTCAGGACAACTTGCACTGTCTAGAAGTATACTTGGAACATGACCAGTGTCTTAGCATTCATTATTTACTATAAAATTATACTCGTAGGCCATGCTAAAAGTCGTAGTCACATGTATTATACTTGCTTGTACATGTACTCGGCATAAAGTAGACTGTTGGTATAAGATCAAAATGTCATACCCTGTAGTCTTCTGGGTGCTGACTTGAACGATCCCGGCGTACCGTAATCTATCCATCAGTCACTGAGTACACGATGTGTTTCTGGTGGCTGTGCCGTTTTGACACCAGTTATCTTCTCAATCATGTCAAGACCAATGCGGTGAATTTATCGCAGTTGAAACGACCGGCAACTTCAAAGCTAGCTGCTATCGGTAACCAAAACCTTGTCATCAACGGAGCGAGAACGATAGGCTGCAAGATCGAGAACATTAGTGCGGAGGATTTGTATGACAAGAGAGTAAGTAATCTGCCGCCTGCATTGCTGTAATCTCTCCATATAGCGGGGTCATGTTACGAATAAGCTGAATAGAGGTCAGGGCTGCATGCCATCTGTAGCACTGTAGTTCCACAACCAATGGCTGTAGTACTGGGATTTCATGTAGTCATGTGCCGGGTCCGGCCGAATGGGATGATGTCATGTGGTCATGTGCCGGGTCCGGCCGAATGGGATGATGTCATGTGGTCATGTGCCGGGTCCGGCCGAATGGGATGCTTGAACAGAAATGAACATTACGGACGGGAAAACCTGTTTTACACGAATTGTGTGGGTCATCTAACTTTTTCGGAATAAGGTCCGGCCATGGCTGAGCCGGCCGGACTGGGTGCTGTGACCTTCCACGTTTTCTGGCCAGTCAAGTTCCAATTCCCAATAATTTTGGTGTTATACCCTTGCATGTAGCATATGATTTCACCCACTCCAATACACTGCAAAAGGCACCAAACAGGGGCGGATGCAGGAGGGGTTCCAGGGGTTCCGCGGAACCCGGTCTAAATGTACTGCTGGCAACCATATGAGTGTCCATACATCTATCATCTATTCAGTTTTGACTATACTGCAACCCCCTGTAGAGATCCCTGGATCCGCCGCTGCCAAACTGATTGTCACCATTGATGAGAAGTAGACTTCCTGCTCTTCCACCCTGGTTTATTCCAGCTGCTGGTGTCCCTCCTTGTGTTGCTCATCCTAGTCATACCGTGAACTGTTCCTCCTTCTTTTCTGCTCCTTGTTCTCCTCTATCATGACACCTACCACCCAATGCAGTCTGTGTACCACAGTACACAGAAAATGACATGAATTCACCCTGGTCTGTGGTGCAATTTACCAGCCGTCAACTTTCTTTGGAGTTAACGATGGGCTAGGAATTTCTATTGTTTTTCTTCTTCTCTGTTTTGCTACTTATACAAGTAGATAATATTTTGTTGATGACGTCTTGCTTGGTTGTTTCCTTCTCTTGCATTAGGAATACCTTGTACTGGCTGTGCTTTGGCAGATTGTGAAAGTAAGTTGCTATTCGTGCAGAAAATCAGCACCACACATTTGAGTAGAAGACTGATAAATGAGCTAACATATTCCATGAGGTGTGTGTGTTTGTGTGCACATGCATTACTTCATGTGTGCAATAGCATTACCTCATGTGTGCAAGAGCATTACCTCATGTGTGCTATAGCATTACCTCATGTGTGCAAGAGCATTACCTCACGTGTGCTATAGTATTACCTCATGTGTGCTATAGTATTACCTCATGTGTGCTATAGCATTACCTCATGTGTGCAAGAGCATTACCTCACGTGTGCTATAGTATTACCTCATGTGTGCTATAGTATTACCTCATGTGTGCTATAGCATTACCTCATGTGTGCAAGAGCATTACCTCATGTGTGCTATAGTATTACCTCATGTGTGCTATAGTATTACCTCATGTGTGCTATAGTATTACCTCATGTGTGCTATAGTATTACCTCATGTGTGCTATAGTATTACCTCATGTGTGCTATAGTATTACCTCATGTGTGCTATAGTATTACCTCATGTGTGCTATAGTATTACCTCATGTGTGCTATAGTATTACCTCATGTGTGCTATAGCATTACCTCATGTGTGCAAGAGCATTACCTCATGTGTGCTATAGTATTACCTCATGTGTGCTATAGTATTACCTCATGTGTGCTATAGTATTACCTCATGTGTGCTATAGTATTACCTCATGTGTGCTATAGTATTACCTCATGTGTGCTATAGTATTACCTCATGTGTGCTATTGTATTACCTCATGTGTGCTATAGTATTACCTCATGTGTGCTATAGCATTACCTCATGTCGCTGTACTGTGTAAGTTGCTACTGATACATGTATAATAATATATCATTTGTTGCCATGCAGGCCAGTCTTTTCCAGCGAGTAACAGTCAAACACCACCCGGAGCTGATTCGACTGGCGGCACCCAATGAGGATCTGTCCGAGTTTCTCCGGGTATGTGCACGGCTAAGCCTGTATGGCTATCAGTTGCCTGCCGTCGTCGATGTGCACGGCTAAGCCTGGTGGTCGCCTGGTGCCACTGTAGTGTAGTGCCCTGGTTCTTGAGTTCAATGTGGGGCAGCAGGGCCGCTGGCACAATGGGTACTGTCCAGCTAGTCTAGTCATGGCCCAGACTACTTTAGGATCCGGATGGTGCATCTGATTCTTGTGCTGTAGTCCACCATACCATTCCCGGTCCAGGGCAGTCCACTCCCGGTCCAGCGCAGTCCGCCCTACCCCTCCCGGTCCAATGCAGTCCACTCTATCACTCCCGGTCCAGGGCAGTCCACTCCCGGTCCAGGGCAGTCCACTCCCGGTCCAGGGCAGTCCGCCGTACCACTCCCGGTCCAGGGCAGTCCGCCGTACCACTCCCGGTCCAGGGCAGTCCACTCCCGGTCCAGGGCAGTACACTCCCGGTCCAGGGCAGTACACTCCCGGTCCAGGGCAGTCCCCGTACCACTCCCAGTCCAGGGCAGTCCACACTACCACGCCCGATCCAGGGCAGTACACTCCCGGCCCAGGGCAGTGCACCGTACCACTCCCGGTCCAGGGCAGTCCACCCTACCACTCCCGGTCCAGGGCAGTCCCCGTACCACTCCCGGTCTAGGGCAGTCCACTCTATCACTCCCGGTCCAGGGCAGTCCACTCCCGGCCTAGGGCAGTGCACTCACGACCCTGCGCAATATTGTTGGTCAGGTTCTGATTGGGGCAGATGACACTATTTCAGGAACCATTGAATATGCATGCGTAGTAGCAAGGTGTAGAACTTGACTTGAAGTGATGGAGTGGTTAGTGGCTTGCTTTACCTGCACTCGGACTTTGTGTTTGCTGACTGGGGTCCAGTCACGTTGGCATGGCTCAGTGCAGGCTAGCGGCACCAGTGCTGCCTTTCGTTCATTTGCCAAATACAGTGACTTACAAATACAGTGATTCACAACTACAGTGATTCACATGTATACAGTACTGTCGGCGCCCCGAAGAACTGGGGGTCAGGGTTCTAGCCTTGCCAGTTCTTATTTTTAGCGAACACAGCAGTTTCGTTCTTATTCGATAGTACAGTCTTACATGTACATGTATGCGGAGTTATACGTCTGAGTGTGCATTATAGCGTATATTACGGTTTCCGTTCTTATCTGCAAAAATCCAGCCTACACCATTCTTAAAAATTGGTGAAATTCTAGCCTGGCCGTTCTTCGGCGCCCGACAGCACTGTAGTGGATGACTCATTACATGCATGTACGTGTACGTACATGCATTGTACGTGCATTGTACGTGTGCGTACGTGTATGTGTGTGCGTGTGTGCATGTTGTGCTTGCAGCTACCAGCTGAGGGTATATTGTTACGCTGGATCAACTATCACTTACGTAATGCTGGATTAGTAAGGGAAGCACAGAACTTCTCAAGTGATGTAGCAGTAAGTACTAGTATTACAACTACAGTCAAACCTCGTTAGGACAAACACTGATAAGGCGAACTTTCCATTAGTACGAACTCGGGCCAATCCTATGGTTGGCCAGGCATCAATTCAAGTCAAAATTATTCGTTTACGACGAACTTCTGTACAGCGAACTTTCGCAAAGACGAACGATTTTCAAGTGTGATTTGAACAAAATCAGTGTGGTCATGTACATGTAGTACGAACTTTCGGTCCACGAGGGTGCGCTGGCTGCCTTTTTTTCTTCTTTTTTTTCAATTGTCGAAGCCATATCGTATGCACGTACAGTGCAGTGCAAATTGCTTTCAAGCATGTTTTGAACAAATAATCAGTGCGTTGTACGAACTTTCAGCACAGTCATGATTCATTGCATATTGCCATTGTACTTACCTGTTTCTGGCTTATGCTAAGAATAAGATGCTTCCCATGTACAACAGTATGCATCTTCACATAAATACAGTCCATATGATGTGCATATCGATTTTTTTGTCAGATCTGGATAAGAAGAACTCCCGATAAGACCAACAAATTTGTTCAGTCCCTTGAAGTTCGTCCTAACGAGGTTTGACTGTACTACGACCATCATGTGACTGTGTGTGGTCTGTGCTGCATGGTGGTGGTGGTGGTGGGTGTGTTCGTGTGTGAGCTGCTATCAGTGTCTGCAATGATACCGCAGTGCCACGTGAGTCTGACACTGCATCAGATCTAATAGCCAGGCCGCTGAGCAGTGCAGTGCACAGGTTGTACTGTCTGAGTCAAGCTTAGTCAATCATATAGGCCAGTACTGGTACTTGAATGGACTGGTACTCACTCTACCCATAGACATACACTTGCTGTATGATGTCCACTAATTCCAGGCTGCTGAGGAGCTGTGGCATGGCATACATTCATGTGATGAGCCTTAGAGATGCGTTTAAGGGCAAGATCTGAGTTATCGTTATCGACCTTGAAAAGTCATGCTTGATTTGATTTCTTAGGCGAGTTTTAGCCATCTAAGGTCAAGAGATCAAACTGTCGACCTTCCAAGCGCAGCATTTCCCCTAATGACACTATTAATTTTGGGAATGATGCGCTAATCAGGACCCCGCGGTGGGAAAGCCGGTTATTGGCTATCGGCTATTGCCTGAACAACGGTCATGTGCCTTGTTAGAATACCTCTTTTGCCTAGTTTGTTTTCTGAACTTCAAATGATGTGTGCGGGGTTCTGACGGATTCATTGGCTGATATGTTAGCCGTGTTGGCTATCATATACTGCATGTACATATAGATCAGATTGCGCAATGTGTACTGACGTGTCCACGTTTTGCAATCTGATCTATATCACGGTACCGGCGGCAATGAGAATGACAATACAATGACTGTATTCAGAGTGTGGGCATTGCTGTGGGCATTGCTGTGGGCATTGCTGTCCCGGGGCATTGCTGTGGGCATTGCTGGTTGAAACACAATATTCTTTTGGCCCTTTGTCCTTTTGTTCAGGATGGCCACGTGTACATTCACCTTCTGAATCAACTTCTGGGACAGCAGTAAGGAGCTTATTGAATGATGGGCCTGACAGTAAAAATAATGGTACAGTCGTCCCTCTCTAATCCGGCACCTTTTGCTACGGCGTTTTCTGCTGGATTAACGAGGGTGCTGGATTAAGAAATCCTGCCCTCTGACCCGGCCCTACCCAATTGCATGCATGTATCATATGTCAAAACGCAGGGTTTTTCCGTGTCGACCCAAGTATTTGGTGCACGGCTTTATATTCTCAACTGTTCTCCAGGAATATACACAGTGATAAAGTGATAAAGTAAAACAGAGAACATGTTCACATGTACTCTTGCACACACACACACACACCTGAAAATTGGCAGGACACTACTCCTTGCTAAAATAAGAAAGTATGGTTGACTGCTTAGCCGTTGTCTCCTGGACAACATTGCCCCTCTTGAGAAGGCCACGCAAGCAGTCGACATCATGCAGGTCGAACGTTGTAGTTAGTTGTAGAACGTCAGTAGAGTCGGTCAGTGTCGTGCAATGTTATTGCATGAGCTGATTGTTTAGTAACTGGTGGTGTTAGTGGACACAAGAGTACATGAAAACCGGTTTTCATGTACTCTTGGTGGACAGTATAGCGTAACTTACTTGTAGTTCCTTGGTCTTTCTCTTTGTATAAATTGAGTTAGGGTTCGGAAAAGTCCTAACAACCAACCGAACTGAACTCTCCCGCGCGAGGTTGAGTACAGTTGTCAACTGAACTGAACTCTGAAGAGTAGCCTGGCCTGGCAAGGAGTGTACCTGTATGGTACGCGATTTACGACTGCCGGATTATGAAATCAAACTACGTGCAGTTTGAGCGATTCGTTTCAAAAAGTCACTGCCGGAGGCGGAATTCAAATGCCGGATTAAGATGTAGGAATTGAACGAAAAAAATCGGTTTCGTCAGAAAGTGCGCCGGTTGGCAAGGGTTCCGGATAAACAAGTGCCGGATTAGAGAGGGACGACTGTGTGTGTATTGCTTTTATTCCTGGAGCTATGCAAAAGACGTTACATTTAGTGGCTGGTCTGTCTACTAAGTTGATGTTATTGTCCCGGACCGCCGTTGAAAGCACTATTTGAACATGTAGCCAGCTTTCTTTCACGGTACGGTACGGGACATGTGCGTCAGGCATGGTGTGTCACGTGATGAAAGCCCGATGCCACATATTATACACACACACGTACATACCGTTGGCAAAATAAGGCGGTGTGGACCCTGGCTAGCGCCAGACGCTACTGAAGTAAAATCTTTTGCATAGCCTTGGGAATTAATGTACTTGTCCCCCCCCCCTCCCCCTCCCTGCCCCTCTTGACAGGCTGGCTAGGTGTCTGCCTTTCTAGAATGGAAGCCACCAGCCTTAAATGTGGGTTTCTGATGGTTTACTCATGTAGTGGCCGTGCGGCTGTTAACTGCTCTGCTCTGCTGTGTTTGTGCAGATGTCCATTGACATTGCTAGAAGACTTGGATGCCCTTCCCCGTGCACACAACATTGTGCGAATAGCAACAGCTCAGTTGAATTGCAAAGGTCTTCTTTCACCACAGGACATTGTACAGGTGCGCTTTGTGCATCCGCAAGTGCATGTGAAGGGCTCCAATTCAAAACGCGATAAAGACCAAACCAGAGTGTTTGCATTTTTTGTCACAATAGAAGCCCTTCATGTATTATCACATGATGGGCAATTCCGAACATATCACATGTCACGTGACATCACCTAATTGTTATCTTGTTTATATCACATGATCAGGTGTTACATGATCAGCATGTGATGGAGGTTTTCCGGTCTTTGTCCTATCATGCAGGGAGTGAAAACAGTCAATATGGCATTTGTAGCATTTGTGTTCAACACGCGGCCGGGTCTCCAGCTGCCCAGTGACTCTGCTATGAGACGTCTGAGCATGGATAGGGACCAGCTTGAACAGAGAGTGCACATGTTGGATAGCCAGCTGCAGTCGGAGAGAATGAAGTAAGTCAGCAGTGTGGCCTACAGATTTCTACCACGGTGGAGATGAGCTTCTCTACTTTGTGGGGCCCGCAAAGAAAATGCGTGTGGATCTGCTGCGTGTCATTGGAATTAGTAAGAGCCTCCGAACTGCCAAATTTGGAACAGGAAAATCCCAGTGCACATTCCACGTGATTTCTTTGCGTGGACGTAGAGCAAAACAGGTTTTATTTACGTTGCGGGAACATGAAGAGTGTTCCTGGGATTCTTCGCGTTGCGTTCCCGTAACGTAGAGCAGAATATCAGTAGTCATCAAAAAAAATGGTTGGCTCTCTTTATCTCTATTTGGCAGTCTTTTGACGTGCCGGGGGGGGGGGGGGGGGCTGAATAAAATAGCTTTTGAAAGAATGATTGCATGCAGATATGGTAACTGCATTACAAACGCGTACAAACACGATCTGCTGTTGTCATGGTAACTGCCTCACAAACATGATCTGCTGTTGACATGGTATGCTGTTTTACATTTGCAGTAGTTCAGTGGTGGAAGAACTAAGGACTGAGTTACAGATGAGCCGTTCCACCTGCTTACAGCAGACTAATAATCTTGATGTATTACGCAGAGAGTGTGCAGATCTGAGACAGGTTAGTTCCATCAAACCGCCTGCACGATTGCACTAGTGTACATGTAGTACTTACAAGGTCCTACCCAGGCTACTGAGTACTCCTACTCACTGTGCTTATACTGCTACTGTGGCATACTCTTGACAAGTACAATGTACTATTAGTATTAGCTGTCTGCAGGTGCAGTGTACTACCAAGTAGGTAGTGTTGTGGTTGGACCTGTGCAGCATTCAACACATCATGAATATGTGAATGCACTGCACCTAGCATAGCTAGCACAAACGTGTGCTAGCTAATAAGTACAGTCATGTACACGCACTTCAAAATGTTCAAACATGGACAATGTGTCACTGAACTGATTGATCCATTTCAAGAACGTGTACATGATTATACTGATCAACGCCTCATCTACAATGTACTTCTCCTGTAGTGGAAGTATCATTTCCAAAGTGCTAGCAGCAAGTTAGTATGAAGTGCCGTGTGAACTTATTATGCATGACAAAGGATCACCAAACAATAATATTATGATTGTGTTATTAGCGACATGGCTCTTACCCAAGTGTGTATGTGCCTGGATTTCTCTTGACTGTGCTTAGGCATTGTTAACTTGCAAGACAGAAGCAATGAGAGTAACTACGGAGCACTTACCGGCAGTACAGCGTCAATTGTTGGGGACAGAGGAGCGCCATAGAAGGACAGAAACACAGCTACATGAGGCAGAGGCTGCTATCAAGTAATCCAGTGAATCTGATTTTTTCTGCTGGTTACTTGTTAGAGCCATTATGGGCTATACCGTTATGCACACGCATGCCACCCCCCCCCCCCCCCCCACACACACACACCAACACACAGGTGTGCAGTCACAGTACTGTGTCACTCTGAGGTGACACACAGATGACAGTGAGTTTGCCTCTTAAAAATGCATTCACTTTTTGCCCTGTGTACCCATGCATGCCTTTATTCTTCAGCCGCTGATTAGCTCGGGATGCAGTCTACTGATATTGACAGATGCTGCCTATATTTCTGCCATTGAAGTGTGAGCTGTGGATATTGATACTGCATGCATCCCTGCCATTGAACTGAGGTGTCTACTGACATTAACGGATACTGCATGCATCTCTGCCATTGAACTGAGGACTTGTTACAATTTTAAGACACTGACATTGATGATGTGGTGTGTTTCTCTCATGTCACAGACAAATGCTTGAAGATAACAAGGTAGTCCAGTCGCAATTCGCACTCGTTGTTCAAGAAAGAAATCGTTTGCGACAAGGCGGTGACGTGAGTAATCAACCTCATTCCTCCGTGATCTGTCTGTAGATGAAGCTAACAACGTTGTACATAACTTTGATACCCATAATCTCTTTTATCGAGATAGCAGCTGGTCAATACAGTGCTGCCCGTAACTCTCTCTCAAATAAAATTTGGAGCAATACATCCCAGGGCATTGATCCCAGGGCATTGATCCCAGGGCATTGATCCCAGGGCATTGATCCCAGGGCATTGATCCCAGGGCATTGATCCCAGGGCATTGATCCCAGGGCATTGATCCCAGGGCATTGATCCCAGGGCATTGATCCCAGGGCATTGATCCCAGGGCATTGATCCCAGGGCATTGATTTTCTCGTAGATGCGCTTGTCAGCCCAGTATCCTGGATTTTGTCACTTGCAAACAGCCTCTGCTAAATTCTGCCTGCGTTCTAATGTGCATCTTCTGTACAGAACAGCCAACGTGCTCTCCAAGAGAAAATTGACTCTTTGCAGACGCAATTGGATGTGGCTGTCAAGGAGAAAGAAGTAAGTTTGACCATGCAGTCATCCGAGGGCTTTGACATACTGCAGTCTTCCCGGTTTGGCTTTGACATATATACAAATGGACTAGCATTATTGCTAGTCCAATGATTTTGTGGACATTCCTGTTGGTAAGTGTACATGAATACCAAAGTGTGCAGCCTTAAAAGTGGATCATTGTCTCAGGGAAATTCCCCAATTACATCATTTTAGTGTTGCCGTGTGTTGAAGAACAATTCAAGCAGGTCTCCTGCTGCACAGCTCCAGCCAGTCCATTGTATGAAATACCATGCATATTCCCGTTGTGTAGCTCCGAAAGTCATAAGTGATCCAGGAATTTCGCCATTGCAAACATCCATACCGACGCTGCATACAGTCATTTTCATGCACTCTTCAGTGATTTTTGGCGATGACTTCCAGTTTTTAACAGTGTTCTCTAATGAGGTTATGATGTGCCTTTGATCGTCCTGTCCTGTCCCGTCCTTTCCTGTCCCGTCCTTCCCTGTCCTTTCCTGTCCCGTCCTTTCCTGTCCCGTCCTGTCGTTTCCTGTCTTGTCTTGTTTGTTTGTTCGGCGGGCTGTTGTGCTTTTGTTTGTTCCTATATTCCTCACTCGGGAAAGAAACTACAAACAGCAATGGAAAAGACCGAAGAGATGGTGCAACACACGCAGGCGGTGGTGAGTTGCCATGCACTCGGCCAAACTCGAATACATTGGAAATCTTCTTCTAACGTTATGAGACCTCTGTGTCTCAATGACACTGTTCATATGCATGTTGAACTTGCCGGGTCTAAAGTGAGCTGATCTCTTTCGTTGTTTGCTGATTCTGTGCAGTATGAGCTTCAAGCAGTTCATGTGTCACACTTGAAGATCCTGTTTGCATGCCACCAGAATGCCAAGTCGTTGGCAGCTGCCATTTACAAGGTACATTACGACTACTAAGTGCAGTCTTGTAAGTTGTAATACGGCTTGTACTTCACTGAGGTGTTGCCCCAGTGCATGCCGTGTGTGCTGGGGATTTTCTCAAACTGAGCACTCTGCATAATTATAGACCTACATGTGCTGTACACGATGCACGATACTAGATCTTACAGCAGCAAGAGTCCTGACTACAGTACACATGCTGAGTGTGCATCTCCCCCCCCCCCCCACACACACACACGCTCAACTGAATGCAGGTTACAGTGCTGTAAGGACTTGCCCCGCTCCATTTTTGTTGCTTTGTTCTGCGTAGGATCTGAGTAGTGATTCACTGTCCAAGCAACCTGGAACTCGATCAAAGTCAGGATTGTTGAACCGAGTGTGTAAGTTACGGCAGTACTCACGGTAATATGCAGAACTCTAACTGCGTAAACTAGCATTATGTCATCAGGTGTTCTCGTTACACAAAGAGACATACCCCCCCCCCCCCCAAGTGGGCAACAACTCTGATCCATGCCTGTGGACCATCAAAAAAATCCTGATCTACAGTATTCCTTTCCTTGAAATGCTTACAAAGCGATCACGAATTCAGTGTAGGAATGCTTACAAAGCGATCACGAATTCAGTGTAGTAATGCTTACAAAGCGATCACGAATTCAGTGTAGTAATGCTTACAAAGCGATCACGAATTCAGTGTAGGAATGCTTACAAAGCGAGTGCACGAATTGTAACGAGTACTAGTACCTTGCTCACCAGCGCTGCAGCCAGGAGCACTTTTTTGTGGAGTTAACGCATGCTCCGTACGTGGAGGCATACACGACCCACACACAGACACAGCAGTAGTTGGTTGGCACCACAGGGTAACTGGGCGAAGGAGCTGGCAGTGTGTAACCATGGAGGCGGCCGACCCGACAGAGGCGGGGACCGAGAGTGAGACCGAAATGGCGGCTGACCTGCCAAGGGCAGTGACCGAATAGAGTGATTCGGGAGAGTAGAGAGAATGCTGCCAGCTACTGAGAGTTCAGTGCCCAAGCTAGTTACCCTGGTGGGCCAACCAAATAAGTCAGTGCTCAGAAATAACGCGAGCATTGAACGAGGAGTATAGCAGGAGCTGCTAGCAGTCAAGAAATCTAGGTACCGATAGCGGTACTGAGAGTTGGTATGTATACCGGAGGAGACATTCGTCAAGGTGCAGCGCTACTGGTCAGTCACTCACTGTGGCTAGCTTCTCTGATACTAGCCGCACCTCGGATGGCTCAACACGGATATAGCGCAGCACGGCATCGCTGCGCCATCGCCCCATATGGCGGATCACGTGCTCTGGTACGCCTGCGATAGCTGCAGACGTGGCTGCTCCGATCCGGAATGAGTGGCTGGCATAACTGGACGGATCTGTAATCCCATAAAGCGGAAGGAGGGTCCGCACCTCCCTCGTGACGTCCGCTCGTGTCAGAGGCTGGCCATTGTGGTAGACGAGCAGCTGATCTCTAGGAGATTGGGACTCCGCCGACACTGCCGACAGGTACCGCACCATCGCCGTAACAGGGCAGCTGATGACATCGGTACAGCCGCCCACGTGGACTACCGTGCCCCTACCGTCCGGGTCCGTCTTTGATTGCAGCAGCGTGATGGTGATACGAAATGATTGTTGGTCCAGGGCCACGTTGCCAAACGTCAACGAGGTGAGCTCACCACAGCGCAGGAAGCCATAAAATAAATGAAAACACGGAGCAAGAGTCATGCGAGCCAATGCAACTAACAAAGAGAGCCAGGCACGAAGGCTGCTGAAGGGTGTACGTATGCAAAGCGAGCTGCTGAGAGAGTTTGCTCATGCGCACAACGGTGCATGCGCACAACGGCGCATCTGTGAGCTGGCGCGAACACGCGCGTGATAGACATCAGCATACAGTGAAAACATTACGTCACCGCGTTAACATACTTTAGCTACGCAAAACTTGCAATATTTCCAACGGTGGCAGAATGAGTGCATGGGATGAGGTTTGCCATCGAAGGCCCCATTGGAAAAGTTGAACCGGGGTGGGGGGTATTCGCATTGATGCGTGAAGGCTATATAAACACACGATGAACGAAACGCAAATGCAGCGCCACATATGCCGCATGATTCTGCTTAATCTGTGCCAATCGTGTGCATGTCACATTACACTCAAACGCTTCTTATCCGGACGCCTCAAATACGGGCACCTATCTCTACCGGGCACCTTCAGCTTGAGTTCCTATGGCAAAAATGCCTTGAATTTGGGGGGTTTGAGCTTTTTTCGTATGCGCAAGTGCTTATTTGTCACTGCCAACCTGTGAAATCCACACATTCTTATCAATGGATTCTTTCTTTAACCTGAACATGTGCATTACGTGCCAAATAAACTTCTTCAAAAAATGATATGATACATGGTAGATGAGTTACCCTGAAATACGGGCAAATCTGAGATACGGGCAATGCCCGGTCCCAAGGTGCCCGGATAAGAGACGTCCGAGTGTACATGTATTGTGATACTGTGTGCATGTCACCAGTGTCTGCTCTAGGATTGTAGGACAGCCGGGTACACGTGTACCTGGCGCAACCATTTCAACCGGGTCGGAGCCGGGTACACATGTACCTGGCGCTGTCTCACCAGCCGAGGCACATGCTTTAACTGGTTGGTTGGTTTATTTTAATTCGGGCAATAAACGGGAACTAGGCCCAATGTTATAACAGCGAATGGATAAGCCGCATTTAGAAAAAAAGGACAAGAATTAGAAAATTAGTTTAAATTACGAAAGAAGAAGCAGTATCTGACACATACAAGCCATGTAGTCAGTCCTTTCAAAGTTCGAAAGTGTAAAGTACCAACCGGGTCACAGGTGACCCGGTACTATATTTTCAACCGGGTCCAAGCGCCGCCCAACCGGGTGGATTACCCGGCTCACCCGGCGCTGGAGCAGACACTGGTCACATTATTGTGTGTGGCGGGTGTGCTTTGAACTGGTTGTTTGCAGATAATGATAAGCGTGGTGGTGAAGAGGTCAAGGTCTTTTATTGCTTCCTCAAGGAGTGTTTCCTTTTCCTGTACAAGCCAAACAAGGTATGAGCGTAGAGAAAACAGGGAGGGGGGGGGGAGTAGAGATGATTATTGCAATAAGATGAGACACTTTTTTTTATCTAAGTTACTGTCAGACATGTGATGCTAGTGTGTGCATGCGAGGTTGAGGAAATCTGGCTGGGTTATTGGAGAGGTTGCGCATGGCAAAGTTTCATAGCGTTCCACGGATCAGCCTGGGGCAACAACGAAAAAGGCTAACAAAATCGGATGATTCAGAGCTTGCGCAAGATTGGGAACGTCGAGTGTTTCGGATTACGGGAAATACGCCTCGACAGTCAGACATGCGTGTGTTCATTGTACGACGTGGTACGCAGGCGCCGTACAATACTGTGTGGCACTACGGTGATTGCAACAAAAGTAATTTCGTTGTTCAGTTCTTTTTCTATCGAAAGTTGGTGTGCAAATAAGTGTACATGAGCACAGTCCAAGCAATCGTCTCTGTCTTACCATGCCCATACAGCCAAGCAATCGTCTCTGTCTTACCATGCCCATATGCCCATACAGCGATCTGATCCAAGTGAAGTTTTACGTGTTGATGACACTTTGCTGGATACCACCACTATCCCGGGACAGTACTTCCTGATGATCTCATCATTGAATGATGCTACACCGGTAAGTTCTCTCATTCTTCTACTGATCCTTTGCTGGATACACTGATCTCTTGATCTCTTTTCCGCAGTTCGAATTGTGACCGGATTGTAGCTGCATGATGCCTGAAGCTGCAACTCTTCCTATCTCGAGTTGCGATGGGTTCTCCCTCAGCGGATTTTTTTATTGCGCCATTCTTTGCCGAGTCTCACGCGACCCGGAATTTGTTTTGCAGAAGGTGAGAGTGGTGGCGTTCCTACGAATGCGGAGAGCTCAGTCTATCTGGGTATAACGCGAATCGTGATTTTTGGCAGAAGCATGACCAAGTGCGCATGCTTTCCCACACTCGTCTTGTTCATACAGTGTCAGTTCATTGGGTTCAGGAAATATGGATCTGCTTCCCGTTGTACTCCTTTGACTACCGCAGCTGGGATGTACAAATCATTTGTACTCTTATCTCTGGCTATGCCGATGATGAGTGAGTCAAATGGCCGCTAAATTTGATGTCATAAAAAATTCCGCTGTGTGTTGGGGGAGCGCCAAGTTGCACACTCTTGGTCATGTATAACTCTTGATAGCAGGTTACGAACACTGGTCTACCTATTTCGGTAGAACCATCGATGTCAAGGTCATTTATTTACAGCGCGATGTACGATATTTTGTGTAAATCAGATCTTATGAAGAAGGGCTGAGGCTTCCTGCAGCTTCATCTGTGAAAAGAATTCGGGTGGACACACCCATTCCCATAGCGCTGCACATCACATCCGAACCAGTTCCGTTATTTTTTACAACGTTTCGGCACTTGGCCATCGTCAGGTAATAACAATGAATACCGTGGAAGCCACACAAGAGCAGTATATACGCAGAGTGTAGCGCCAAAAAAAGATGCGAATTACCGTATTATCTCTAATATAAGCACAGTCTCCAATAATAGCACGTCTCCAATAATAGAACACCTTGGGGCGGCATTCAAAAAATAAAGTGCTCAGTCTCCATTATAAGCACACTGTGTAAATTCATTATCTGTACCGGCGAAAAAACCCTGAAATGTGTGTGTCTGACATATAAATTTGGCATGGCAACATACCTCTGAAATGAGGTTGAAATAATAATGGAACAGTCTCCAATAAAGGAACGTCTCCATTAATAGCACGGGGCGGAGGTACATTGAAAAAATAAAGGACCGTGCTTATATTAGAGATAATACGGTATGTCACCTAGTATGCAGAAGGGGGGGGGCAGAGAGAGAGAAAAGGCGCAACTAGCACATCACGGAGAAGAAGCATGCGCGCTACCTTCTGATGCTTCTTCTCCGTGATGTGCTAGTTGCGCCTTTTCTCTCTCTCTCTGCCCCCCCCCCCTTCTGCATACTAGGTGACATAATTCGCATCTTTTTTGGCGCTACACTCTGCGTATATACTGCTCGTGTGTGGCTTCCACTGTATTCATTGTTATTACCTGACGATGGCCAAGTGCCGAAACGTTGTAAATATAACGGAACTGGTTCGGATGTGATGTGCAGCGCTATGGGAATGGGTGTGTCCACCCGAATTCTTTTCACAGATCTTATGGTCACACAAAATAATACAGAAATACCGTACCAACTTCTACCAATTTCTACCAACCTCGAACCTGGAAGATCCTGTAGAGGAAAGAAGAATCTACCTTTTTGGGGTAGAAAAACAACGAAAACATCCACCAGCCAGTGCCAATTCAAAGGAAGTATGAGTTTCGAAGCCTGAAGAAAATGTTAACTTCTGGCCGTTGCTCGGATGATGACTACAGCACAGCTTTGTGGCAGAGCTCCGCCGCGCAGGTTAGCCATCCCGGTTCAAGTCTTAGTGGTTCCAGTCAATTTTTTCTTCAGACCTTTCCTATTTCAACTCCCTTCACCCAAAGAAGTCTGAGTTAATCCCTGTACATCAAAAACGCCTGGAAAAGTATGTTCTGGTGGCAGTAGAAACATGAAACTTGGTAGGTACTTTCTAACCCCACAAAGGAATACACATGCCTAATTTGAAGGAAATCCGTATATGCCATCAGCCATGGGTTTTCCATAATATGGATTTCCTTCAAATTCAGAAATCTATAATAATTAATTTTAATTAACATTCTACTCCCCATGCTAGAGTATAGAGTAGACACACACGCGTGCAGGACGCGACACACCAAAGGACAAGAGAGTGAGTTGGGAAGAATGGGAATGTCGGGCAGAGTAGCTGGCCTCAATAGATGACTTGCACAAAGATCCGAGCCGCGAGTGAGACGGGGCAAGTGCACCCTGTGCACCCAGGCTACACTGCGGGCACCCTACACCGTCTGTAGTGTACTTTTTTTGTCAGCATGAATGAACGGTGCACGGCATGTACATGTACATGATCAGTACCGTCACTGTCTTCAGCAGCTCATGAGTCATGCATGAGCACTTGTAGATTTAGTGGAAGTACATGACTGTATATTATGTGAAGAGAAGCCAGGTGTCCAAACCAACCCAAAATACTCTTGCCTTATTCTTCGGTGAAATAGTTATAAAAAAATTGTCTTTCTAAACAACAAGGAGCATAGAAGCAACCTCGATGCACCCAATAATATGGCATCCGGGAACAGCAAGTGCTGCACGAGGATCCCAAGAACACGTCAAGTTCCATGCTACCCGTCGCCATCAAAAGAACGAAGGATAACTGTGCTAGCCTAGTTCATATTCAATGTAACGCTAACAGTACGGGGTATAGGAGCCTGTTGGGAAGGCGTGGGTGAGCTGTAAAATCTTGTACGGTTCGCACAGCACAACATACATGCAGCAGTTATTGCGACGGTTAACGTCGATGGACGAGAGTCATAAAGCACAGTCCATGGCGGTTGACGTTTCTGGGCTTCCTTTCCGAAAGGAAAGTTTTATTTCTTCTCAAATAAAGCAGAATCATGCTGATTATACCAGTCTGTTATGAAGACAAGGAAGCAGCCATGGACATTGTGCCATACTAAAGGAACGACAGGTAAAAGATAAAGCACTTCATCTGAAAACTCAAGGACTATCCATAGATACAGCAAATGATAATCCTAGCCTGGTAATGTCCAACTCTGTCATGTGAGCCATTCGGTGAGTTATCATGGGAAGCATAATGTTCGAAATGCTGAAATTTGAACAGTTGCAGTTGTGTTCGTCGCCACACAATGCCATCGCCAGTTCACATTCGAAATGTAGCCATTTTTACGCTTGTGTCATTGTACACGGCATGGAAGGTTGAACAGATTCAACTCTTCCATCGCTTCCTGACCTGTACAGTAGTGCGGTTGCGTTCCCGTTCCTGACACTCACATCCGTCTCCGCTAACCAGCATCATGAGCACTCCAATGGTTCCCGTCGCTCCTTCCGTATCGTCCCAGCGCGCCCCGACAAAATGTGAATTACTGTAGGCAGCGGAGCCAGTGTATGATGAAGGTGAATGCACTGTTTGATGATGCTCCAACAAATCCTTTCACCGTTGTATGGAATTTGTAAGAAGAGTAGTGGCTCAACTGTAGGTCTAACACAGAAGGTACCTCACAGCGCAGTTCTGTTACGTCCACAATAATGAACATACTCAGCACACTGTGATGTGTATCAGACACACTCTGGCATTATTTGTTCCACATTCTCCCAGGAGGAGATAAAATGTAGTTCAATCATGTCTTCAGTACATGGGGTACCGTTGCCTCCTTGAAACTAAACAGGTATGCAAGTTACTTTCCCATGAGACCCAGCCGGCGCATCTCGTTCTCATTACCAGCTAATCATGGAGAGGTATAATGTGACTTTCCACCACTCCCTGATTCAATCATAGTTTGCGAGCCTGCGCCAAACTGCTTTCTCACTAGAGCCAGGCATTGGATACATATGGCTTCAGTAAGGTTTACAATGCTATGTCTCTGGCCTAAGTCCAAGTCTAGATACAGCTGCTCAGAGTCAGGGCTGATGAAGTGTTCATATCGGAACAAGTGAGACTTCAACAGTAGCTAGTACACATCAGGTCTGAGGACTTCGCAGCGTTTCTCCAGCACACTTGTTCTCTCCTTCAACTCAGATACTACTTGAAGTACTACTAAAGGCCATCTGGCTCTCACACTCAGTCCTTCCACCCTTCATTTTCGTGGTTTGGGCTTCCACTCGTGACTCGGCAGGTTCCTGGCCTCTCCGCAGTCTGTCCTAGGAGAGGGTCGCTCTGGAGCTAGTGCAGCCGAATCAAAGGGAATCGAGTTCTTTCTCAGACGTTCACAAACTTTCGTTGTGCTTGACTTCGCTTCCACTGCGGGAAAGTAGTCACACTTCAGGACCACGACGTGCTTGTTGCAGCCTACACGAATGATACTAAAATAATATTCCCTCAATTTTCTGCCTCCCGGCCGGCCGGCTCGGAAAGGAACGTATGGAATGGGAGCCTCAGTTCCATCTCTCGTCTGCTAGTGCATTCAGGAGCGCAGCAGCGCTTCAGCATGACGATACAAGCCGAATCAAAACAACTCTACTCTCTAGCCAAAAAAACTAGCTCAGTGTTCGTCAGGCAAAAAGCGAAACTTCGAAAGTCACGAACTCAAAAGGTGGGGAAGTCAGAGTCAGAAGGTCCACTTGCCCCGTCTCGAACCCAGACAATCTTTGTGCAAGTCATCTATTGAGTGCGCGTTAATGAATCGTGTGGTCGGCCTACCGAGGGCAGGAGCTGTATATGACCAAGTGGGTCGGCCTGCGCTGAGCAGGAGCGGTTTGTGACCCATGCGAGTTGGTGGGTCGGCCTGCGTTGAGGAGGAGCGGTTTATGACCCATGCGAGTTTAATAGTAGTGCGCGAGAGGCCAGTCACGGAGGAGTGCCCGCATCCGTGTGTTTCAAAATATATGGAGTGGAGTGTAAGAGTAAGAAATGGGATGAGGAGGGTGGGTCAGAATTTGAAAGCTGACTGCAGGCAAGAAACTGGAAAGCCAGCAAGCTCTGTTGTGCGCACAGGAAATCTGCGCATGCGCAGAGCGTGGGCATGTGATGTCTATGATACACAGCAGTATGTAGAGAGAGCAAGATCGTGCACACACGTAAGGAGGGTTATGCAACCCGTTATAAAGGCCAACAGCGAAGCAATGGTACGTGCCTGTTAACAACGGTTAACTCCTACGTTAACCGGACATTTTATTATTAGGCCATCATTTTTTATATCTATGTTTCGCGTCAGTTCGACTTCCAAAATCATATGCGGGAGATGGAAAAAATAAAAAGTTGCAAAATAATAAAAAAGGCTCATCAGAGGTGTATGCACTGTACATAGCACAATAGCTCGTGCATGGTGTACATTCGAAAGAAAAATCGTACATCGAAGCACAGCATCTGGGTTATCAGCATGAGTAAATATTCACTTTGGACAGAGGAGGCAACCGTTGGTGCCTATGCTTCGCTGGAATATTGTACTTAGACTTCAGCAGCGGTGCAAAGAGCTCCGGAACGACGCATCCTCTCAGCTTAGGCGATCAATGCGGTCTGGTGTAAGCTCATAGAATATTCCTCCCAGATGCCGAACAAACGATTTACCAACGCTGGCCTAGAGGCCATTTCTGAATCCCAGCTTCGCCGTATGCAACCTGTCCACACTGATGACTCGCACGATCGTACACTTACTGTGCATGTTCAATTTTTTATTTTTTTCCGAAAAAAATCAAAACGTATGCATGCGGACGACGCGAAACATAGCTATAAAAAATGATGGCCTTAACACTCATTCACTTCATTAGAGAGGTTCCAGGGTACAATTTTCCGTGCCAAAATCCGTATAGGCGGTACAGTTTTTTTCGAGTCGTGCTTCATACGATTTTTCAGCAAGGAGAATCCGTGTGGACTGGCTTTCATATGAACCATGTTTCGTATGGAGATTTTCGGTCATTAAGTGCAGAAAGGTTTTCGCGTACAAATTTGGTACGAGAAACATCGATTTTCCGCGGGAAGTTTTGACTTCGGTACAAATTTTCAAAATAAAAAAGGCATAGCGCGGGAATATGACCTGTGTGCGATCGTAACCTGGCAATGACGGTACACACATAAGTTTCGTACTCCGGAACATTTCACTGCTCGAAAACGATGTATAAAAAGTCCGTAGCGCCTCTACGGGTTTGGCACAAAAAATTGTACTCCAGAACCTCTCTATTATTGTAGACCCCGAGGAGTAGGCAAAGCCCGATTTTGCCAGTGAAGCCTCGATATTTTGCCCCGAATTTTGGTGGCTCATCGTCGATATTTTGCTCTCATTTTGCCAGGCCACTCGATATGTTTGTTCCCTTTCTGCTCCAATGCGATGCCAAATTTGTGTCACATGTGGGAAAACTGACCGAAAGTGGGTCACGTGTTGGCAAAATGAGAAAAAGTGAGTCACGTGTTGGAAACAATGTGCGAAAATGAGTCACGTGCACCATATAAGTGTAACAAATCTCCCAATTTCCAGCGAACATGTCGATATTTTGCTCCGTTTTGCCAGCGAATTCTCTTGTCAAAATTCTTCAACATTTTGCTAGCAGAATATTGCTAGCAAAATCGGGCTTTGTCTACCGGGGAGAGCAGACAACATACGGATGACTCATGGAGTGCTGGATGACTCATGGAGTGCTGGATGACTCATGGAGTGCTGGATGACTCATGGAGTGCTGGATGACTCATGGAGTGCTGGATGACTCATGGAGTGCTGGATGACTCATGGAGTGCTGGATGACTCATGGAGTGCTGGATGACTCATGGAGTGCTGGATGACTCATGGAGTGCTGGATGACTCATGGAGTGCTGGATGACCGAATTTGGCATGTGATAATCACATGTCCATGCACAAGGTGCAGTGCCCGTTAGGGGGGGGGGGGGGCAGGACTGTAGGCGTACGAGTGTGATGGCGGAGGGCCGTGTTAGATCGCCAGATGAGAGGAGATTGCTGGCCCATGGTTGCCCAGCCTCAATATTTTAACATGGAGAACAATAATTATCAACATTGATATGCGTTTGCGATCTGACACAACTTAAAAAAAGTTACGTCAGATTGCAGACGCGTATCAACGTTGATAATTATTGTTATTGCTAGCCAAGATCATCAGCACAATCCTAGCAAGGCAAGTTGCTGTGCTATCCCAACTATCTGGCAGCTGGGCAAACGTGTGGGTATGTACATCAGTGTGAGTTGTATGCCCGCACGGTGGGCTCTTTGCGTACCTTATCGCGTTCAGCAGTACACCTGTACCTCGGACAGCTCCTTGGCTTGTTGTGCCGTATCTGTGCAGGTGTGCAATGTTGATGGGTGATTGCCTTGGTTGCCAAGTCAGCTACCTCTCACATGGTCCAGACACAGGAGCCAGGTTGCTGTATCTGGAGCTTGCTGCGTTGATGGGGCTAGCTGATGGAATGTCCGCTGGTTGAGACTGGACAGAGCATCAGCAATCGAATTCAAGCCCATCCCTGTTGGATCAAGACCTGTCACCGGCGGATGTCCTTTCTGGCCTCCCTTGTTAGGGTGATACGGAAAGGGGCTTTTGGCACGGTTGTGTGGTTCCCTCCGATGTCTTCTCTGCCATGACTGAAGGAGTCGACGCCGGTGATGAAGCAGTAGTCGCAACTGAGGTGTACTCTTGTGTGAAAGTGGTTCCCTGCGATGTCTTCTCGCATTGGCTGGGAAGCCTCCTCTTGAGACTGTCAATTCGAAGCAATATAGCCCTCTCCAGTGTTCGGAATTCCTCAAGTGTGCGGTTCTCCTGTTCTGCTAACTGTCTGTTAATGAACTTCTGCTAGGTTCTAAATCTTGACGTGAAACTTTCATCCAGTTCTTGCCTTGTGGGTAGATGGTCTTGGCATGTTCTACCCACGTGTCCTCTAGGACATTCACAGATGAATCCAGCTGTTAATGTCCAGCAAGTGCCTAGTACGTCCACGCTTGACGTGAATGAGAGTTTTCCCAGGAAGTGGTCGAGTTTGCATCGAGTTGTCTGGTCACTGTGTATCCTGGCCTCCTCGCCCAGGGGCTCACAGAGCTCAGCGACTGTGTCATCTGTCAGCAGTCATCTGAGAGTTGGGCTTCCATGCACACTGTGTCATAAGAATGCCTAGGAAGGCCAGGTATGTAGATGGGCCAGTAGCTTTCTTCTCGGCTTGTGGGATGTATTGGTATTTGGATGCTTGCATGATGACGTCTTTCAAGGCTATGCTGCGGTGGGCTGGTATTGAGGAAGTCGTCCAGATACTGGAGAAGGTGACGAATGGCAATCTTGGAAGCACCGGGCCATTCAATGTCACTGGCTACCGAACGGCCGGGCATCGTCGGAATAGCATTGCCCTTGCCATCGAATGCCAAGTAGTGACCAGGCGGATGGGTGCACACTGCTCAGGGATGAGACGAAATTCGTTCCGCGTATCCAGCTTGGTGGCTGTGAGGTGACTGGCTTGCCATTTTCGGCCCGGCGATTGACGTACCTGGTAATGGAGACTGCCGTGTCCACGTCGAGGTCAGCAGCCCAAGCTGTGGAGCTCCATGCTGCAGCCACTGTACTCGGTAGCAATCGACTATGAAGCTGTGCAAGCCGGATTGCCTTTCATGTGTCATGCAGCTTCCCGTTCCGGTGTCTCAAGTTGCTCAAAGTTGTCACGGTGCCAGGGTTCAAGAGACGGCATTCGCTCTGGATGGCGGACTTGCCGTGTCAAATTTCTTGATAGCAATAATGTGAATTTACTTCGAAATTGACAAATTGAGAGCATGAGACACAGTAGGTTTTTGGTTGCTGCAGAGGGTCATTACTTTAATATAGCAAACTCTTTTTTTTAAAAGTATTTTTCATTCATTCCTGTTAAAGGGGAAGTTAAGGCAAAAATCAAAATTTAACCAGTTGTAGTCTTCGGGGTGCTGAGTTGAATGGTCTTGGTCCGAGAAAGCTGAGACGCTCCCTTCCTACTTGAATCCCAATCGAACTCGCGCACTTCCACCGAAACTGGGTGACTGCGCCCTACTAGATGGGGATTTGTATGCAAAATGTCACTAAAAGCGCCATTTCGTTCTTATAAAAGCACGGATGACCGCGATTGACCCATATGTTGTAGTATTTTGGACGCTGAGTCGACTGGTTTTGGTCCGAAAAGGCTGCGATGCAGCGCTCCTCCTTTATTCCCAATCGAACATGGTTGAAGAAGCGGTCACGTGCTCCTGGGTGCCCAAATCACCTGGTCACCACGCCAGCAGGCGACAACTTTCACACCAAGGTTCAACTCGAGTTCAACTCGAGTGACAGGAGTGCACCCAAAAAAGGTCAAACAGGCTAGTAAGCTGTACCCTGCAGGCACGGTGACCAGGTGACTGGTGTACGCAGGAGCACGTGACCGCTTGTTCAACCATGTTCGATTGGGAATAAAGGAGGAACGCTGCATCGCAGCCTTTTCGGACCAAAACCAGTCGACTCAGCGTCCAAAAGACTACAACATATGGGCCAATGGCGGTCATCCGTGCTTTTATAAGAACGAAATGGCGCTTTGAGTGACATTTTGCATACAAATCCCCATCTAGTAGGGCGCAGTCACCCAGTTTCGGTGGAAGTGCGCGAGTTCGATTGGGATTCAAGTAGGAAGGGAGCGTCTCAGCTTCCTCGGACCACGACCATTCGACTCAGCACCCCGAAGACTACAACTGGTGAAATTTTGATTTTTGCCTTAACTTCCCCTTTAAAGTAAACATCCGCGAAATAGGAACTTGAAATGTTTTAAAAGAAATAGGAACTTGAAATGTTTTAAAAGAAATAGGAACTTGAAATGTTTTAAAAGAAATAGGAACTTGAAATGTTTTAAAAGAAATAGGAACTTGAAATGTTTTAAAAGAAATAGGAACTTGAAATGTTTTAAAAGTGGGCCATTGTGTTTGACCAAAAGGTTTTGGTCCACAGCCAACTTTGGATTCTGTAAACCGTGCTCCTTAGTACTTTGAAGTACTTCACATTGATTCAAAGTGAAATGGCTAATTTTTAGCAAGTGTACCAGATAAATGGCCATACCGGCCTTGACTCTGAGAAAATCTATCCCATTTCGGAAGCACCACGCGAGGCACTGACATTTATGTTCCTAGCCTTGACTTTGATTTTGTGTTTCTCATTTTGTTGCAATCACTGCTTATCCATGCCGGTTCCTTTTTCTTCTCTTTGCCGTGGTTGGCTAACACCCTCTCTCTTTGCATTGGCCGGTGTTATCACTGTGCTATGAGATGCTGTAATAAATAAATAAACCGAATGCGATTGTTATGATTGGCAACCAACAACACTGAAAAGAAAGCCCAGCCACCCAGTTAGGCTTGGCATGACTGCAGACGTGAATTACCGCTCAGGTACCTGAAACTAAAGCTACAGGATTTAGTTTAGTTTGAACTACTTGTACATGTAATGTGACATGTACATGTACACCGCAGTACGGGCAACATGATAGGATAATGTTTTCGCGCAAAAAGCTCCAAATTAGCAGAACATTCAAATTTGGTTCTAGGAACTATGAAGGAGTGTTTCCGTCCTCCTCGTTTTTGAAGACTGACAATAGTCTGGTAGCAGCAGTCCGGTTAATGTATTTGTTTGTGCTTGCACGCGTACGTATGTGGATGTTTCCATACCAGACGCCACTGACGTTCAGATTTGACTCAGGAGATGAGCTACGAACGTGGCATTTAGCACTGGGCACGGCCTCAGAGTACTGGACTGGTGTAAAGACGTTGCGACAGCGTCGCTGTCAATAATTCCTTCAGTGCTCACTGCAGCGACTACCACAGTCGCCATGGCAAGCGTGTCTGAGCTGTTGAATGTTGCTGTCGAATGTTGCTATTGGATCTATGCACCATGTTGTTCTGTTCATTGCCTGGAAGACTAGGCCGAGTGCGCTCGGCAAGATTACAGTGCACGCATACACTTCACACAAGATTACAGTGCACGCATACACTTCACCCTCGTTGTGTACATTGTTTTAGACATACACGCACTGTCCTGTACACCTCACATTGTTGTGGGTCTACTGTGAACCTGTTGAACTGATCCGGTTGGCAATTGTACAGTAACCATGGCACCCACATTCCTTGTTATTATGTTCTATTGGCACATTTTCAATTAAAATTGGTTTTGTTAACATTGACAACATTGCGTAGGAAGCCCGATTTAACACCCAGTTTTAGAAATATATCTTTGAGAATGCGATATGAAGCCGGATTAAAACCTAGGTAGTAGCTTTGTAGAGCAATTTCTGTCTTGATCTTTTTAATTCATTTCTTTCTAGTGATGATCCATGTGCAGAAGAATCAGTTCTATTATAATTTTATTATCGCGACAGTGTAAGCGTATTTCCGGTTTGAGAACTTGTACCAGACCTCCATTTTACAGTGTACTTTAGTCTTGAAATAATATTATTGTAGTCAGCCTCCATCTTTGGTGTGTAGTGGAGCCATGTTGTATCTTCCTTTACCATGCAATGTTCTTTGAGAAGTAACAAAAAAGGAGAAAAAAAAGATAAAAAGGTCTATCTGACATCCAAAAGGCCAGTACATGTACTGAAATCTAAACACATCTATCGGAACTGCACTCACCATGGTCACGTTTACAAAAGAACCATGAATCTACTGTAACTTTAGGGCCAAATCCCAGTAAGGGAATGAATATGACGAGTTTCAGGGCACTCGGCACTACCCCGTCATTTGTCTTCCGAGCGTTCGTAACTGCATGAGCCATCGCCCAAGCTGCAGTTGCAGCGGAAAATGCCGGGGGGGGGGGGCTCTCAGTGTGGCACCAGCTGGCGGCTGCTTCTGTATGTGACAAACCCAAGCTGTTAGATCTCTGCATCTTCAAGGATGTGAAGACTGAGTGTCCAACGACTACTGCGAGCCCTGGTGCGGCGGGCGAACAGTACGCTGTGAATACCTCTCGGCGATGGATCGATGGGTGTTGTTTTGTAAAGGCCATCACGACAGAACATAAACAGTATACTTCACCATGGCACCGGGAATTGTATTCTGTTACCATGGCACCGGGAATTGTATTCTGTTTGCCTGTAAAAGAGTCTTGCGACATCAACAGTATATTCTCGCAGTATCATTCTGCATGTGCAGGTGTCCTGTACATCCACTGTTCACACAGAATATTCTCGCAGGATCATTCTGCATGTGCAGGTGTCCTGTACATCCACTGTTCATACAGTATATTCTCGCAGTATCATTCTGCATGTGCAGGTGTCCTGTACATCCACTGTTCATACAGTATATTCTCGCAGTATCATTCTGCATGTGCAGGTGTCTTGTACATCTACTGTTCATACAGTATATTCTCGCAGTATCATTCTGCATGTGCAGGTGTCCTGTACATCCCAGGGGCGTGCTCGGCCCCCCCAACTAGGGGGGTGCACGGGAGCCGAGGGGAGCCCCCCCCCCGGCAATTTTCTGCAATTTGTTTGCAACCTTTCTTGAATTTTAGAGCATATTTGCATACATTACAATTGCGATTACCCAGATTGGAAATTTTAGGGGGGTGCACGTGCCCCCCGTGCCCATCGCCAAGCACGCGCCTGCATCCACTGTTCATACAGTATATTCTCGCAGTATCATTCTGCATGTGCAGGTGTCTTGTACATCCACTGTTCATACAGTATATTCTCGCAGTATCATTCTGCATGTGCGGGTGTCCTGTACATCCACTGTTCATCCATGTGGCACTAATTGTGATGCTAAAATCCACAGGGATTGGCCTTCAGTTCACACAAGGTTTAGTGGAAGCAAATCAGTATGTCTCGACCCAGAGTTTCATGCTACTAACAGCTACACAAGAGAGAGATTGGAAGCTTTGTTACAACTCTGAGTTTCACGTATTACTACGATCATCAGGCGTAGTAATAAGTGAAACTCAGAGTTGTAACAAAGCTTCTAATCTCTCTCTTGTGTACAAGGCTCTGCCCTACATGGGTATTGAGCACTCTTCGGACAGTGAAAACTACACAGGATATCCTACAGACAAAGTCGAATACTCATGAGTACCTTAGTGGGAAAGTAGTACCCATTGGTACCTTAGTGCATGAATGGTCAGCGCAATGATGTAGTGGAAGGCACAAGTGATTGATCTTCCGCACCGATTCTCTTACCCTACATGTGTGGCCCATGAGTGTTTGCGTTAATTTCGCACATTTGTCACTTTTACAAGCTGGTGTAGATCTACTGTACATGCCACATTTCTATGCACCAATTCCATTCTACAGACTCATTTGTGTTTTCTTTTCACTCATTCAACATCTGCCTAACTTCCACTGATGAGCGGTAAAGGAGCAAAACAACTGTGAGCATGTAGAGGGTCTCAAGGATTGTCAGTATCGTCAACTTTGGAGTCCATATGTTTACACAAGAGAGAGATCGGAAGGTTTGTTACAACTCTGAGTTTCACGTATTACTACGATCATCAGGCAACTGATGGATCCAAAACGGGCAGCCAGAACATAACTTCATAAGGGAGAGCAAGGTGGGAAATTCTGAGGGGTATCATAGGCGATGCGTATCATATCGCAAGAGTCAGGTGCAGGCGTGAAGTTGCCCAGTCTTTAGACTTGGGGCTATGCAGCAGCAGTTCCGGCATGAATGATATAGAATAGAGCTGGGGACTTGAATGCCAAATCCACACATACCCACACCATTACACACACATCCACCCACACTTTCTCCCTTTTCTCACATACACATACACTCACGCGCGCGTACACACACACACACATTCTCTAAATCTCTCTCTCTCTCTTCACACATACACACACATTCATTCTCTAAATCTCTCTCTCTCATACACACGCATTCATTCTCTAAACCTCACACACAAGTCCATATGTGTATGCACTCTTGGTATCGTTATTGGAAGTGTCCTCGCTATTAGTTGTGGTTGTGGTTCATGCGGCAAGATGAGTTGGCTAAGTGTGTATTGGGATGGTGATGGTGAAGCTTCTAAAGGGAAAATGCGATTCACACACGATGCAATTCAGTAGAAATATCCTGGGTGACTGACACGGTAAGATGATTATGTTAACACCAGACTAAACAAGGCTGAGGCAACAAGCATGACTGGGTGAGTCACGATAGTGACATAAACTTCCGAAAAGTTCACATGGGGCTTTCTACCAGAGCTGAACATTCACAATCTGGTCTATGTTCTCTTGGTTCTGCCCACGGCCAAGAGTACATACCCCCCCCCCCCAGAGTGTGCCACGCCGGACCCAGCTCTGCATAGGGTCTTGGTCGAGCGTAATCGGATCTTCTGGTGTCATGTGTACACTCCACACCAGCTAGGCCCCGGCGGATAATGCTAGCACTACAGTCAACTTGGCTAATAACGACCGCGGATATAACGACAATTCGCGAATAACGACAGCATGTCCATGCCCAGAGCAAAGTCCCTTCCAAATGTAATACATATAATGTGACTTCGGGTATAACGACACTTCGCGAATAAGGAAACTTTTTTGATGCCCCGCCGAGTACGCCGAGTGTGGTTATAAGCCAAGTTTACTGTATATCTAGCATATTTAGCACTTTCTGGAAACTAGCATTGCACTAGCATAATCAGCAAGTTTTGCAAAAAAAACTAGCATATTCTTGCAAAACATGGGATTTTCGTGAGAATTCACAATTCCCTAGCCCTCGCGATCCATCCGATCGCGCGAGGCGGGCGCGCAGCCTTGATGACGCATGATGATGATAATGTGGCAGTGCAGACTGCAGTGCACTAGTGGTGTACTCTGCATCCCAGATCCTCTACGGCTCTACATGTACATGTAGGCTTTGCAGAGAGGTTCCGCATATCATAACAGGCTCTTCTCTCACTCTAGTGAGACAGTACCGGTAAGGTGGTAAGTAACAAAGTTCAAGTCTAGAATCTGGGGTCACGCAAATCTCGCCTGGCGCCTAACTACAGGATTGCACACATAGTGTCAGTGACGTACACTGGCCATCTTCCACCACTAGTAGTACAGTTATGTAGTAGCTAGTGAACCAGTTACCATGGTTACCTAATGCCCTTGTGACTTCCAGTTCCAGTACTCGTGCAAGACTACTGCAAATCTTTGTTGCCATCTTGAGGACGGTCGATCGGATCCGCACGGGACCAGTTGATTGCAGAGAAATATACACGCAAACTAATTATAGAACTGTGTTCGCATCCGACAACACTGGTTCGCTTCAAATCTTCAATGTCTAGCCCTCTACTACTTGTAATAGATCTATGACTCTGGCTGGGAGTCTGGGCACAAGCGTTGGGAAAAAAAACTTGTGACGGGTGTCCATGAGAAGGCGGTGAGAATGGGAGCGTTTTGTTTCCACCAACTTTTGCTTATTATTCTTTGTTAGCTGATGAAGAACACACGTCATGGCTATGTCCGAGCAAGCAGCCAGAGACATTGTTGATCTAGTAAGCAGTAGCGATGATCACTTTGATTCCGAGTTTGACGATGAAGACGCTTCAGAATCAGAGTCCGAAGAGGACGAGGTCAGGACAGCGTGTGAACGTCTTCCCGAACTAGCCGGAGCAGCGATTGCCTGAAAACGATCTTTCCAGAGAAGTGGGAAGGAGTCCGTCGCTAAGCGTGGGCGAATTGCCGGTGGAAGTTCCACATTGACACCTTGTGTCAGCGTCCACCATCGCGTGCAGCAATTTCCAGGGGAATATTTGACCATATCCAGTGGGAAGATTTACTGCAGTGCTTGCAGCCAGACAGTTCAACCGAAGAACAGCATTGTGAAATCACACATTTCGAGCCAAAAACACAAGACGGCCCAGCTACACCAGCAAGCGCTAGCAGCTTCGTGGGAGAAGTACACTACAGACCATAAGAAGGAGCTGGCAGGAACAGGGCTATCTGGTGCTGTAGCCAATGATGTCCTCATTCGAAGAGCCAATGATTATGTTGTAGAGTCTTTCCTCAAAGCAGGTGTGCCTCTGAGTAAGATAGACCACCTTCGTCCGTTGCTTGAGAGCAACTACTGTCGCATGACGTACAGCACTCACATGGCACAGTTGGTGCCATTCCTTTTGCAGAATGAGCAGTCTACCATCAAGAAGGATATTGCATCTGCAGCTCATCTCACCGTTATTTTCGATGGTACTTCACGCCTTGGTGAGGCACTTGCTGTTGTCCTCCGCTACGTCGATGGCGATTTCAACATACACCAACACCTCGTACGTTTCTCTGTACTGTCCAAAAGCCTCTGGTACTGAACTAGCTCGAGAGCTCATCACAGTTTTGTCAACACAGCTGCAAGTTCCAAGCCACAAGGTTCTTGCCTTGGTTCGAGACTGTGCAGCTGTTAATGGTGTTGCTGTTAGTGGAGTTGCGTGAAGTCCATCCGTGACACTTTTTTTGACCCCATATAAAGTGGCATTAAATTGAGCATAACGAGCATTAAAACTAGCATAATGTGCCACTTTTAGGCTGCAACCACACTAGGTACAAAATCACATACAAACTGCATTACAGTAGAAATCGTCATGCCGACGCGTGCGAAGTGCAAAACGCGCTTTGTAGGTTTTCAGCAACTGGCGCACCCCTGTAGAAAGCCACGTTTGCCGTTTTCGTCGTTTTCGCGCTCCATCTCCTGTGTACAACTTTGTTTTTGTACCTGGTCGTCGTACATAGCATCAGCATCAGCATGGTTTTTGAATTTCCCGGTCTTTTCCAGCGCATGGCACACGCTTTGGTACGACAACGTCACGTGCTGTTCGCGTGAAAACGTCACGTGCTGTTCGCGTGAAAACGTCATCTATGCAGACCGAAAAGTGTAGTGTGGTTGCGTACCGACTTGTACTGAGATATGCATGAAAGTTTGTACTGTGATTTACACTGATTTTTACGTAGTGTGGTTGCGGCCTAAGGGCCTGGTCAGACTGCGGCAAAATCGAAATAATCCTAGGATTATAATCCGAATCTCCATAGTAACTTGCCGCCAGAGCGGCAAAAGCGAGAGTTGACGCTCCAAAAAAAAGCAAGAACGGGCCACGCTTTTCCGCTCCAAACAGGATTTGACGCTGATACGCCATTGACGCTGATAATCACTGATTTTTTCATCTCGATATCGAGGAGCTAATTGGCCACGGACAACAACAAAACTCATAAGGATGGTTGCAAGGATTGCACTGAAGGTGTTGGCGATCCCAAGGTGAAGGAATTTGACGTCGTTCGTGGAGATTACCACTTGACGCTCGAAATGAAGTTTGAATTGTCATTCTCCCCACATGTGTAGTGTGATCGCGATTCAAATTCTGGACGCTGTTTTTTTTTCGTCAGGCAACCAAAAGTTGCCGCAGTCTGACCAGGCCCTAACTAGCAGTGCTAGTAGCATAATTGCCGAAAATAACTAGCATTATCCGCCGGGTCCTAACACCAGCACAAGGCCGGTCTCGAGGCAGTGCACCATTGCTTTTGATCCGAGAGTACCCGCGACTCCCCGGGTTCCCCTGAGATATGTACAGTATTATGACGCAAAGATCCGATTACGCTCGACCAAGACCCTATGCAGAGCTGGATCAGGCGTTGCATCCTCTGGGGGGGTTATGTACTCTTGCTATGGCTTATGAACAAGAGTACTGGTGCCGCCCAATAACTGCCAAGGAGTTCTGTATACTTGAAGTACTCTTGTTGTGACTGAGTGTCTTGATGCAAGCGCATGACCACTCCTTCCATATTAGGAGTGCACAGTGAGGAGGTATCGACTCACCTATTTTTATAAAGTCCTTATAGGCTTTCCAGATCCAGTACTAGTACTGACTAACTTGTTCGGGTTGTCCTGGAAAATGGCGAGTGTCCTGTAGTTGATACGCAAGCCTGCAGGCTGCACTGTACTGCAGTGAAGCGTCCATGTGGCCATGTCAATGCCAATGGTGTCGGGCCACCTCCTACTTGCATACTGCTCTTCGTGGTTTTGAACCAGTAATGGCGAAGTACAATAATAAAGATTTCAATGCATGTACTGTGTCGTACAAGTAAGTTTCAAGACAGAAAATGCCTTGTTTATGGACTATTGCTACTTCTACACGAATAAAGCATGTTTTCACGATGACAGCGCGTGAACAAGGCGGAGGATCCACTACACTGTTTGGGAAACAGTGTTCCTGACTGCAAGTGCAACCATAAACTGGCAACCATAAACTGGTTGCATATAAGAGAGAACGGCAGTCCTACTCCTAGGCCAGGGCCAGTATACTAGTAGGGGATCCTACGATTCCTATCCCTGTTTTGAATGTAATTGTTTTTTTATGGCTTACTCCGCAATCACCCCGAAAACCCCTGTACGAGTCGTACTGTCGACATGTCGCGGGGATACTGCACTGTACTGGTACTACCCAAAAACAGTTTCGAGCACACGAGGAGCAGCGCCAAGGGATCCCCTTTCGGCTCGCCCCAACCAAACTTGGGCCTTCCTGTTCCCTGTTCCGGATGACTCAGTGCAGTAGTCTTCATATCACATTTTTTGATTTCCCCAGCTCCACCACCATGTACCAACCAACCATAGCCGCGGTACCATGGCTACCAAACACACTCGATCGAACTCTGCAGATCTGGATACGCGGGTTTCGTACGATAGCGCACCTTTCACGGGGTGGACAGTTCGCGCGATCGCGCGTACCGGCTAGCTACGCCGAGTTGACCGTACAAATAGAAAAAAATTGCGGGTTGCGGACTGCATGCATGCAAGCCCATGGCCATATGCAACGATTGTCGGCTTTTTCAGCAATCCCGGGAGGAGAGCTGCAACAACAAACATTCAATGTTCCTGTCAACTTTCATTTGAAGCTAGGTTGTGGAGTACCCTACACTTTCAGCTTTTCCATGTAGTTTTTTTAATTGCCTTTTCCTGGCGAGGAAGTACCGCAGGCGGAAGGAAATTCATCATTTTCGTAGACGTAGACAGGTTCAGATTGTCAATCATTGAGAGGGACAGGGAGAGGTAACCACAGCGAAGGAGGCCATCATGGCCACGGGCTTGGTAAGAACATGGACTTTCTCGATCGGTCTTTACTCTTCACAATCTGGAGATGCAGATTTTCCCTTCTCGTGTGCTACGTGTTGTAACATGAATTCTTTAGTCTGGGCCGGTATGGGTGGTTGGCCCAGATGGCTACCAAGTCCCAGCCACTGTCATAGATTCCAGCGATGGCAAGATAAAAGTGAAACTCGACGACGGCAAGGTGAGAGTAGCTATCTTCTTCTCTCTAAATTTGTCTGTACAAAAATGGTGGTACCGAATTGAGATGCCGAAGACTTACCAGGAACTCACTCAGACAGTATGTCTTTTCAGTTCATGTTCATCCATCAGAATTTGCAAGCTCTCAAGTGGAAAGATACTTCATAACATGCACCCCCTACCCTTCAATTCTTTAACCCAAACTAGAACAAAAGCAGCTTTCCGAATTCTCGTTCATACTGTAGTGAATGTCCCATGCAATGTAAGGGTGAGGGGGGGGGGGGGGGGGGAGAGAGACAGCAAGTAAGGCAGCCCTCAGTAAAGAATAGGATATGAAGCATTATTTCATGTGTCAGATGAGTACAGTATTATATTGTCATGTTATGAGGGATGCTTACAAACCACACCTAACAGTGTACAGCACATATGGTGGTTTAGCATGTGCGCTAAGCCCTGTTAACGAACGTGGAACATCTATCACTCATACTTAGTCTGATGATCATGCATCTGATTATGATGTCATTGCTATACATGCGCATGCGCAGCGTGCGCGCCACTCTCCCACGCATGCTTTCCAAATCTTACTTTAGAGAGAGAGAAAGAGAGGAAAGAGAAAAGAGAGACTCCTTTGTCACGTATGCACAAAGATGGTTAGAAGTTGGCGAGCACAGCGTTCTTTGCAAAACACGATGGTCGGCACTATCGTCAATCATGTCCCACTAGTGGGATGAATCGAGACGACTAGCATGGCGGGTCCACCTACATGTAGAGCTGGAGAGAGACAAGCGGACAATTCTAGACACATGCAGCATCACACGACCATCTGTTTACCTCTATTCCACAATCTCATGTTTTCAGACATAGACTGACTGGAATGCAATGTTATGCTCATTAACCTCAGAATCACTCACAGGACATACATGCCATTATCCTGACCGTGCACATTACAGCCATGGCAGAGAATACACAGACTGTCCTACTTTGTCCCAGAGTCAAAATGGTCATCTTGCATATTGCATACCATATATACCATATATCGAAAGCGCAGCATGAGCAGTTTTTACTGTTCAGTTTGCATGCAGTCGAAATTATCCACTGCAACAGTCATGCATATAACCAGTAGCTTTTTGGGCAGCACCACCGTACACTGTCCTAGCAGACGCTCAACACAGCTAGCCTGCAGGGGATTGCCTTGTTTCAGTTAACATTGTGTTCTTGAGTGAATTGCAGATGAACAAATACTACTTCATAATGCATGTACAGCACTAAAGTGTGTCATGTACTTGTGTAATAGTATCTTCATGGTGCAGATAGGAAGCATCTCAAATTAAACACAAAGACAATCTAGGCCGACATCCCAGATTGGAATAAGGTTGACAAATAGGATTGCTGAACCTTACTATCTCTGTTCTTTGCATTGCTTATCAGGAATTTGAGGCGCCAAGCAAAGATGTTTCTGAAATGACTGACAATGACCCAAACGGAGTCGAAGATATGATCCAGCTCAGGTAAGCATTTGTGTAACCCAGTCGTAGTCTGTAATCATGTGTGAACGCGTGTAGCCCGACTCTGTGTGATGCTCATGTGTTTAACCCAACGGCAACCGTATTCTGTGATCATGTGTGAACCTAGTATTACCCCATTTATACCTCGTTTTGTATGAAGAAACCTTCATGTGCTCTTCCAAGTGGTCGAATGACCAACTGCTTTCAGTGACCACCTGATCCAATTTCTTTTCTTGGCACTAACCATTGGTTAAGTATACGGGGGTTATCCTGGCTAGAGACCAGCTTTGTCGAGAGCATCTTGGGCCAGTCTCATTGAGGCCAAGACAAGTTTTACCCATATCATGTTATGATATTATCACACTCTTCTTACTGGATAAAGCATACACTACAAATGTAAACGCATCTGCAAATTCCAGCAAAGGTAAGTCTGATATTAATGTGTTTGCTTGCTTTTCTTCACCTGTCCAGTGAGCTGCATGAAGGTGCATTGCTGGAGAACATTTGTCGGCGGTATCAACGGGAAAAGATCTACACATACACAGGAAGCATTTTAGTTGCTGTCAACCCGTACAAGATGTTTGATATGTATGGTATGGACTATGTACGCAAGTACGAAGGTCAGCTCATTGGTAAGCTGCCCTCACATATCTTTGCCATTGGCAGTGGAGCTTTCGCTGCCATGATGAAGACCAAGGAAGATCAGTGTGTAGTTATCAGTGGAGAAAGTGGAGCAGGAAAGACGGAAAGTACTAAGCTCATCATGCAGTACTTGGCGGCTGTGAACAAGTGTTCTAGTTCACTTATCACGGAGCAGGTAAGAGCAGCTACCTTCATATACAGTTGTGGCAAGCGAAATCCGACACTTGGCATAAGGGACTGCACCATGCAGTCTGCAGCCCTGCATACGTACAGTACATGATTGTGTTACATACAACTTGATCTGTCTGATGACAAAACTCGTACTCATCACAGTCAAAGTTCAAAAGGTGCTGGTAAAAAATGAATGGGGATTGGATACCAATACTCCTTATGTGTACCGTATTTGTGAACTGTGTGTATCTACGCTGTGACCTTTCGATCTGTTTGGGATGCATACGGCTCCACAGTACAAATTAGGTGCAGTGCATTACATCATTGGTGTCCATTTGTGGCGCTGTCCCCTATGGCAAGTGTCGGATTTCACTTGCCACGACTGTACTTTATTATCTCTAATATAAGCACAGTCTCCAATAATAGCACGTCTCCAATAATAGAACACCTTGGGGCGGCATTCAAAAAATAAAGTGCTCAGTCTCCATCATAAGCACACTGTGTAAATTCATTATCTGTACCGACGAAAAAAACCCTGAAATGTGTGCGTCATACATGAATTTGGCATGGCAACATGCCTCTGAAATGAGGTTGAAATAATAATGGAACAGTCTCCAATAAAGGAACGTCTCCATTAATAGCACGGGGCGGAGGTACATTGAAAAAATAAAGGATCGTGCTTATATTAGAGATAATACGGTATGTAGTGTTACATTGCAATGATTCACTAGTTCTGCTCTAAATCAATGTTTCTCCTTGGCTTGGCTACAGTGTCTGTCAAGTTGTGGCTGATTACATAGGCTGACTGTAACAGGGACGGATCAACCAGAGTTGTTGAGTGAGAATCATTGTTGAACCGACAGCAAATCATACTTTTTAATTGGTTGTGGACAGTCGTGTGATAGCTTGGCCGCATTTCTTCCGAGAGTGAAACACAAGGTGCAGAAGTGGGACATTGGACCGATCAGGAATAAACTTGCGCTGATCTATGTTTGTGTTCAAACCCATGTAGATTCTGGAAGCAAGTCCCATCCTTGAATCCTTTGGGAATGCAAAGACTGTGCGCAACAACAACTCTAGTAGATTTGGAAAGTATATGGAGATCAACTTTGACTCGTCGTAAGTGTGGTGTTGTGATATTGAGCTGCAATGCTTGCAAACCATACTGATCAAGGGCTACTGGCCCAAAGAGCTAATTTTGCGCTAGGATTCACTAGCAATCTTTTATGAAGTATCTCATCACTTTCTCATCACTTTATTTATGGTGTTCGCTTGGAAACTGCTGTTTTATTTGTGAAAAGTTGCTGTCATTTAAGAATCCTTTTATTCTTCGAAAGACCTAAAGTAGACAACTGACAGCCATCCTCTAGGGTTCTAGAATAAGTGGAATGCTCTGTTGCTTCAAATACTATCGGTAGGCAACACAGGCACATTTATCGTAAGAGCCATGCCGTATTTTCCGGAGTATAACGCGCACCTGAGCATAATGCGCACCCTCAGTTTGTAACCAACATTGCCGGCAATTCATGTATATGTATGTCCAGAGTATAATGCGCACCCTAGATTTGTGAAAACTATGGATAATAATGGCAGTATTACAGTGCAACCATTGACACAATGTACAGCTGTGTATGCACATGCTACCTAGTACCTACGGGGTCGCCTACCCATCTTGCATCTGCAATGTAGCTGGCAGAAGACACCACAAATGCATGAATATGGCTTGTGCAGGGTCAGAGACTCAGAGGTGGCAGACTAACTTCGCAACAGTTTGATACATTGTACTACTTTTCGAAGTGTGTGCATTCTCATATTCGGAGCCTAATACGCACCTGCGCTTTGGAGCCTGAAGTAGCGCATCCACAGTGCACACTCCAGCAAAAACGGTAATTTAAAATATAAAAGTAGTCAAAAAACAAGAAGAGTTTGTGGACTTTTTATCAAAGTAAATGTCATTGTTTGTTTTGCTTGTGGCTTCTTTCTTTCAGTGGTATCATTTCTGGTGCCAAGACAACGGACTACTTACTTGAAAAATCTCGTATTTGCACCCAACCTGAAGGAGAGAGAAACTACCACAGCTTTTATGAGCTGTGTGTTGGTCTGCCAGACGAGGAGAAGGCCAAGTTTGGTCTCGCATCTCCTGATGATTACTTCTATCTTAACCAGGTACTGACTGTAGTAAAACCTGTGCATGCCCTATCTCCTCTCCTAAAATGTAGACATCCACATACTTCCAAGTCCATGTACTTCTGAAGTACTTGTTGGTAGGCTGTACCCCACTGTATGTACATTCGGTACTCTATACTCCTTCTTGAGATGCAATTATGGTCATGAATTCTCCGCACATACCAGTATTCTTGCTCTCGTTGCATGTGTGTTGTTCTGTAGGGTAAAGCTTGCACTCTCACTGGCAAGAATGACGTGGAAGATTTCAACAACCTTGTCAACGCTTTTGAGGTCATGGGATTTGCGGTGAGTGAATACTGGCTGGCAAAAGTATTCTAAAGAGTGTTGTATTTCCAAGAACACTTCTTGGGACTCAAGCTGAAATGCAAGTGTACATAGGGTATTTTACATGTCCACTATCTAGTCAACTGCAATGTAGGCAGCGTTGGACGCTTGGCTTATTCCTGAAGAAGCCGGTGTCAAGGCTAAGCTTCAATTCAAACCAGGTATTTCTATGTACTTGTATGTCAACACTAAAACCAGGCTTATGTGCCGACAGTGTCTCTTGAAAACCAGGCTTATGTGCCGACAGTGTATCTAAAAAGCCAGGCTTTTATACGCGACACTGCAGTATGTGTTCTTGAACACTAAAAGGCATTCTCAAGGAAAGCTGAGAATACACCACATCATGTCGATACTGGGGAAGGGGGAGTAGCATGGGGAAGGGAAAGGGGGAGTAGCATGGGGAAGGGGGAGTAGCATGGGGAAACGAAAAGTTTAGGCAACTGGGAAATACCTCAACAGCACCGCATGCACTGTTATGCGATTCCTTCTTTGCTATTGCACATTGGAGTTGTTATTGTGGCTTCCAGGCACGGATGCTTTTCAGTGGATGTCCTTGTACGCCGTAGAACCCTTGTGTTGATCATGTTCTGAGTGTACAGCAGAATGCATTATTGCAAGCGGTTCTCTATGAGTTTTTCTGGTTCTGTATTTTTGTGTGGAAATATTGCAGACCTCCTTGAAGGACAGCATTTTCTCCATCTTGGCTTCCATTCTGCATATCGGTAATCTGACTTTCAGCAAGGGTGGTAATGATGGTTGCCAGGTTGACAATGGAGATGAGCTTGCAGCAGTAGGAGCCCTGCTGGGCTGTGCAGGTGAAGGAGTTGGTGTTTCTCTCACCAATAAAGTCACTGTAAGTACAAGTCAGGAATGAGCTATCTTGTTAGCTATCTTTCTCATACGTGCCACACGTACATGTTGATAGAGCTGAGCTCTCTTGTTATCTCCACAATGCCACACCTACTTACTTGTCACATTCACACTGTATGTTGCTCGGTTGCTAGGTCAGTGGTTCCATTGGGAACCTACCTTCCTTCCACCCCAGCACAGTGTCTATATTTTTGTTTTTGACATTTTTGATTTTTAGCACTTGGCATACATTTTTTAAAGGGTACTCGTACTCCGGATGGATGCTTCTAAAAGTGTCCTGGGGAATTCACTGTGAGAGGGTTAAAGAAAATCACCCATGCCTTGCGCTAGTACTTAGCTGTTTGGGATGGTCTTAATTCTTTGTCTTCTTGGTTTCTCAATCATGTCTTTCTCTAAATGGAAGGTCTAAGATCATGTGCATATATGCCTGTGCATGACTGTGTCCCCCACCTTACCAGTAAGCCATCTGGGCAAGACTCCAGTCTGACCCTCCAGTTGGTCTCGTGTGACCAGTTTGGGTAGTGAGCAGGTAGATGTTGAAGTATGTGTTTGGTGTATGGATGTTTTCATGCAGGTTACTCGCGGTGAACAGTTCAAGACTCCGCTGAAACCGGCACAGGCACTGGATGCTAGGTAAGGGAAAGCAGCCTCAAGCTAAATTGTTACTGGAAGGCAACGCGGATGGCTGGCAGCCATTCTAAGCTACCTGAATTGTGGAAATGCACCAGTCTCATAGGTGGTGTGGTGTGTATACAGTTTAGCAATACAACATTGTTGTGCCAGATGTACTTCCTCCGTATCACCAAGGTTCGCTCCCCACTGTGTGACATGCCAACTGGAGTTTTGAACTTTTGACTCAGTGGGCAGCACCCCATGATGGTTATCATGTGTACACCCCATGATGGTTATCATGTGTGCACCCCATGATGGTTATCATGTGTGCACCCCATGATGGTTATCATGTGTGCACCCCATGATGGTTATCATGTGTACACCCCATGATGGTTATCATGTGTGCACCCCATGATGGTTATCATGTGTGCACCCCATGATGGTTATCATGTGTGCACCCCATGATGGTTATCATGTGTGCACCCCATGATGGTTATCATGTGGGCAGCACCCCATGATGGTTATCATGTGGGCAGCACCCCATGATGGTTATCATGTGGGCAGCACCCCATGATGGTTATCATGTAAATTGGACAGTCTGAACATTGCTAGTACCTCTTTTATTCTTTTCATTTAGTCGATTCTTGCAACAAAACCGATAGCATGTTGAGAAGTGTTTGTCTACCGTAACCAGTCTCCACGTCTTGCTTGCGTAGCAGCTAACGTTGCAGATTTACCATAGCCTGCCAAACACTTGACGAGAATAGTATAGGTGCTGATTTGCTTGGCTTCAACTCGATGGGAGGTGGCGGCGGCATGTTTTCAACTATTTGGCAGCCACAGACATCTCCCTCCTGCCGAAATGGCGAAGTTAAAATGTAGGTTTGCAGCGTACGGCAAACCGTAGTTATCGCTGACAACCGAGCAGCAGGCAAAAGCCACGCGCGTGGCTAGGCGCGCAACAATGGGGCTGTCTGGCATGCAATGGCGGGCAGCCGTACTGGGGAAGCCCAGGCCGCAGTACGAGTACGCCCATATGCGCGGGCGAGACTACCCCATATTTGCATAAAGGTATCAGCGCTACTAATGCAATGTTTACTACAAGCAGGGCTCATGGCGCCTAATCTCTATATTAGGAAGCAGTTCCTTTCATGGCACGAAAGGACTCCAGCGCGCGTACTAAGCCTCAGCCAAGGTACAGTACTAACCGAGTACGCAAGATAGAACAGGCGGTGTGGCGGAGCAAACATACCACGTATGGAAGAGGCGAAGTCCCCGGATGCCGCCCGGTCCACAATGACAGACACCACCATGCTTTATGGGAAATAAGGCGCGAGAGCCCACCAGGTAAGGCGGGCCGCATAAGCACGTGGCAAGCGCAAATAGCGTAAGACGTACCCACGAGGCCACAACGCGAGAGTACGGCAGCATAGCAGAGTACGAGAGTACGATGCCGGATCAACGCAGGGCGGACCAAGGTGTGGTAGTGCCACAGCACGAGGCACCTCAGCAGTTGGAGGTGGCGAACGCAGGGACAGCATCAATATTGGCAGCTAGCAGCAGCAGCAGATGGGCGTGATTTTTTTGTTTCAGTGCGTAAAGTAAATTATATAAAGTACAGTGTAGCAGCAATTATTATATTCTGTGGCAGTCGTCGGCATGCCGGCAATGGAGCTGTCCCCAGCACAGCTGAGAGCCATCAGCGAGGCTGCTTCCTCCGCTGTCTGGGCCGCGTGGAACCAGCTAGCGGGCCCCAGTCAAGCGACCGATACCTCTGCGGCGGAAGTCCAAGGTATGGAACATTAGCCAGTGGCGATAAAAGAATGCCCTCGTGTGTAGCACATGTGTCTGCGGATCCCAATAGAAAGATCATGAACATTGAGTATGTAGAGCTGGCAATACTATGGCCAAGTCGCAGTGTAGGAATGGAGCCATCCGCTAAACGCTTCCGAGTTGACGAAAACGCTGCTGACGCTTCAGTACTAATTTCTACCGTGTCGACACCCAGGCGTAAAATTGAAAATGTCACCGACTGGATCGAAGCCTGGTCGATCTTTAGGGTCATTGCTAGCGAGGGCGCACCAGGGCATGTGCTGGTCTCATGGAGCGCCAGCTAAGGGTAGTACAAGCGGCGAAAAAATATCGTTTTGCTGCGGTGCAAGTATACGACACTCGGTTGCGACAGGCAATGTCAAGAGACCACAGCATCAGCATCCGTAATCTACACATGGAACTCTTCACGCAGTCCTTCACCGGCCAAGCTCTGCCCGTGTGCGCTAAATGTAAGAGGACAGGCCACTCCACCGTGGCATGTGTAGCGAAGCCTTCACTGAACGCGCCTTTTCGTGCCTCCACCTCTGGGCCCAGCGGAAAGCCGATCTGCAAAATGTTTAACAAAGGGAACTGCACCTTTTCAAATTGCAGCTACCAGCTCAGGTGCATGTTCTGCAAGGGAACACACCAAGCAATGGAGTGTCCCACCCGCACTTCGGCCTGAAAAGCCTCATCACACTCCTGTACAGCCGTCATTAGTTCGCGAGAACGCTGTGTCCACATCTGCTAATTCTTTAAGTTTAAACTCAGTCTCCACACCAATAAATTTTGATGCAGTTAGTGTAGAGCTTGCTGGCCACCCTGATCGGGTCTTAGTGGAAACTATCTGGTTCAATTTGCGTTTTTGCTGCCGCATCGAGTTTGCAGGCGATCGCGCACTTCAGTTGCTTCTAGTAATCTTGCCGCAGGCTCTGCAACCACAGATCTAGCTATTGTAGATGCCTATTTAGCCAAGGAATGCAAACTTTTAAGCACATTAGTGACGCTTTTGACACGCCACCTTTCTTACCTTTGCGCATGTCTGGTACGGGTGTAGTACCAAAAAAAGACGGCAGCCACCGATTAATTATGCATGGTCTGCCCCTTGCTGGGAATAGCGTTAATTTATCGACCGAGATTTGGCACGTGTTGGCGAGACAAATTTATTCTGACCTTTTGGCTTGCGGTCGTCACCCTTATTTTTTAATCGTTTTGCTGATGCACTGGCGCGGATCTGACGCGAAACCCACGCTGTTGAGAACTTTGAGCATTATTTAGACAATTTCATCAATGAATAACACGCACGCAAAACCGCACAGCCAGGGTTCCCTGGCAAGCGCATGCCAGGGTTGCCAGACTGTCTTCATTCCCCTTTTTCATGCACCGGCTTGCATGGATATTGTGTCACCACTGGTTCAGCATAGGCTGACACACAGGCAATGCGGGCATCCGGGCTAACACTTAGCGCGAGGGTCAGCCTCAGGGCGGCGGGTAAAGCCCAGCTATAAATTATCATCACGGCCGTGGCAGGAGGTTGGCAAAGGGCACGGGCGTTGCCTTGATGATTATGTGCAATTTTATAAGCAGAGATAACCTAACATGCTAGGCGTTGGGGGACTCTCCCAATAATACATAAGCATATATTATGGAAGGCTACTTAGACGCAGCAGCGCGTGCACTGTATTAAAGCTTATATTCATCCCGCGCGGGACTAGCATGGCGTACAGCGGACTTGGCGCGTGCCACAGACCGCTTGACAAACTTTAGCAGCTCAGCCAGGCACGGCATCTCGGGTCCCATAAGGCGCATAGCAATAATTATGTATACCCATGCGGGGCAGCATTGCGGCGCGCAGGGCATATGCGGCGTTGCCTTATGCGCTTGGCAAAGGGCACGGGCGTTGCTAGAAATTTAATAATACATAAAGCATACAATCATTATAGAAGGCTATTTAGATGCCGCAGCGCGCGCAATGTATTCTAAAAAGCCTATATTCATCCTGCGCGGGACTAGCATGGTATACAGCGGACCTGGCACGCGCCACAGACCACTTGACAAACTAGCAGCTCAGCCAAGCACGGCTTCTCAGGTAGACCGCGCGCGCGGGTCCCATAAGGCGCATAGCAATAATTATGTATACCCATGCGGGGCAGCATTGTGGCGCGCAGGGCATATGCGGCGTTGCCTTATTCGATTGGCAAAGGGCACGGGCATTGCCAGAAATTTAATAATACATAAAGCATACATTATAGAAGGCTATTTAGATGCCGCAGTGCGCGCAATGTATTCTAAAAAGTATATATTCATCCCGCGCGGGACTAGCATGGCATACAGCAGACCTGGCGCGCGCCACAGACCGCTTGACAAACTTTAGCAGCTCAGCCAAGCACGGCTTCTAAGGTAGACCGCGCGCGCGGGTCCCATAAGGCGCATAGCAATATGTATACCCATGCGGGGCAGCATTGCGGCGCGCAGGGCATATGCGGCGTTGCCTTATGCGCTTGGCAAAGGGCACGGGCGTTGCCAGAAATTATAACAATACATGCTTTAAGCATATATTATAGAAGGCTATTTATATGCCGCAGTGCACGCAATGTATTTAAAAAGTCTATAATTATTCATCCCGCGCGGGACTAACATGGCATACAGCAGACCTGGCGCGCGCCACAGACCGCTTGACAAACTTAAGCAGCTCAGCCAAGCACAGCTTCTAAGGTAGACCGCGCGCGCGGGTCCCATAAGGCGCATAGCAATATGTATACCCATGCGGGGCAGCATTGCGGCGCGCAGGGCGTATGCGGCGTTGCCTCATGCAGTTGGCAAAGGGCACGGGCGTTACCAGTAATTATAATAATACATAAGCATACATTATAGAAGGCCAATTCGACGCCGCTGTGCGTACAGTATATTAAAGTCTATAATCATCCCGCGCGGGACTAGCAGGGCGTACAGCGGAGTTGGTGCATGCCACAGACCGCTTGACAAACCTCAACAGCGCAGCCAAGCATGGCAGGTCGTGCAGCCTGCACGCGCGGGTCCCATAAGGCGCATGGCAATGCGACTGTATACCCAAGCGGGCAGAATTGCGACACACAGAGCCTATGCGGCATCCCATGTCGGTCAAGCGAACCAAGGAGCATATGGTCAACGCATAGCATTAGCTCTCCTAAGGGAGCTCCCCACTACTATTTTTGGAGGTTGCTTGGCCTAGAGTAAGGGCATGTCCGAGCAGGATGAGATGTCAAGGAAAGGCAGGACACACGTACAACATCCACTTTTTCGCAGATGCGTTTGGTCTGCACAGGCGATGTCGGGAAGCCCGAGTTGTCTCGTGATGCCAACACCCTGGTAGCATTGTCGGTCGCGCCCAGCACACGTAAGACATACCGGCCAGGCATTAAAGCATACTTGAAATCCGTGTCAGCGGTCGGCTTCAACCCGGCTCAGCCGCACAACGAAGAGATCGTGCGCTTTGTTACCTCACTTTCAGAGTTAGTGTCTGCAGGCAACACTTTAGGTATACTTGGCTGCGATAAGGTTTCACCTGCTATCGCAAGGCATGTCCGTAGAGGGACTGCGCTCACAACGCCTCGTTGCCGTATTGAAAGGCATCGAGCGAACGCAATTTAACACATGGAGGTCGGAGGCAGGTAACCATGCGGGTCGGCAGCGCCTACCAGTTGCACCGTCAGATCTGCTCACCATAAAAGCGCAAGTGGGCACGTCCGCCCACTCGGCAAGCGATAAAGCAATGATATGGGCAGTACTGTTGACGGCATTTTACAGGCTGCTGTGCGTAGGTGTATATGCCTCAACGTCAACGGGCGAAGGACGCAATTTCAACACCCTGACCGTGGCTTAGGTCCAGATAGCGCAGACAAAGGTGGTAATCAAGCTTGGTCCCTCGCAGTTCGGCAGAGGCGGCACAGCGTTGCTTTAAGCGGCAGCCAACAAAGAGCGGTGTCCCGCAGAGGCCGTCATGGCATACAGATACAGGCGACGGTGGCCAAACGCCGGGGCACCCTTCTTTGTCCACGGCAATGGCAAGCAGCTAACACAGAAGGACATCAACCTACTGCTGAGAGCTTTGCGCCCCGAGGTCGGTAGCCACTCCTGCGCAAGGGCGGTGCCACCGAGTTGGCAGCACAACGGGCACCAGAGCGGCAGCGGCAGGCAGCCGGACGTTGGCGCATTTCAGCGTACAAGCGGTACATCCACACATCTGCAGGCTTGCCCTCCCACTAGCTGGGTGGCATGGAAACACGGCACCCAGGACCGATGCAAAAACCTATTTTTGGAGGAGCAGCAGGCAACCCTCGTTTCACTCGTGATTGCTTAATCACATGGCAAAAACAACAAAAATGCAACCCCATTCTATGGTGCTATGATGTGTGTGTCTCGGGGGGAGGGGCGATAAATGTAGGTTTGCAGCGTACGGCAAACCGTAGTTATCGCTGACAACCGAGCAGCAGGCAAAAGCCACGCGCGTGGCTAGGCGCGCAACAATGGGGCTGTCTGGCATGCAATGGCGGGCAGCCGTACTGGGGAAGCCCAGGCCGCAGTACGAGTACGCCCATATGCGCGGGCGAGACTACCCCATATTTGCATAAAGGTATCAGCGCTACTAATGCAATGTTTACTACAAGCAGGGCTCATGGCGCCTAATCTCTATATTAGGAAGCAGTTCCTTTCATGGCACGAAAGGACTCCAGCGCGCGTACTAAGCCTCAGCCAAGGTACAGTACTAACCGAGTACGCAAGATAGAACAGGCGGTGTGGCGGAGCAAACATACCACGTATGGAAGAGGCGAAGTCCCCGGATGCCGCCCGGTCCACAATGACAGACACCACCATGCTTTATGGGAAATAAGGCGCGAGAGCCCACCAGGTAAGGCGGGCCGCATAAGCACGTGGCAAGCGCAAATAGCGTAAGACGTACCCACGAGGCCACAACGCGAGAGTACGGCAGCATAGCAGAGTACGAGAGTACGATGCCGGATCAACGCAGGGCGGACCAAGGTGTGGTAGTGCCACAGCACGAGGCACCTCAGCAGTTGGAGGTGGCGAACGCAGGGACAGCATCAATATTGGCAGCTAGCAGCAGCAGCAGATGGGCGTGATTTTTTTTTCTTCTTCAAGACTAGCAACGAGGAGCAGCAGGCAACCCTCGTTTCACTCGTGATTGCTTAATCACATGGCAAAAACAACAAAAATGCAACCCCATTCTATGGTGCTATGATGTGTGTGTCTCGGGGGGAGGGGCGATAAAGAATAATTTCTCGAACCCGAATATGAACGTACATGCTGTCCAACGTTTAGTGAAAAGTTGAAACTAGCAGCAGCTGGATCTCGCGAGGCAACGAGTACAGCCATCACTTACATCGTGCACTCATGGTGTGATGGAGGATGCAGGAAAATATAAGGACAACTGTGAGAATCGATTGAATCATGTGCTGTTCTTGAAAGTGGTGTCGGCATCACCTCATTGGAGAGTGACGCCGAGGAAGCAACATGAACAGTCCTTGTGCCTATGATGTCTCTTTTGAATGTAAACCATTTTTCTCCTGTGCTGTGTGTGCGCAAGAAATAGAGATTCCGCATAACGTAATTACGTTAGTAAAAACGTAGTCGATCTACGGAAAGTCTTACGTAAACTGCATGCGCATCTGGGTTCCGCCATACGGAGTTTTCAAATCAGGTAGCTGCCCTTGGCAACTCAGTACGACCAGATCGACCTGGGGAGAGAGTCATTTTACGGACCAGCTACGTTATCAGAGCCCTATCTACGTACTCTCCGTCAACTTTCCGTAAGTGGAGTGCAAACTCGCGAATTCACGGGTTTTTCCCGCCCACTAACGTAAAGTTGCTCAACTTTACGTAGTGCGGAACCTCATTAAAAATTGCGCTGAATACTGTTCGAAAATTCACATTAAGTGATCGAACGTTTGCTTTTCGCTTTTTTCTGGGAAGTATTTTCTGACAAGTTGTGTCTCCTTTATTTGCTTTAGGGATGCGCTGGCCAAGGCTCTGTACTCACGTCTTTTCAGCTACATCGTTATTCGGATCAATGAGGTTGTTTGTAAGGACGTCAAGATTGCCTCTGTCGCAATTCTGGATATCTTTGGATTTGAGGTTAGCCACATTGTTCATGTACATTGTTGTCTGAATGCAATTTCAGGTTGTCTAGGATAGCAATCCTGGTTGTCTAGGATAGCAATCCTGGCTGATTTCAGGTTGTCTAGGATAGCAAACCTGGCTGATTTCAGGTTGTCTAGGATAGCAATCCTGGCTGATTTCAGGTTGTCTAGGATAGCAATTCTGGCTGATTTCAGGTTGTCTAGGATAGCAATCCTGGCTGATTTCAGGTTGTCTAGGATAGCAATCCTGGCTGATTTCAGGTTGTCTAGGATAGCAATCCTGGCTGATTTCAGGTTGTCTAGGATAGCAATCCTGGCTGATTTCAGGTTGTCTAGGATAGCAATCCTGGCTGATTTCAGGTTGTCTAGGATAGCAATCCTGGCTGATTTCAGGTTGTCTAGGATAGCAATCCTGGCTGATGACTGTTGTTCAAAATCACTTGTACCTACACAACAACCTGAAATAATCTAAAACCGAATCAAAACCTCTGCAACACGAGTCTTCTCAATGTCGGAGTGTTCTGGCTATCGGGCAACACCAGCAGGTGCTATGTGCTATGTGCTATCAACATGTGTATTGCAGTACTGTTATAGCCGTTCAGTAACGCAGGGTTCACATTTTTTAAGAGATGTGTGATGCAATGCATGTGGTGACATCCAGAGTCCAGACCTATGCGAACTCCCAAAATGTCATTCATTGCAGATGTCAGTGAAGTGACGTCACCTTGCTCAATTGCGTCAAAGCACAATGCTGTTTATACAATTCCTTGGCATTCACATAGCTGGGAACAACTTGTACAAATATGCAAGCAACCCTTGAACCTAATGTAAAAATTTGCTGCAAAGAAGGTCGTGCCTCGCATCGCGGAAGTTGAGCTATTTCCGCGTTCAGGCGGTTGTATATGCTGCACATTGGGTGCGATTTAGTGTTTCTCGGCTTTGCCACTTTTGCATTTCAAACATCCTGTTATGTCATGTGTAACAGCACAAGTTCCAAGAATCATTGCTGATATGAATCTTTTTGTTTTGTAATAATTTGATTTGTGCTGCTAGGACTTCAAGGTGAACTCCTTTGAACAGCTCTGCATCAACTATGCTAATGAGAATCTGCAGTTCTATTTCAATCAGCACATTTTCAAGTTGGAACAGGTATGTTTTGCCCTGTTGTCTTCTAGTGTCTGCAGTTATGTGTGTTGGGTTATCCTTTTGTCTGAGCTCGCATCTCATGGATTTGTCAATTGGTCTCTGATTATGTGCGTGTGTGTGTGTGCATGTGTGCACGTATGTTCTCAGTGTGCATGCATGTGTGCACGTATGTTCTCAGTGTGCATGCATGTGTGCACGTATGTTCTCAGTGTGCATGCATGTGTGCACGTATGTTCTCAGTGTGCATGCATGTGTGCACGTATGTTCTCAGTGTGCATGCATGTGTGCACGTATGTTCTCAGTGTGCAATCATCGGCAACATGTACCTTGACTTGTTTCTGTATATCTTTCCAAATATCACAGGAAGAGTATGACCGCGAGAAAATTAGCTGGTCAAAGATCTCTTTCAATGACAATCAAGGCTGTCTTGATCTGATTTGCAAGAAACCTGTTGGTATTCTCAACATCCTGGATGACGAATCCAATTTCCCCAAGGTAAGCTAGTATGTACTGATATCATGCTAATATTCATTCTGATACGATTGCAGGCAGGTGTGCTGTTGTGTTGGATACCATATCTTGTATACAAGCCTGTTTTGAATACGAGCCTGGTTTTCGAGATGGGCCATCACCACATGAGTCTGGTCATCGTGTTGGCATACATAGAAATGCCTGATTTAAATACAAGCCTGATTTGAATAGAAACATAGCACTGACATGGTCTTCGACGTGAGCCCGACTTATGGTATCTTTCTTGATTGGAGAAGTAATAAGCACGTCATGGTGAATACACCTCAACACAATCCTTTGTATATTATAGGACTCCTTGCTCCCAGGTCTTTTGCCCTTGATGAGGAGCTACACACTGCTGCTATATGAGATTACTATTTACATCTTGTGTTGCTTCCTTGTTACAGGCTAGCGATGATTCGTTTTTGGAGAAGATTCACCAGCAGCATGCCAAACACCCATACTACGTCAAGCCAAAAGTGCGTAATGGCAAGTTTGGCGTGAAACATTATGCTGGCTGTGTCACATACGAGGTAAGGATACAGTATTATGCAACCATTCAGTTTTTGTCTTTCTCCCCAGTCTCTAGTAGTTGTTGACAGTTGATTGTGTGCGTGTGTGTGTGTGTGTGTGTATTTATTTTTATCATTAGCATGTTCGTTTTGAAATGTAACAGCAGTATCTCTTAATTTGCTAAATCCTATATATAGGATTTTGGTCATATTTTTCAACTCAAAATGGGTGTGGCATGAGAAAAGCAAAAAGTATGTGACCAATTCTTCCTTGCTAGGTCTTAGTAGATATCGAGAGTTGAATAAGATAATTTTTTCAAACACTAACATCTCAGGCTCATCTCCTTGCCCAATATTACTAAGGCTTGTGCCCTATTTTTCGAATCCTATATATATAGGATTTGAGATTTTATTGGACCTTGTTTTATCCTTAAAACTGGTAGTTTCATGACGGCATGTGCAATATGTCGTCATGAAACCACCCCGTGCCACACCTGCAATGTTTGTCTGCACATTCACTGCTTCAGTCCTTTCCATGACAGCAGCTGAACAATTATGCTCAAATTTCCAATTATTGCTGAAAATGGGTATTCATCAGAAATATTATCGCCCTATGAATCTAAAATGTAAACATTCATGCCTCAAACATATTTACAACTTCCATGAAAACCAGTATGTCGTTATTATTGGTCGTGATGACCAATAACAACGGCGTAAAAGGCACACATTTTCAAATCCTATATATAAGATTTTCGTCCAGCAAATTAAGAGATACTTAGTCCACAGCTTTTCTAAACTGGATGGCTTGGATGAGAGGAAAGAGGCGAGATAACAGCGATGCAACCAAAATATCCAATGGGCGCTTTCGATTACACGCATTTCGGTCAATTATAGAATTAGTTATTGTTGATGCACAGTTTGATTAAACAAAAAGTGACAAATTCCGTCGTTAGAATTGATTTTATCCAATTCCGTCAAGTCCGTCAATTCTGAAGAGAGGGCGGAATTTCTCTAATTCTGGCGCCAGAATTGCACAGTTGGTGTGTTACCGGTCTGGTCATGACTCAAGCGCGCGAAGAGCCTCCCTTGCCGGCGTGTGCGCGATGCTGGGACGATCGCGAGGGTGTACGTGATCTCTTTTTACGATTCATCAATTTTGTTTGTGACATGACATGAATAAAATGCGTTGTGAATTCCAGTCGTTTGTTTACAAGGCCGGAATCCGCTCGTTCTGGGCATTCCAGAATTTATAAAAACAGTTCCAGAATTGTGTAAACGTGTAATCGAAAGCGCCCAATATGTTACAGTGACACGAAGTGAAACAACTAGGGGTGAAACGGTTCGGGTAAGGAACCGGTTTTGGAACCGCCAGCTGAAAAGAGTCGGGTACCCGTTCCGTCAAATTTCGAACCGAAACTCGAAAAAACCCTGTTCTTGTACAAATACATGTACACGTCCAGTCTACTCAAGATTTTAAATGTCTTACCTTACGATCCTCACTCTTCCAAAGAGTTCTCTGGTCATTATGTTCTTCGCACTTGGACTCTCCAATGTCTCATTCTTGCTCGTAAAAATGTTTTTTCTAAAAATTAATTGTCGCGAACGCATTTTGTCGGTCTGGAGAAAAGAATGCATGGAACCGATAACCGAACCGTGGGAAACAATGCTGGCATTCGGGTACCCGAACATGAAAAACATGGAACCGTTTCACCCCTAGAAACAACCTTCACGTGCATGATTTCACTAGAGTGGGGAGGACCTATGTCTAGGACCATTATGCATATTCTACAAAGCACTCAAGTACTGGTTCTAATAAAATTTAACAGAAATATAGAATTTGTGGTGTCTGCGATGGCAGAACTTCACATCCCTTGGCATGGATCAATAAGTTACCCAGGCAAGCAGTGGCAAGTGACCACAAGAGAGGCAGAACTTCACATCCCTTGGCATAGATCATTAAGTTACCCAGGCAAGCAGTGGCAAGTGACCACAAGAGAGGCAGTGTTGCATACAACCCTGTATCTATCATGCACTTAGTGCAAACAATTACGGGTTTGTCATGTGGTGTGAAGCTCTACTGCCGCAGACCACATGCCATGCAGACTGGAGTTGCACAATCTTGAGGGTTATGTAGCCTGATGCTATGCACGTACTTTGTCATACATCCAAGTACGGCCATCCAGTACATCCAAGTACATGAGTACACCATGTAGCCCGCGTGCTCATTGCCAGTCTTGTGTGTTAATATTGTACTACAGCATATTGTGAAACAGCTTATTCATCCTGTCACGTGTTCTGTGCGCGGGTTTTCAGGTCAAGATGTTCCTGGACAAAAACCGTGACACTCTTCGTCCTGACTTGATCGAGCTTCTTCATGGCAGCTCAATGTCGGTTAGTTAGATGTGAATATCTTATCTTTGCCTGGTCTGATTTACATCTGATGTGGATCAGCCGTTTGACTACCAACTCATACATAATTTGTTTTTGAGTTTACCTGAAAACAGTCAACTGCCCTGAAGATGAGCCATGCCTGAAAATTTGGTGAAGTCAAATTTTTTTAAATATGTGCAGTGTGTGTTTTGAACGTTGGAGTTGAGTGTGTGTTTTGAACGTTGGAGTTGAGTGTGTGTTTTGAACGTTGGAGTTGAGTGTGTGTTTTGAATGTTGGAGTTGAGTGTGTGTTTTGAATGTTGGAGTTGAGTGTGTGTTTTGAATGTTGGAGTTGAGTGTGTGTTTTGAACGTTGGAGTTGAGTGTGTGTTTTGAACGTTGGAGTTGAGTGTGTGTTTTGAACGTTGGAGTTGAGGTACCCTAATATAATGTGTAAGTGGCTGAAATGGAGGCGAGTGCTTAGGTGGCGAGTGCTTAGGTGAGCAGCCAGAGAACGCTAAAATATGACCACAGACCAAATAAATTGTTTTTAGTTTTTGTTCAAAAATGATCAAACACACCTAATGTTTTCTGTCAGAAAGTATGGGACTGATCTGGCATGTCTAAGGGTTGCCACAGTGGTAATATACGCAGCACTATGGCAATTGTACATTGACGGTATACTGTCATTTTTGTATACATGTGATATGTCCCTTGGTTCATCCTTTCCCCGTCAGTTCCTTTATCCAGGGTCTTGTAGTGTGAGCTGACTGGTACTCCAGCACGTCTTTCTATAGCGAGCTGAGCCAGGTGTCTGAAATACCTTCTGGTTGGAGCACCACTGGAGAACTGCCAGCGAAAACACTGTCAACACCTGTAGACATCCAAAGAAGTTGGTACTCCACTTCCTCCACTTCATTTTATTACCCCACTCTGCTGTGAACCAGCAGGTTCTACAAAGTCACTTTCGTTGTGCACGTGTACAACCCAACCCTGTTGTGCTTGTCCTGTCTCTCCTCTTCTACTTCTAGCTTGTGGTATCACTGTTTGAGCAAGACTACACAGCGATGCAAGAGGCACAAAGTGGCGGTGGTGGTGGTGGCCGTGGCAAGAAGAAGAAGTCTCCCACAACATCTGCTAAATTCGATTCTTCTCTGAGAGAATTGATCTCTGCAATGTCCAAGTATGTAGCATGGAAATTGGTTCTTTACTGCTTGTAATCTGTTCCTGGATGGCAATACACAGTACTGCTCGATGAAATCTGATCTCATAGATATGTTATGTTAGCGTGCTTTATTCCCCCTCTTGAAAATATACGAAATCCTTAGAATGGTTAAAGATACGCTGCATGCTTATCCAAAGCAAGAAACACGACACGTTAAAGGGGAAGTTAAGGCAAAAATTAAAATTTCACCAGTTGTAGTCTTCGGGGTGCTGAGTCGATTGGTCGTGGTCCGAGGAAGCTGAGACGCTCCCTTCCTACTTGAATCCCAATCGAACTCGCGCACTTCCACCGAAACTGGGTGACTGCGCCCTACTAGATGGGGATTTGTGTGCAAAATGTCACTAAAAGCGCCATTTCGTTCTTATAAAAGCATGGATGACCGCGATTGGCCCCTATGTTGTAGTCTTTTGGACGCTGAGTCGACTGGTTTTGGTCCGAAAAGGCTGCGATGCAGCGTTCCTCCTTTATTCCCAATCGAACATGGTTGAACAAGTGGTCACGTGCTCCTGGGTGCCCAAATCACCTGGTCTTCACGCCAGCAGGCGACAACTTTCACACCAAGGTTCAACTCGAGTTCAACTCGAGTGACAGGACTGCACCCAAAAAAGGTCAAACAGGCTAGTAAGTTGTACCCTGCAGGCACGGTGACCAGGTGACTGGCGTACGCAGGAGCACGTGACCGCTTGTTCAACCATGTTCGATTGGGAATAAAGGAGGAACGCTGCATCGTAGCCTTTTCGGACCAAAACCAATCGACTCAGCGTCCAAAAGACTACAACATATGGGCCAATCGCGGTCATCCATGCTTTTATAAGCAGGGTTCGCAGCGAAGTTTGGAAGTCTGGAAAAAGTTTGGATTTTATAATTCAATTTTCCAGGTCTGGAAAAAGTTTTGAAAAGGCGCTCCTTTTGAAAAAGTTTGGAAAAAGTTTTGAATTTCGATTTTTTGGCCGCAGATGTGCTGCACTGCTGGCAGTACTGCATGCAAGTACGAGGTTTTGAGTGCCGCGATAGAAGACGCGCTGGCGATGCGTGGTGTTCACTGCATGTACGAGTTTCGTACAGTCATTTCAGTGCATGCTCAAGCGCGGCCGGTGATGACTTTTATTTGGCCGTTTTTTTTGTTACTGGCGCTCGCGCTCCACTTTGATTCTTTGAAGTCGGGACAGCAGGATGGCGAGGTCCTTTCGCACTCAGATGAGTTTGCTGGCGAGGATGAAGCCGTCTTTTGCGCTGAGATGGACACCAGCTATGTAAATGTTTCATTGGAACCCCCTCTGGAGGCGGATTTGAACTTACGGAGGGGAACTCTCGTCGTATGAATTCCCCTGCTATTTTCAGAGGCTCTAGCTGCTGAAGGCGATATCATCGCAATGCACCTTGGTGAATTTGTTGAAGGTAGTACCAGGGAGGATTTTACTACTCCCTGGTTGTACTCGTCGTGCAGAAGAGATTTATAATTTATTTTTCCTGCACGAGTGGGTTTGGAAATTCTTGAAATTGGTTTGGAAAAAGTTTGGAAAAAGTTGGAATTTTGTGTGCTTGGTTGGCTGCGAACCCTGTAATAAGAACGAAATGGCGCTTTTAGTGACATTTTGCACACAATTCCCCATCTCGTAGGGCGCAGTCACCCAGTTTCGGTGGAAGTGTGAGAGTTCGATTGGGATTCAAGTAGGAAGGGAGCGTCTCAGCTTCCTCGGACCACGACCATTCGACTCAGCACCCCGAAGACTACAACTGGTGAAATTTTAATTTTTGCCTTAACTTCCCCTTTAACAATTTCCGTTCTCTTGTGGATTGGGACTAATGTTCATGTTTCTTATGCTGTTGGTTTGTTTAGGTGTCATCCATACTTTGTCCGATGTGTGAAGCCGAATCCTAACAAGGTATTTGAAAACAAAGCGTTAATTTATAATTTTATAGAGGCGTAAATTTCTCAATCTCTGGACAGCTAGCCGTTTCGACCTTGTTAGGCATACGAGTATACGAGTACATGTACTACTACAGAATTGCCGTAATAATGTTATTTCCACGAGTTTGTAGATACAAGATCGTAGTGGTAGTATGTATCTATTATTGCACGATTAAAGAGGTCAACATATGAAATATAGAACGAGTAAAAGACCGAGGTCCCCCGAGGTCTTTTACGAGGTCTATATTTCATATATTGACCGATTATGAGGGCAATAATAGATTTATCACGACATAGCATACCTAAAACTGTTTTTGCTTTGCTATAGGAAGAAAGGAATACTATTGTAATAGTATAATAGTATGTACATATGCCGTTTACATTGGACATTACTTCTGTGTAAACCGAAGTTTTCAGTTGTCTCTTGTATGTTCCCCAAGTTCTTTGACTGAGAATCTGACAGTATGGGTTCAAATCCCAGCATTTGGCTTCAGATTTTTCTTCTTTCAGTTCTGATTTTTTCTAAGTTGAGGAAAAAGTTCTAAGTCCTCGGTCAATATAAGCGGTCAATATACTGTAAGACATGTTATTATAACGAGTCGCAAATTTAACGATTGTCCAAAATCCATAGGTTAACGAGAAGAATAGGCCTTATGCACATTGTACAGATGCACGAAATCCCGTATAATCTTGTAGAATCCCGTAGACCCGGTTGGGTGTTGAATGTGCAGGACCCTATTGTGTTTACTGCTATTTCCACTATGAAATGGGCCATGAAGGCATTTCATACGAAATCTTTTTCCGGCAGAGATCTAGCTAGTCGTTAGTTCAATCCCAAAGTGAAGAAGGCTTGAAAAGTGATCGTTTGCCATGAATTGTGAGGCTAAATGGGTCAAACGCGCATGTATAGCACACAATGAACACCCAACCGGGTATGTACACACCTACGGCCATAGTACAGAACTTCGTACATCTGTACAATGTGCATAAGGCCTATTGTTAACGATCTTGCAGTATTCCGGCATATCTACACACAACATATATGAAGCAGTACGGCCTCAACGGATCTTATCATAACGAAGAAATGTCATCCGTTAAAACGTTAGATTTACTTCCTCGTTATATATACATGTTTTACAGTATGCTGATATTTGACCGCTTAGAGATCACACGTTTCTGTGGGGGTCAATAATAAGGGAGCATCTCATTAGTTCGCATTTTGTTTCTAAACGTAAGGCCACGCTTTGTTTTTTCTATGTTTCTCGTCATCGCCCGCGTAGGTTTTCAGAAATTTCGGAAGAAAAAAAAAGTTCGTACTACGTACATTGTACATGTATGTGCGCTGCACATGCTGCAGCAGCTAGATGCGTCAATAAAAATCGTAAACGTTTGCACCACAGCAGCAAAGGAGCGCTCTCCGTCCGTTCTCTGCGATGAAGGCTGCCATGACGAAGCTTTCAGTCGTTCACTGCCTGAGCCTCGCGGGTCCCAGGAATACCGTAAGTCGGACGAGTTTCGTGGCAACTGGCGTCTGTGGAACGATGTCGTGGGCAGAAAATCCAAGCAAAGGACGCATGGCGAGGAAAAGATGAGCAGCGTGGAGACAAGAGTTTGATAACCGGACACAAGAACGTTGAAGTAACAAAACCAAAAATGACGAGTGGGAAAGCGTGTGCGATAGCAGATAAATGTATGTTCTCTTCGCCGTCTCGTATTCATCAACCTTTATGATCTCATTGTTGCAGTTTGCCTGATATTCGTGGGCTGATGTGATAATGACTATGTACAGTCAGTAGTGGAATCATGTATGGGACTACATCATTATGTACATGATTGTACAATGTAGTACTCTATACATGGTATACGCAGTGTCTTGTATGAATCACGCAAACACATGTAAAATGTATGCAGTTTTCAGTAGAAATTGTTCTTGTTTTTTCCTTGGCTTTTGTTTTTTTTCCGCCCGCCCGCATACCTTTTGTTAAAATTTGCCGACGAGAAACATAGAAAAAACAAAGTGTGGCCTAACGCATTTCGAAACGGGGTGGGGTGGGGGGGGGGGGGGTAGCGGCCATTTCGAATAGAAAAATGACTGTTCGCACATTTTCTGGAACTGTACAATCTACTGTGCTAGTGCTAGATCCCTGCAGCAGATGAGTGTGTTTAGGTGGAGATCTACCTGTGTTTGCAGATCAGCTAACCCTTGCACTGCATGCATGCAGGCTACTCAGAGGTGTCAAATGTCACACCAGCCTGATCAAACCGTGTACCTGGCCAGCGTTTACAGCAGTACATGCAGTTGTTGTGGAGGAACTATGCTTATTTGCGTGTACATGTCATTGATTGTACTTTGTACTCAGTAAATGCGGTACTACTGTATGCCATTCGCGACCGCTCTAGCAAAACATTCATGTACATGTACATGTACAATCATGTACATAAGCATACCATAGCATGGGGCATGGATGTGTACAGTAGATAAACACAGAAAATGTGCGATAAAACTTTCGAATAGAGGGGGGAGGTAGGGGGGTAAAGTCTATTCGAAATGCGTTACGTTTGCAAAATAAATGCGAACTTATGAGATGCTCCCTAAGAGAGTGATAAGTGTGAATAAAACTGTACCAGCACCAGTATATTCAGCACCTGAACGCACGCATCAAACAACACACACCACGTCACATACCGGTACTTCCACCTTGCGCACAACAACAAAGACCGAAGCGAGGGCGACCTAGAAAACAACCGTTACCTACACAACTTGCGGATCCTGGCTCACAGACTGTGCTTGCTCCGCCGTCGCTGGTGGCGGTGGTGGAGGAGGGTGGTCGTGGTGGCTCATCGGGCCGGCTTGTGTCGCCGCCTTTGCTACTGCCATCGGTGGTTCCTTCGTCGGTGCCCCCGGCGGCTTTGGCTGGGGTGGCGCCGCTTGCGGTCCCGGTCCCACTGCCTCCTCCTGATCCTCGCCTTCGGCTCTTGCGGCGGTGGAGCTTGCCAGTGACAGACCGCGAGCAACACCGGCAGTGGCGTCACCACTACAATTGCCAACCCAAAAAGACCCACCTTGCGTATCAGCAGCTCCCACACCATCACCAACAATGCAATTTACAGCAACCACAACTAATCCACCATCCAAGCCCACTATTGAAAGACCAAGACGATCAACAGCCAACTACAACAGAAGCTATGCACTCAACGGACAAGGGCGTAAGGAGGGACGTGACAGCAGGGTGACGGCCGAGTCCCGTTCAATGGACCAAGTCAGGCGGGATAACAGAGGAAGCGGATGATGGGACGGACGGGGAAGGGAGCAATGAGTCGGAAAGCGACGATTGTAGTGATCGTGAGAGTGCCGGTGAGAATGTTAGTGTTGTGCGTAGGTTTCGTGGTAGCAAGTGTTCAGTGTACAATCATCTGTTGGCTAGTCCTGATTGTTGCAATTCGTATTCCGACTCTTCTTTCACTGTATTGTGCCGTGGTCGTCATGGTTATGGACTACAGTTATAAGTTTTGGAAGCCATCTGTCAGCGTCTGTATAAGCCTAATCTGTGTGTACAGAAAGATAGTTTAATTGGGTTGAAATTGTTCAAGTAAAGTGTCATGTTTGGTGCGGCCAAGCTTGGCCGTTAATGTTCTAGGTGTAATGTACTGCTGTTATTTGTAATCACTTTGTCCTTCCTTCTTTCTTTCTCTTCTTTGTTCATTTTTCAGTTGCAAGTTTAGTGTTGGTACACACATTCGTTATTGCTCTCGCTTTCATTGTTAAAATTCACACTTGTAAATTTCACTGCTGTTGTTCTTAGTGTTATTTCTCTAACTTAGATTTTCTATAATAGTTCAATTTTGTTTTCAGTGTCCTTTAGTACAACGAAGATTCCTGATCAGTGTTGTACGAAAACTTGTTTGAATCCCTTTTTTCTTTACACAATTTCTTCACATTTTCATCGTTTTATTGCACATTGTCTCCACAGTTTTACATTACATGAATAAAGTGTACACAAATGTCGATCCAGCTTGTGTTACTGATTGCGGTTATCAAATTGTTGTCTCCTCGCCGTTTGTTCATATACTAATACTGTTGAATTTTCTGTTGACACTGTTTTCTATGAACACTACAAGTAGTATGTCATTGTTGCTGTGTAGCATGCAGAACTGGCATTTCAGCAGTTATGAGATCTAGTGTTGTTGAATATACCATGCAAATGCTACAAAGGGCACTCCTGTTGTTGTTGTTGTTGTTGTTGTTGTTGTTGTTGTTGTTGTTGTTGTTGTTGTTGTTGTTTTTCCTGTTTTTACTCATCCAGAGGCCGAGTGAGTTCGTGAAGCAAATGGTCCTGGAGCAGCTGCGTTATTCTGGAATGTTGGAAACAATTCGGATTCGGAGAGCTGGCTATCCCACCCGTCTGAAGTTTGAGGTCTTTGCTAAGAGGTACTTTCTTTTCTCTTTATTTCGGGGAAATTGTGACCTAGACCGGTATGTACAGGGGCGTCGGAAGGTAATGTAGCGTGGTATGGTCAGTCATCTGTGGCACCATTACCTCGATGTGGGGGGGGGGGGGGTGGCACCGCTGAAATGTTTCGAAATTTAGAGCCCAAATCAGTGCATTTGATTGATTCACAGGGTACTAGTACCCGGGGGAAAGAGTGGTACGGTCAATACCGTAGTGACCGTAGCGTGTCCGGCGCCCATGATATGAATGATAGTCTGGTATCTCTCACCGGCAACGTTTTCCTGACTGCCAAAATTGAGCCTTTTGCAATATTGATGTCTTCACAGCTCATCCTCTGCCTATTGCAATACACTCTTTCAGAATGAATCATATCTGTTTGTGTAGGTGTGAAGATTTTTGCCGGATGCCCCAGCTATTTTCACGTGACCCTTGACAGTACTGTAAACAGTTTTTCCGTGAATGGTGTGAAGAGAATATTCATGTGTACAGCTATTCGCATGATTGTGTTTTTCTCCAGATACCAGCTTCTTGCGGGCGCTAACAAGGAGTTGTGTGCAAAGGACCCCAAAGGTGTCTGCGTGAACATCTTGTGCAAGGGTGCTAGTGAGCATGAAGAAATGTTCCAGATTGGGCAGACCAAAGTAAGTTCTAGGTGCAGGTTACCTGCCACAACCATTTTTAACGCCTAGCTCACCTAGCCCGTTATCTTATTTCACCTCCCCCAGCTCACCAGTACAGCCAGTACCGTAAAGTACCGCCAGAGCGCCCCACCAGAGCGCCCCACCATCTCGTCCTTTCACGGGTGTATTGTGGAGGTGGTCTCCTGTCTGTAGGTCATACGACACGAACTTTGTACACATATTGCATGTTGTGCAGACAATCCGTACCTTCGAGCGGAGACGAGTGCTCGAGCTCCACACAAAAACCTGCTTAGTGTGTACACTAAGGTTCACACAAGGTACAAACTTCGTGGGACTGTGCCGTACGATTTTCCTTTCCCTGGCTGTAAAATCAAGGTGGGGCGCTCTCGCGACACAAGACGCTCTGGCGGTACTTTACGGTACAGGAACACTATTGACACATATTCAATCGCGCTAAGTAACTCACACCTGCAGTCGACTGTATCAAACACATCCATTGGACATTGCAGTTATTGCCTTTTGTGTTGAACTTGGAGTTACAGCTTGGCAGTTAATCCTTTTTTGTGCATGCAGTGTATTTTGTAGAGACTCTCCTTTCATTGAAATTTGGGTTTATGGAACACATCCCTTGTTTGCGCTCTCTGTGTCAAAAAGGTCTTCATGCGTGAAGCTTTGGAACAAATCCTGGAAGAAGGCCGAGCAAGAACATTGCACAAGTATGTCCTAGTCATTCAACGCTTTTCAAAGGGATTGGTTTACCGGAGACGCTACCTGAAGCTACGAGCAGCAGCGACTATGGTGCAGGGACATTTCCGAACGCGAAACCTGAGGTCAGTAACTGTTCCCTGGGCTTGGCCACGCTGCTAGCATATTCCCAGTAGGTTTAGACCTCTTTGTGTACTTGTGTAAAACAGGTTACCTAGTCCTGAGTGGACTCGGATGAAGAGCCAAGGATAATTTTTTAGAAAAGAAAAGGACCAAGAAACTACCGTTAGTACTATCGGTCCCTTTAGTCAGTGTCGTGCACTGTTATTGCAGGAGCTGATTGTCAAGTAACCGGTGGTGTTAGTGGACATTTAGCGTAACTTGTACTTCCTTGGTCCTTTTCTTTTCTATAAAATAGTCCTGAGTGACTTGCTTTTCATTCCCGAATGGTTTGCTGCTTACAATTACTGGTTGATTACTTGATTGCCATAACTGAATGACTGTGTTCTCGACTTGACATTACTGAATTCTTGCGTTCTCGACTTGCCGTGCAGTAGAAGCATTTTCATCAGTTGTATACATGTAGCTGAGAAAAGTGTTTTGGAGATCAGCTGCCATGATAGTTGAATCTCACTCTGTCCAATTGCAGGAAATTGTTCAAGAAGAAGAAGCGTTCAGCCGTGATCATGCAGTCCATGTGGCGCATGTATTCTCAACGCAAGAAGTACATTGTGCTCCGAGATGAAGAGCGAGAACGTAAGAGAAAGGCCGAAGAGGAGAAGCGGAGACAAGAAGAAGAGCGGAAGCGTCTTGAAGAAGAAAAGCGCCGGCAAGAGGAAGAGAAGAGAAGACAAGAAGAGGAGAAACGTCGCCAAGCTGAAGAAGCACGTCGTGAAGCCGAACAGCGCAGAAAAGAAATGGAAGAGCGCGTGAGTACCTGGCTTCTTCGGTCACTTTGTCTGCATACTGTAATCCTGTGCATATCAGAACGTGTTGCAATGTGTGAACAGAAATGCACAATGTACTGTAAAAGCCATATAATATATATGTGGGCCACAACCAGCTAAAACATGTCTTAGAGTGAAATTTTTCAAATTTTGTTTTCCTCCAGAAAACAGTTCTTGGGACCTTACTTGACCTCTTGAAGGTGGTACAGGGCAGAAAAGTAGTCTACAAGTGCCCCAAACACCGCTTTCAAAATATGTACTTTGAAATAGAAAATGACAGTTTTCGCACAGTCTGACACAAAGAGACAAACTTAGTGGCTTTTGTGGCGGAGCACATTACAACAGAACTAAAGATGTTGACACAGACTTGAGCATGTCAACGACATCAGTTCAAAGGCATGGCCCAAGTTCTTCCTGGAAAGCAACACCGGATGCTCTGGGTGGCGTTGCACTTGCATACTCTTTCGATTCTGGCAGTGACACTTTCGATCGTCGCCTGCGCTTCCGAGACTGCGTCAGACGCCTCATGAGAGCTGAACGCAAGTAACGTCGTAAGGCAGCCGGTTTGCCGCCTAATGATTATGTACTAGCCCACAACTTGTGCCTCTTCGCTACTGGAGACGACGGGGACGATTCAGCTTCGCTGTCGACATCAACATCACTGAGATCCCAACAAAGTGTCAGCGTCACTCTGCAGACCCGCCGCCACGGACTTGTGAACAAACCTGGGCCATGCACAGCGATCGTCTGGCCCTGTGAGCTGCTCTAGTATCACTAGATGCGGACATTGTCAGTCTTTTCTCGCCAGCTACTTGAACTAGACCGCCAAACAAGTGTTTGAACAAAATTTGAGAAGATGATCGCCACATCATGAATGAAGTGCAGAGTGAACGCGCTCCAAAAACCTTTTTTTCTTTTCGTCATTTCCCAACTTTTTACGAAACCCCAAAGACATGTTTTAGCTGATCGCGGCCCATGTATCTATTATTACACGATTAAAGAGGTCAATATATGAAATATAGAACGAGTAAAAGACCGAGGTCCCCCGAGGTCTATATTTCATATATTGACCGATTATGAGGGCAATAATAGATTTATCACGACATAGCATACCTAAAACTGTTTTTGCTTTGCTATAGGAAGAAAGGAATACTATTGTAATAGTATAATAGTATGTACATATGCCGTTTACATTGGACATTACTTCTGTGTAAACCGAAGTTTTCAGTTGTCTCTTGTAGTATGTTCCCCAAGTTCTTTGACTTAGTATCTGACAGTTTGGGTTCAAATCCCAGCATTTGGCTTCAGATTTTTCTTCTTTCAGTTCTGATTTTTTTCTAAGTTGAGGAAAAAGTTCTAAGTCCTCGGGCTAAGTGGTCAATATAAGCGGTCAATATATGCTGATATTTGACCGCTTAGAGATCACACGTTTCTGTGGGGGTCAATAATAAGAGAATGATAAATATATATATAACGAAGTGCCAACTCTAACGAGTTAACGCGGAGAAATCTTTCGTTAAAATAGAAATCGTTATACAGAAATCGATACATATACTGTCTTATTGAGCGTTGAGAATGAGTGAGAATCGTTACCTTTGGTACACGTAAGCTAGTCAATCTTGGGAAATCGTTATATGGCCCAACTTCTGCGAAAACCAGGCTTAGGGTGAAAATCTTTTTTTTTAGAAAAATGATGTTTTGCAAAAAGGTTGTGTCGCGTGGACGCTCGAGTGCAGTGAAGTGGAACCAAAGAGAATCTCGCTTGTTTGAAGAAGTAGCAGTCATGGCAGGAAGGGTTTCAGCAGTCAGGGAAGTCAAAGGGCTTCCGGTAGAATATTCGCTGCTACTCCTCTAGTCACAACGAAGAGTTTTTGAGCTGATCGAACGGATTCCTTCTCCGTTACTCAGGGATGGCGAAATTTCTGCGCTAGCTGCTGCTTGCGGAAAATGGTGAAGAAATAGTCTCCAGTTAGAGTCGTGATGGCGATAGCGAGGAGAACCAGGACGACATCGACCCAGCCAATCAAAGTACGGAGATACTAGCTGTTTCTGGACCTCACCCAAAGGGGACACGCGTAGCAGAGCTCATACGTTTGCAGCAAGTTCACGAGGAAAAAGGCTAGAAGCGCAGTGTGAAAACTGTTTTGAATTGAAGTCCTTGGCGATGAAGTGCTACTGAATGCCAGGCGAATGAGCGAACAGATCGAGAGCCTCCACTCGAGACTTTCCTCGCTGGACAGCTAGCTGCAAGGGATTGTACGGCGTGCCGAGATTTCACTTGCTGGTCAGCACCAAGCAGACACTGCAGCACGCCAGCACACTATGCGCATACTACGAACAGTGGAACAGTTTGAAAGGCCGTGTTCTTGCTTGTTTTGAATAGAACACATATACGGTACTAGATTCACCCTTCAAAAGGTGCCATCTCAACTGGAGTCGGGTTTCCTTGTGTTGTGTAGCGCCAGAGCATGCCAGTACATGTATGCAGCCCCAGAATGTGCTGAGTGAGGAGCAAACAAAATTCATGCAGAACTGTGCATGGCCACTACAGCCTGCAGCACCAAGGGGCCACAACAAACCTGCCCCCACATGCCTACCTTGTCATGTCACCTAAACAAAAATCATCCATGTCTCTTCCTTCACTCTGGTGGATCTCTCTTCATTTCTTTCCTGTGATAACAATTTTGTGTTTTTTTGGATTTTTTAACACAATACCCTGGTGTGTTTGAGATGCTTTTAATACCACTATGAGTCGACCCACACCTGTAATATTTTGTTTCCTGACCTCCCATGCCCAGTAGAAGCTGAAAATGGGAAACGTCATTTTGTGAAATTTCACCCTGAGCCTGGTTTTCGCAGATTCTGGGTCATATATGCGCCTCGTTAGAATAATGGCATTTACAGTAGTCGTGTTCTATGTAGTACCCATCACACAGTATGCATGCTAACAGCTTCGCAATTGCACTGCCAGCGCAGTACCCATCACACAGTATGCATGCTAACAGCTTCGCAATTGCACTGCCAGCGCAGTACCCATCACACAGTATGCATGCTAACAGCTTTGCAATTGCACTGCCAGCGCAGTACCCATCACACAGTATGCATGCTAACAGCTTTGCAATTGCACTGCCAGCGCAGTACCCATCACACAGTATGCATGCTAACAGCTTTGCAATTGCACTGCCAGCGCAGTACCCATCACACAGTATGCATGCTAACAGCTTTGCAATTGCACTGCCAGCGCAAACCCCAAGTATCAGCACCTATGCTTACTGCTAGTACAGTATATGGAAAAACTCACTCGGGAATTTTTGGTAAAATGTGACTTGCATCATTTCAGGCCTGTGCAGGCTATGGGATGAACTGGCATTTCTTTCAAGCTAATAATTATAAGTTCTGTGCATGACATCTTGGTATAGTAAATACTTTACGCATAACATTAACCTAGATCTGCCAATAATGCCCAGCATAGCAGTACCGTGACAGCTAGTGGCCATTGATTGGGTAGGTGCTCATTATTTCCGTTTTCCGCCTCTGTTCTTAGGCCCAGCGAGAAGCCGTCTTGGAAGCTGAGAAGAAAGCCTTCGAGGAGGAAGAGGCCAGAAATTTGGCCGAAGCTAAGAAACTGGAGGAGGAAGCAAAGCAGCTCGAGGACGAAGCCAATGCCATGGAAGAGGAAGCAATGGTCATTGCGGCCTTGGTCAAACCCAAAGTTACTGATGTCACCACTTTGGAGGTTCCTGCTGAACTGGCCTCGCTCTTTGATAAAATTGCTGGAGGTAGGCAATGTTCGTATTCATTTTTTCGTTGCCATTTCAGCAGTGGTTGTATTGTTCAGCACCATACTGATCAAGCATTCAACATGGCACTGTCCCCAGTAACTGCGTTTTAAGAGAAGCCAGCAGTTCCAATTGACTGCATGTTTACATATTGTGGTTCTGTCAACGCAAAGGAGTGAATAAACCAGATCACGTGTTCTGTGTTTAATAGAGATGTTTAAAAGTGTATGCACAGTAAATCCTAACCAGGAGTTGAACATGGGTGGTTCAATTCATCTCGTTCTAGACTCTGCCAAACATATATACTAGCAGTCTTGATCTGGGGACAAATGCAGTTGTGACGTAAGCAGCTGTGAACAGAACTAACTCAGTAAAACAGACAGTATTCCTTCGGAACGAAACTTCACACAGCTCCATTGTAACAAAATTGGGTAGATGTCAACACTGGCCAACACTCAGTCACACTGCATTATAGTGCATTATCGCACAGTCGATCAGAAGTTGTGCTTCAACTCTCACATATGTACACACCACACCAACTATTATGATCATGTAACATGTGACAATTTTTCTCAAATTTTCTGCCTAACGTTTTTACCTGCTCCACATCCACCAAGCTAGCCTTTTGGTTAAAGTCTATACCTTGCTTTCCTACTTCATGCTGAAGATGGTCATATCGACTGAACCGTTGAACCACAACTTCTGATTGTGTGAAATTCCGGTGTGACGTAGTGTTGGCCAGTGTTCAGTGTTGCCATTTAGTAGTGTTTTACCGACTTTAGTATTGCAGTGTTCTCTTGTAGAATCAGGAAAGGGAGTACCAATAATGGTGCATGTTAGTGCCTGTTCTGCCAAGGTGGCTTTCTGTAAGGAGCATTTGAACAGCTTGTGCCCGTTGGTTATTTGGTTTTTGCTGTTGTAGGATGGAGACCAATAACAGCAGAAAAGGGTACTAGTCAACCCAGTCAATATGAGGAAGTTCTACAGCTACCACTTGACATGGAGTTGGTACCTGGAGATATTGCTGGATATGTCTTCAGCAAGTTTAGGAGTGCCTTCTTCCGGGTAGGTCATAATATCATTACACTACTCGGAGAAAATACACTTTATTCATCCTCTTCTTCTTGGAACTAGCTCTGCCCTTTGGCATTGAACACTCTATTGGACAGTCTGGAACCTCTCTCTCTCTCTCTGTTTTATCATCACACTACAGTGTTCAGATGTTATTTTAGCCAATGGCAAATAAGAGTCCTCCAGTTCGGCTACGTGACTTGTGTGTAAGATAGCTCCTCCGCATGAACATTACTGCTCTCACGAGCCGGAAAATTGTATTTACCAGTACTCGGATCTTAGCTGTTCAACCGTTATCAGTTGCCTGGTGATTGCCTAAGGGCATGAAACTATTAGTTAGAATGAAGATGTGTGGTGCTCTGTGACTTACGTGTACACATCAGTCACACCCTTCGGTCTATTCATGCACACATCAGTCGCATCCTTCGGTCTATTCATGCACACATCAGTCGCAGCCTTCAGTCTATTCATGCACACATCAGTCGCAGCCTTCGGTCTATTCATGCACACATCAGTCGCAGCCTTCGGTCTATTCATGCACACATCAGTCGCAGCCTTCGGTCTATTCATGCACACATCAGTCGCAGCCTTCGGTCTATTCATGCACACATCAGTCGCAGCCTTCCGTCTATTCATGCACACATCAGTCGCAGCTTTCGGTCTATTCATGCACACATCAGTCGCAGCCTTCGGTCTATTCATGCACACATCAGTCGCAGCCTTCGGTCTATTCATGCACACATCAGTCGCAGCCTTCGGTCTATTCATGCACACATCAGTCGCAGCTTTCGGTCTATTCATGCACACATCAGTCACAGCTTTCGGTCTATTCGTGCACACTCCAGTGCAATCATGTGGTAGTCTATAGCATTGTCAAGGATCAAAATCGAATCAGAATACATTTTCAGGTCTATGCATAGAGTACCACTCCAGCTAAAAGTTGAATGATCTGTGTCCATGTGTGTATGTGTCAGGATGATGTGTGGGTGTGGATGCATACATGTGTGTGTATGTGCACGTGTATGTGTGCGCACGTGTGTGGGTGTGTGCATGCACGTGTGTGTGTGCGTGTGTGGACGTGGACGTGTGTATGCATCTGTGATTGCGACATGATGTGCAGGAGGGTCAAGACTACGAGCACCGGACTGTACCCCTTGAGAGATCACTGATACCTCTCAATGAATCCCTTGAAGTGGAGGCTTTGGGTATCTTCAAACTCATCATGAGGTTCATGGGTGACGAATCCCTTGCTGGACCATTGGAAACAATGGCTGCTCGTTACATTGTGCAATCGGTATGATTGATTTCTTATTTTGCTTTCAACTGCTTTTTCACCTGATTGTCTGATAATGTTACCAGTATATAAACTACAACATGTATATTGTAAATGAACAATCTAGAGTAAGGGGATACTAGATACCATCCTCTGTGAATTATGTCTGCACCTTTCTGTAAGTCGTGTGCATATACAAGGTGTACATCTGTGGTTATTTGATATGTCTTCAAACAAGACTTCTGTATTTTTGGTTATTGAATTAAGGGAATTGCCACCATGGAGCTCAGAGACGAAGTCTATTCTCAGCTCGCTTGTCAGCTGAAGGTACCAGACGAATTTAAACTTGAGCGCGGCTGGCTTTTGATGGCGGTGTGTCTGGCTTCATTCCCGCCAAGCAGCAAGATGTTCAAGTACCTATTTAAGTAAGTTAGGTTTGAAGTTGACGTCCTTGATTAGCCTATCGTATTGCAATGTCAGTTTCTCTCAGAACAAGGGGTTCACCATCATTTTAAAACTAGAAATTCCTTTGTTACACCATGTTACACCATGTTAGCTGTGTTGGATGCTCTGAGTTGTGCATATTGCTGTTGCCTGAAAGAATCCTCTGCTGGCCAGAAAGTGCATTCATGTGGAGACGGTTGTCATTTGTCATGCACTGGCAGAAACATGATGGTGTAGCAAATGGGTTTTGAAGATCTGCACAGCTACGGCTGCGCCAGCCACATTGGCGGCCATGATTGGTCACAAGAACTCCTTGCAATGATCAACAGGATAGAAACAAGTGCGTGTAGGCGAACCCACTACCAGCCACACCAAGCAAAGAAGTCATTTTTTCCAAAATCAGTTTTGGGTGTCCATTTGGAACTGCTGCCAACCAAACAATTAGACACATGCAACCTTTTGAAAAGATAACTCAACCTGGAAGATGTCTATAGCAGTCATGTTCTTGTAATTTTTTATTCTCGCGAATGCTGTTGTTGTTGTTTTTATTGTTGTCTGCAGCTTTGTCAACTCGTCAGCAATTCCCAAGTACAAGGAATTTTGTGAAAAAGCATTGCTCCGGACTCCTTGTCAGAAGAACTATTTGGGACGTTCATATCCACCTTGCCTCCTTGAGGTCAACGGCCTGAAGCAACAGAAAGCACTGGCCATGCAGTTTGAATTCCCAGATGGTATGTTTATATTGCTTCTGTGGCATTTCTATTGTAGTAAAATGGTGGATAGATTGTACCTCCTCCGCGTCATCGAAATTGTCGCAGTTTGAATTTTGATATAAAACGGGGTATTTACTCTCCAGCACTCGTACCAGAGGCAAGGAATTGGACATAGGCGATAGTCATCAGTATAGTGTGACGCCAAAGGTCTATTTTCTGTTATTGGAAGCTGGAATTTTTGAACTAGACGCAATTTCTTCGCTGATGTCGCTGCGATGGTAATTTCGACTCGCTGAGATCAGTCAGGCGTTGCAGCCTACACATTTCTCGTGCTGATTCCCATTCACTCAAGCCTCATCACTGTTTTACCTTAGCTGGGGTGAGAATGACTTCGTGGAACAAGTGGCAGCGCTTGGAGAAACATCGAGGGGTCAGCAAACTAAATGCCTGCAACAGCGATAAAATTTGTCGCTCTGGCTGAGACACTCAGTACATGATTGTACCTGCAAGAGCCATGTAGACTCTACACGTAGTGCTAGTGATGCACGCGCAGGTGACGTACCATGGTATACCAGTGATGCTGAAAAAGAGGGCGCGCTGGACGTGATAGTACACTTATAGGCCATTCACACGACGGGCAAACTTACTTTTATCGTACCGTTTCCAAGGACATTTACTCGGATACGATAAACTTGGACACACGCGAGCAAAATATTTTTTATCTTGGCCGAGGCCCTTTTGCTCACGATTATCTTTGCACGCCAGGAAAAATGTCGGTTGTTGAAAGTGCGTACTGCAAATGCAGTGCTTGAACAAAGGAAAATTCAAAATTTAACATTTCCCGGCATTTTCGGGGGGTCACTATGGATACATTGACGGTTGCAAAGTTTGCCCAGCACCGTGTGAACTGGATCACGGTTTGCCCGTGTTATCTTGGTCACACGCGTGCAAATGTTTGCACGTCGTGTGAATGGCCTATTACCTGCATGAGCTGTGACCACACAGCTAAAATAAATGGGCATGCCACGGCTAAAAAAAGTTCCTTTCAAGATCGAGGTGATTCCGCCGACGGTAATCAACTGACCTCGCAACGATCGTGTTTTCTTACTAGGCTTCGTTGGTGGTGAAGTAGAAATCATCCAGAGCTAGCAGACGACAAGCATAGCAGCTCTTGTCCTGTGGAGAAAGTCGAAGCGTTTGAGATGAGGAGCGACCAACTTTCAACCTTCCTTGAAATATTTCGGAACGATATTTTTGCGTCCATTGACATCAGCGACGACGAGGACTTCATCTCTGCATGAAAACTCTCAAACCAACTGTCCTGGAACGTTACTCTAGTCTTCAGACTATCATACTGTGTAATAAGTTTTGAATGGCTTAGCTTATGGAGTTGTCAGTAACAAGTGACAAGTCACTAGTCAAACTGCGACAATTTCGATGACGCGGAGGAAGTATGATATGAACTTTGTTTTGTATCTACTTCAGGGTGAACCATTCATTTAGTATCTACTTCAGGGTGAACCATTCATTTAGGGAACATTTCGAACAATTCTATTCAGATACTTCACTTCTGAACATTACACATACATCATGTAGTCATCATCCGGTCATCATCATCGTCATGCTCTTGATTACTCTAGTCTCAGTGTGTAGCACAGAGTTATTAGTGTTATCATGTTCTATTTGAACAGTGGTACCTGCATACTGTATGTTGAAGGGCTTATTTGATCTGTTGCGCTGCATTCTGCAGGTGTGTGTCTGTGCTCGACTCTGGATTCGTTTGTGACTGCTGAGAAACTTGCTGGATACCTAGCCCATGCCAGGTGAGTAGTTCCCACGCGTACAAATAGTCAAATACACATGAACAACTAGTAAATACACCAGCTTGTAGTGACTAACTTGTGTATGGATATGGTCAAGGAACGTCTATAATTGTTGCCATGTATCATGGCTATACGGTGATTTGCACGCTTACTGGGTGAGCCCGTCATTTATCATACATCATTTATCATACATCATTGCGCTCTTGATTATCACCGTTCTGCGCTTGATACCCACACGCCCGATTATGCATGTCTGTGGCCATGCTGTATGCATGTCTGTGGCCATGCTGTATGCATGTCTGTGGCCATGCTGTATGCATGTCTGTGGCCATGCTGTATGCATGTCTGTGGCCATGCTGTATGCATGTCTGTGGCCATGCTGTATGCATGTCTGTGGCCATGCTGTATGCATGTCTGTGGCCATGCTGTATGCATGTCTGTGGCCATGCTGTATGCATGCACACTGAGTGTCATATACTAGATGTGCACCATCATGGCTGCTGGAAACCACGCACACCGAGTTATTGACACGTGTGCCAAATGCATAGTGTGCCAGATGCATAGTACGGGTACTTGTACATACAGTACTATTAGGTCTGTTGTGGGATACAGCAAGAATACATAACTACAGTCCATTTCAAAAATATAGACGCATGGTATATTTGAAATATTTCAAATTTGGCTGGAGCTTCTGGAGAAATGTTTTCGGAATATTGCTCAGGTACTTCTTCCAATTACTCTCATATCGATTTTTAAGTGATCAGACAACAAACACCCAATTTCGAAATTTTTGTGCACAAAGTGATCACAGATTTTATGTGGTATAGATGCTGGCCAAACGGTTTTTTGAAATCACGCGTCTATATTTTTGGAAAGCACTGCAACCTGACCATCTCTCATCCCAAGGCACATTCTTCTTGACATCAGTCTTCTGCGGTCATTTGGCTCACTAATGCCATCATGGGTAGCCACTAGCCAGAGATGAAAAAATGCAAAGAATGTCTACATGGCTGCAGCTGCAGTACGTGTAGTAGAAGCAGAGCAAAGGACGGTAGGTCCATGATTCCTGAACCTGATGAACTGACACCGTATCTGCATGATTAGCGTGGGAAAAGGCGTAGACACTTGATCACCCTTCTGCTGAAAATTACCCTATCCAATTTCCACCGTGGTTGAGCTCGTCGCAGATAGGAATTGCACACTCTTGCTTATGTACTCTCGGTGACAGCAATTACCCCGTTGTTATGTTGAGATGGATGAGGCTGTGCCTTGGGCTGTTTCACTGGAGGATTTAGCTCCCCGGAAATAGCCAAACCTTTCTACTAAGATTGAGGAACAAGCCGCGGATTCAGGGTTTCTGGAGCTTTATGTTTAGACCTATTCTGATGGCATATTTTCCTGTATTCCTAGGGGTTGTGGAGCACCAGGATGGACAGTGTGTATTAACCGCAACGATGGATACCACGAGTTGTCTGGCTCTGACACGGTGCTGGATTTGGTGTCGGCACTGGAGCTGCCGGAGGGATTTCCTGAATCTCACCAACCTGGATTTGGGACTGGATCTCTGAACCATGGTCATGGGTGAGTCCAACCTGTGATTTGTGTGTACTTGGTGTTCTGCAGTCTGATTGATCAGTGCATCCTTGCTGGAGCTGCAGCTACTTCATTGTTTGCCAGGGATTGTTTTACAGTGGTTGGAATTGGGGGAGGGGTTCTGAGGGCCCGGAGTACTGCAGGAAATATTGTGCAGCATTCATGTGTGTGTGCGTGCATGCGTGCGTGCATGTTTTCAAGGTGTGCCTGTTGTCTTTATGGCCTGCTTTGCTAACAGATAACAAGGGAGAACATGTGCAATATGTTTGCCCTTTGAATGCTCTTCTCTTTCACCCTATCCAGGAGCACATGTGCTGAACTGCCTCGATTCGTTGACAAACTCTTTGGAAGTGGAAATCCCAACGCATTAAACACGAATATCACAACAGCTGTACAAGGATCCGGAAGGGGCGGTGGTGGTATGCCACCTCCACCACCTAAGCTAACTGTCACAGAAGAAGATGATGGACTCGGAGATGGGATGGACCTGCCCCCTCCACCTGATTGCATGATGAGTAGTGAGGATACCAGTGCTGGCAGTGGTGCTTCTGCTGATATGCCGCCTCCCAATGTTCCACCTCCCAATGCTGCTGTTGACGAGCCTGAACCAGATGTTGAGGTGCCCTTCTCCACCGAACCTGCGGGTCCACTTCCAAACTTAGCAAGGCTAAGTGGTGATGAAGCACTGCAGCCATATATTGCCTACAACATCCCTGGCTTTAGGCTTGGTGTCAGAAAAGAGGTAAGGACATATCCAGCTTAGTACAACACAGTTGACCAGTGGTATCACCGGCAAACCGGAAGTGGACCGGTTTCCTGCTGGGGCACAGGTGTAGATGGCGAATTGTATGTGTCAGTTTATTACTGCTTCTGGAGTGGCAGACTATTGGCCCAGTATACTACTCTTGTACTCATGTGTATACATGTGTTATCAGTACTACATACAAGTAACCCCAATAAGTTCACAAAAGCTGCACATGGGGTCGGGCGGCCCACACTACGTAGCCACGAACCAGTGAATCAGCTGGGCCATTGCGTCATTTTTGACCTGCTACAGTTCCTGCTTCCAAGTTTGCTTTTTTGGAGACTTTGGATGGTTTTGTACGTGATGCATCGCGCACAAGCATTGCCTTTGAACTGATCTTTTTGTGCTTGAAATCGTTGCGGCTAAACAGTGAGAAAACTCGAATCCAGGCAGCTGGATTGTCATTTCATGTCATGTTGTGTTGTGCACCGGCTGAAGTTGTGCTTTTCTCTTGCTTCTATGTCACGTGTTATGCTAGACATTGCACTTCTCTGAGAAGCTGGCTGACCCATTGACGAATCACCTCATCTACGTGCAGGTAAAATTGTGCATATTAAGAAGTCTTCCTGTATGTCCTGTTGTTGTTGCTCTTGTTGATGCTGCTGCTGTTACTGCTGAATAGATATCACCAGAAGACGATTTCCCATTGAACTACAATTTGCAGCAATCGTGCTACAATGCTAGAATCACAACATGAAAGGCAATTTTATGTCATTGGATTTGATAAACGTGCTCTTGTGCTGGTGTATTTTGATGATAGATCATCAAGGATATGCTTTCTGGTGTTACACATCGTCTAACAGAAGAGAACCAGGAAGACTTACGGAAGATTTTGAGTAAGTTGTCGAGAAACTAATCAGCTGAGACTTTGCAGCACTGGGTATTGTTTATTTTTCATTCGCGTAGTATTTGTTTGCAAGAATGCGAGATCAGAGTGCGATCATCAGCCAATTTTCAGGACTCGATTATACATTTATCTTGACCTAGAACGTTTCTCCTACAAACCCCTGAAGTTCAATAGCTAACGTTATTAACAGGAGGAAAGAAAACTCAATCCTCTGCTGACAGCAGGAACCGATTTGTTTAGACAGAAACAAGAGGATTTGCTCCGTTCAATTCTTGCCACTTTGCTGCTCTTTGAGTGTGTTGACTGTTTACTCAGTAGCATTGCACCTTGTTGTGTGCGGCCTGTCTCATCACTCTGAGCTTCTTTCTTTTCGTAGCTGTTGCCTGCTGGCTTGTTCCTATCTTCTGGAAGCACCCTTAGAACGTGGTTATGCTTATATATCACATACATGCCAACCATCCAGGGTTTCCCGGGACAGTCCAGGGAATAGGGTGTTTGTCATTTCACTACCATAAGGAGCAGTCAAGCCCCAATGTACTGCGGCTTGTAGTACTAATATTAAATGACAACAGTCGATGGTGTTTGATGATTGCCCAGTATGTGTAACTTGAGGTAGAGCGCAAAAGCCTCTCATCTCTTGTATTTGTAAAGTGGCAGTATGTGGGAATAAAGCTGAATATACTAATACTAGGAATGGGTTTGCTCCCACGCTGGAGCTCGTGCTATTCCGCCGACTTGACACTTGACTGACTCGCGACTGCCATCCAGAGCACACGAGAAGTCCATCGAACCTTCGACTCGGCAAACCTGCAAGAAAGCACCACTCCCTGCTCAATACACAGTGTTTCGGGGAATTCACCCCTCATCAGTTGAGCTTGAGAAGTCGGCGGAATAGCGGGAGCTCCAGTGTGGGAGCAAACCCATTCCTAAAAAATCATCGCCGAAGTCGCAACCACTATTTTATACTAATACTGTTGTACCTATGCTGTTGTACTATTACTGTCGTACCTATGCTGTTGTACCTATGCTGTTGTACCTATGCTGTTGTACCTATGCTGTCGTACCTATGCTGTTGTACCTATGCTGTTGTACCTATGCTGTCGTACCTATGCTGTTGTACCTATGCTGTTGTACCTATGCTGTCGTACCTATGCTGTTGTACCTATGCTGTTGTACCTATGCTGTTGTACCTATGCTGTTGTACCTATGCTGTTGTACCTATGCTGTTGTACCTATGCTGTTGTACCTATGCTGTTGTACCTATGCTGTTGTACCTATGCTGTTGTACCTATGCTGTCGTACCTATGCTGTTGTACCTATGCTGTTGTACCTATGCTGTTGTACCTATGCTGTCGTACCTATGCTGTTGTACCTATGCTGTTGTACCTATGCTGTTGTACCTATGCTGTTGTACCTATGCTGTCGTACCTATGCTGTCGTACCTATGCTGTCGTACCTATGCTGTTGTACCTATGCTGTCGTACCTATGCTGTCGTACCTATGCTGTCGTACCTATGCTGTCGTACCTATGCTGTCGTACCTATGCTGTTGTACCTATGCTGTTGTACCTATGCTGTTGTACCTATGCTGTTGTACCTATGCTGTTGTACCTATGCTGTCGTACCTATGCTGTCGTACCTATGCTGTTGTACCTATGCTGTTGTACCTATGCTGTTGTACCTATGCTGTTGTACCTATGCTGTTGTACCTATGCTGTTGTACCTATGCTGTTGTACCTATGCTGTTGTACCTATGCTGTTGTACCTATGCTGTTGTACCTATGCTGTTGTACCTATGCTGTTGTACCTATGCTGTTGTACCTATGCTGTTGTACCTGTGCTGTTGTACTATTACTGTTGTATTATCTGTTGCCACTGTTTAGATCAGTACCAGATTAATGAGAACAATGTTGGAAACCAGTCTGCAGCGGTCAAGAAAGAAGTTGTGCTTATGGTGACCAAGTTCCCGCTCTATTTCTCTAAGATCTTCCCAGTCAAGGTAGAGTGTATTGTATTGTCAGAGCTAGGAACACGCAATGCAGTAATTCTTTTGAGAACCTTGTATTGGTGACAGATAAGAGACAGTAGGGACCTTTCGCATTTGCTACGAATCAAATGCGAAACGAAAGTTTGATTCGACTCGTAATCGTTTCGTTGAAAACAGATTCAGGTTTCGCAAGTCGTAATGCAAATGTGCATGACAACTACGAATCCGGCCGGTAGCTTGGCGTATGGGTGTGTTCGCGCACACGTGCATGGATCATGGAATCAAGGGAAATAATGTGTACCAGGCAAAACACGTGTACCTCGCAAAAAAATGTGTACCTAACGGATTCGGAGCGTGCCACGAATGAAGAGGCTTCCATTCGTGAAAACGAACTCTCCGCGGGGACTCTGACGAATCCTCGAACCCAGGTGACGAATCAGCATTCGTTTCGTATCCGTACGCGTGATGCGAAAGGCCCCTACTGACTGCACATGCTCGCTCTTTATAGCTGCTGATATCAATGAGTACTCTTGTGTGTTGACTGGTGTTGATCACTGTTGTTTATCACTGTTGTCTATCACTATTGTTTCCAGGCTGGCCCAACTGCTCCTCCAACATGTACTCACGTTTCCGTAAATGCCAACGGTGTTGGATTATTGCAGTCAAAGGATATGTCATTCCAAATCCTCTCATTTTACAAGTATGTAGCCATCCCGTCCCTGCTATTCGTCATCTATGAGTACTACACTACACACTATGTGTTTATTGTCAGGAGGCTTCACACTGGAGCTTGTGGCACCTCTTTTAGTGTTTTCAATGCCATTGGTTTGACATGGCATGGTTTAGGTTATGCTTTGGTGAATTTCATGATGTGTAGTATGTGTATAGTGGGGAGATTCAAACTGAGATACTGCTGTGGTACTGCTGTGGTACTGCTGTGGTACTGCTGTGGTACTGCTGTGGTACTGCTGTGGTACTGCTGTGGTACTGCTGTGGCTTGCAGATATGTATGGGCACCTTTTCATCCTGTCTTCTTTGTATTTTCTTAGGCTTACTGATGTTCATGACTTCAGCGGATCTGAGCAAGCTGTTCTCAAGCTAACGCTCATGGATCAACAGATGGAGTTTGCCACCCGGCGTGTAAGTTGTGTGATGTTGAGAACTTGAGATCTCTCCTTCACTCGCCTTTCTAGTTTCATGTATAAAAGCATGGCTTACACAGTAGGGCTAATTCTCTGCTCACACAGTGCTCAAGGCCCAAGAGGACACAGCTTCCTGACAAATAAGGTGGAACAAAGCTTATTTGCACAAATTGGGCCTCTGCAGAGATTGGCAGCGTCTGTAGTGTCTAGATCTAGATCTGACATTTTGTGATTTTATACATTTGAGCAATTGAACACACACACACACACACACACACACACACACACACACACACACACACACACACACACACACACACACACACACACACACACACACACACACACACACACACAACTGTCAGCAGCATTGTGTTTTTAATTCCTTTTTCTTTGGACATGTGTTTTTGTTGTGTAGGCGCCCAGCATTGCCGAGTACATTGAAGGCACTATGCGCTCTCTAGAAAAGGTATGTATACAACTGCCACGTGCCTGTTTGTTGAGTTTCCAGATACATACGGTTGGTTGGTCGTGTACTAACTGGATAATACCAATGCACCACTATACTAACAGATTTTGGCTGGTGAGAAACCTTGGCCTTCAGGGTTTTCAAAAAGAATCGACTGACAATCTTGTTCTGGCACGCAGTCCTGGGCCAATCTTGTAATGCTTGGGCGGTGATTTATTTAGGCTGGTTCGTACCAAACGGCGAAGTCTGCAAAATCTAATCGCCTGCGAAAAATGGTGATTTGCAGTATGTGTACTATATGTGTGTGTGTTGTTGCAACTGGTTTACAGGACGCCAGATATGTGTTAGCCACCCAGGACTATATGACCTCAGAAGAATCACTTCTTAGCTTCCAAGTCAATGATATCATTAAGCTGAAAGCAAAGGAGGGTGGAAATGAAGAAGGTATGGTCTGCTCTGCTATTGTGAGCTGAGTGCCTTGATCTGTATTGCCACTATGACATTCACCTTCAGACCAACGCAATTCCTTTCTGAACCTCGGTTTGAATAAGCACACCTTCCAATCCATCTTGCTCCTTCATGCTGTGTGTTCGTGTGTTTCTTGTTTGTTTTTGTGTTCAGCATGCTGCTGGAATGATCCTGTTTCTTTGCTAACGTTACAGTCCATTTCAAAACTATAGACGCGTACCTAGGCAAAAACCGTTATGCCAGCATCTATACCACATAAAATCTGTGATCACTTCATGCATAAATTTTTCCAAATTGGGCGTCTGTTATCCAATCGTTTAGAAACTATATGAGAGTAATTGTGGAGCGGTCCTGAGCAATATTCCAAAAACTATTCTCAAAAAGTTCCAGCCAAATTTGAAATATTTCAAAAACCCTACGCGTCTATAGTTTTGAAATGGACTGTAGTAATGGTCATTCTCTTCTGTTATTGCTCTGCTGCTCTGTTGTAGGATGGCTGTTTGGAATTTGCAATGGCCTACAAGGTAGCTTCCCCGCTGAGCTTGTCACACCCATCCTGGGTGAGCCAACTGAACAAGCTGTCAATCAAGCCAAGCTCTTGATCCAGAAGAAAGCAAAGCGTGAGCAAGACGAGCGGAGAAAGCAGCGTGCTGCAGACCGTCGTGCTGGTGTTGTGCAGCGTCGTGACAGTAATGCTTCTCAGGTTGATTTGGGAGAAAGTGAGCTATCCACTGGAAAGTATTCCATGTTGGAATTTGCTATGCAGTACTTCAGGCATGGACAGGAGCGGTACGTTGTTGCCACTTATTCAATTTTTCTATGCAGCGGCATATTCTTGTACCATAAAGTACATAAAATTCTGCCGGTTCCCAGCTAGGTTTCGGCACGGGGCAGGAATTATATCAGGGCTCTCAAGTGCACTGCAGTGTACAACAGTGCAAAAGGTGAGACTTGCCGTGTTGGGTTGCACAGTCTTATCCACTGGAGTATCTACACTGCAGGTGTTCATTCAACTGTTATCTTGGCGCCCTCCGCGGGTACGGAACAAATGTTATCTTGGCGCCCTCCGCGGGTACGGAACAAATGTTATCTTGGCGCCCTCCGCGGGTACGGAACAAATGTTATCTTGGCGCCCTCCGCGGGTACGGAACAAATGTTATCTTGGCGCCCTCCGCGGGTACGGAACTTTGCATGCAGTATACAGTCATGATTGTTAATCCCATGCTACCAGTGACCAGCGCGCTGCAGCGCATAATGTATGTACTGCTTACCCACGGCTGTATGGCCAGCGCCCTTTGGCCGCTAGACGTGCGACTGGATTTCCATGCCCACGGCAGTACATTGTTGTTGCAAGCTCTACAGTGCTACTGCTCAAGGATCTCTTCCCCCCCCCCCCCCCCATTCAGTGTGCTATGGGTTCTCTTTCATTGGAAAAGCTATTTGGTTGGGGGGGGGGGGCAGATGATTTGGGTACGAGGTGAATAGCAATTTCTGGACATGAAAATAAAATAGAGGCCCACTGGCTGTGTGTTTTACATTTTTCATATCTTTTTGTATCTATTGTTACGTTATTTGTATGGCCTAATCCTTCATCTTTCCAAATATGCTGTGATCCCAGAGACTTTATAGCAGGATGTTTTCGACAGTCCATTTTTTTGGCCTAAATTTCAGCGTATGGAATTCTGGACATGAAAGCAAAATAGCACCAATAGGCATCCTATACTGCACCATTTTTGTTATTTTTTCGATTGGTGGACTGCAGTTGGCCTCTTCACACTTCCAGCCAACAGGTCCAAGACTATACAGCGTCTGAAGTGGAGTGCACATGGGGAAGCCAACGATTCGTCCATTACTTCTTATTTTACACAAAATTCAAAATTCTCATGCGACATAGTACCACAAAACTCGTTGAAATGCCTCCCAAGAAAAGGCTATCAACAAGGCACCGACACGAGGAGAAACTACAACAGCCCAGCTGTCAACTACAACAAGAAAAGAACTTCATCAACCTGACTGACTTGACTCTACACGCGACGAAAAATTATTTTACTCGAAATGTCCAGAAATAGCAATTCACCTCGTACTGTCCGGAATTTTTTTCTTGGCGAGAACGTAATCTTACTTCGAAGTATGTGTGTGCACGTGTTTGTGTAATGTCTGCAGTGCTGACATGCAGCGTAAACTGGATGGATCAATCCGTGGTACATTGCGAACACTAGGATCTATCAGAATCAAAGCTAAAAGTGAGTGTGATCAACTTCTTCTGGAGCAAAATTTCTCTCTGGACCAGTTCCGGGAATACTTGTGTAAATAATGCAAGGTATACATGTCTGTGTTCTAGTCTGTGTTCTAGTCTGTATATGATTCTAGCACAATCTGTATTCCAATGTTCATTATCATTACAATACAGTTCTACAGTTATACCTGGCTGGTCTTGTTCTCGGTTCTGTAGTTCCTTTGTTAACCAATGGGAAATCAGACTGAGCAATGTCTGGCATACAAATTGCGTATTGCATTACTTTGTTTTAGGTTCCGAATTCCTTTGTTGGCTAGCCTTATGTTTGACCTAGTGATATGGATGTCATTACATGCAAACCTCGATAGTGCACCCACCATCTGTAAGCATTAGGCAGGGCACGTATACCCCTGGTTTATTCCCGTTGAACTACTTGTATAGATTGAGTTTGTTCTGTGCATGTGCACTTGCAGCTGCTGAAGTCAAGAAAGGAAAGTCTTGGAGCTGGCGGGAGTATGCTGATCTGGTGAAATTCACCAAGGTGATTTGTCTTACTTAGAACACGTTACATTTGCATACGTCAGTGATGATTTGAACAAACAGTTGCCGAGTACTAGTTCAATGAACGGATGAAAAATCGACTCTTCTCACATCAAGAGTACATAACTCCAATTTACACCACTCCTGTATTTGCTCAACGTGCATGCTATGATAATGAAGAGTACATGGAGACAGAGTTTCAATTGCCTGGACATAGCCAGGGGCATGAGTATCAATCCTGCCTGAAGGTGATTAGTCTTCTATGTGTGTATGAAGGCTCTGCTGTGCTCAATGCGTTTATCACTATTCCAGTAGCTGTTGCTACTTTCTTTAGGCCTGGCGTTTTGTTATTCTCATACATGCAAGCAATTTTGCAATGGATGAGCCACTTTTAGTTGCCAGAATACATGTTATTCTCTGCAACTCCAAGTTTTGCTCCAATGCTCAGTGAACATGAATACAACTGGACGCTTCTGGTGTGGTCTGGTGTGGTGTACTTCATCGTGTTTGTTCCAGTCACCCATTCAAGCCTCATTGCTTAAATTGGATCCGAAGAACACCCAGATAAACAAGTTGGCAGTGGAGTGCTTTATTGGTAAGCCTTGTCTGCACTAGTCTTTTTCCAAGTCACTGACATGTTTCCGCCATGAACGTTCTGTAAATTCACTTGTCATTGTAACCTACTCTCTAACCAAAATTGGAGCATACAACCCCTCACTATTGTTCAATAGTAAATACACAGGGACTCCTCCAGTGCAATATGCGTATGTGCAACCCAACACACACATCAAACTCTCTGAGAACAGGTCAGATGTCCAAGGAAAGAAAAACAGGCTTGAAGATCTTGCTGACAATTGTTAAAAACTGTGTGTGACATATTAAACCAGCATTGAGTTAGCGCTTATACTCACACTTCCATTCACACCTTATTCCCACACTTACATCATCTACACTTGCATTGTGTTACTTATCACCTATGTTCTCCCCCTATATATACCATGCTATCTACTCCCATGGAGTATCTATTCCTCGACTCATCAAGTTGTTACATGGTGTCAGAAGTTGGATGCTGCAGATTCTGCAAATTCAAGGACCATGGACCAGCTCAAGCCGCCAGAACAGCTCCTGATCAACAGTCCCAACAAGGCAGATGCGTGGAGGCGGTTAAAACAGGCGTTTGAATTTTATTCAATTGCCTCTGGACTCAAGGACAAGGATGGCGCTATCCAAGCCGCGGTATTCCTCCATATCATAGGAGAAGATAGTCAGAAAGTGTACCAAACATTGCAGTTTGACACAGAGGAGGACAAGAAGGACATCGACAAGCTGAAGGAGAAATTCGAAGAGCTCCGCGTCCCGAAAGCGAATGCAACAATGGAACGATACTTATTGTTCACCCGGAAACAGCAAGAAAATGAAGACATTGACTCGTATACCATGGAGCTCCGTAGAATAGCGGAGAGGTGCGAGTTTCCAGCTACGAAGGACAGCATCTTACGGGATTGCATCATTCTGGGTGTGCGGGATGACGGACTCCGCAAGGAACTTCTTCGACGAGACGAGAGTCTAGAGAAAGTGCTGTCCTCCTGCAGATGCAGAGAAGCTGCTCAACGACATATTAGACATTTGACCCACGAAGCGGTTGGTTTAGAGACAGACAAACGTGACATTGACGCTGTATCAGTGTATGATCACAGAAGAAAATACAAGCTACTACAGTAGACCTTCAGTGAAATCCTGCGGATACTGTGGGGGAACACATCCTCCAAGGCAGTGTCCGGCGTACGGTAAAACATGCACAAAGTGTAGCAAGGTCGGTCACTTTGCTAAGGTGTGCAGAAGTCAGCAAAAATCACCAGCAGTCACAGCAATTGAGCAGACAGCAGTACAAGCGGAAGATGTTCAGACCCGGTCGTTTGGAACGATCCTGGTCAGTGAACTATCAGCAGACAGATGGAAGGAGACCATTCTCCTCGATCAACGACCTACGTTGTTCAAGCTAGACACCGGTGCAATGGCATCCGTATTGCCATTTTCAGTCTTCAGGAGCATACGGCCAGACCAGCAGCTTGACACAACTACTACCATTCTCTCTGGTTTTGATCAGAGCACGGTTCGACCAGAGGGAACGGCTGCTATCAAGACAACTTACCAAGACAAAAGCATACCAGTTACCTATTATGTCAGCCGGAAAGTAACCTGCCCGATTCTTGGGCAGAATGAATGCGAAGCTCTACACCTCGTTCAACGCATATTCCAATCAAGCTCGAAAGCTGACAACCGGGAGAAAGTCATCGAGCAATACCAGGACGTATTTACTGGCCAGGGGACGTTCGGTGAAAGCTACCACATTCAGATCGATGCTGACGTTGTTCCTGTCGCACAGCCACCAAGGAAAATCCCTCACAGTCGTCTTCACAAGTTGAGGGAGGCACTAGATGAAATGAGGAAAGGCGGAATCATCACGGATATGAGAGAGCCAGCGAAATGGGTCAGCAACTTGGTGATGTCTGAAAAGAAAAATGGCAAACTCAGAATATGTCTGGATCCGAAGCCGCTGAACAAAGCCATCATCCGTGAGCCGTTTCCAGCCCCTACACTTGATTACGTCCAAAGCAAGCTGGCGGGCAAGAAAGTATTTTCTGTGCTTGACCAATCATCATCATTCTGGCAAGTCAAGCTCAGCGAAGAGTCATCAAAGCTTTGCACATTCAACACCCCATGGGGCCGAATGAGATTTCTCCGCATGCCTTTCGGGATACGCTCCGCCAGTGACATTTTGCAGAGACGCAACTACGAGACGTTTGGAGACATCGAAGATACGCACATAATGGTAGACGACACGTTTGTCGCCGGAGAGACAGATGGTGAACATGATGAAGTACTTGAGACTGTACTCGGACGAGCACGAGAGAAAGGAGTCAAATTCAATCCTGACAAGTTCCAATACAAAGTATCGGAAGTCAGCTACATGGGCCACCTAATTGGAGAGGAAGGCATTCGAGCTGATCCCGAGAAGGTCAATGAAATCAAGTCTCTAACGATCACCATCGAATGCCGCTGAGCTGAGACGAATCCTGGGCATGGTCAACTTTCTAGCACAGTACATCCCCAATGAGTCGGCCATAACAGCACCACTCAGGCAGCTACTCAAGGACGACACAGGCTGGCTGTGGTGTGATGAACATACCATAGCCTTCCAGACAATCAAGGAAATGCTGACGACAGCTCCCGTGCTGAAACTATTTGACCCAAAAGAAGACGTTGTGATTCAAGCAGATGCATCCAAGGACGGACTGGGTGCTTGCCTACTTCAAGCAGGTAGACCAGTCGCATATGCATCAAAGGCACTTACTAAGTCTGAAGAGAACTACGCACAAATTGAGAAGGAGCTACTTGCTATCTGTTTTGCGTGCGATATATTCCGACAGTACATCCTGGGGCAAGATGTCGTGGTTGAAACAGATCACAAACCGCTGGAAATCATCCTGCGGAAGCCACTTCATGAAGCTCCTCTGCGCCTACAGAAAATGATGCTACGATTGCAGCAGTACCAGCTAGATGTCCAGTACAAGAAAGGCGTGGACATGGTGCTTGCAGACCCTCTATCACCAGCTACAGTGGACTCAGCCTCGCAAACCCTAGAAGACGGCGTCCTGGTCTGCGATATGGGCGAGCTCACAGACACCACAGAGGAGAAACTCAGCCAGCTAATTGCAGAGACAAAGAAAGACGGTGAACTGCAACTACTGGAAAAGGTCGTCGAGGATGGTTGGCCGGAAACGTTCAAGGCTACACCGCCCTGTGTCAGACGATTCTGGAGCATGAGGGACAGAATCTCATATTTGGACGGCATCCTCTTTGTGGGCAAACGTTTCATCGTACCCGCCAGCATGCAACAATATGTTCTACGGATTCTCCACGAATCACACCAAGGCGTGGAAAAGTGCAAATACCGTGCATCGGAATGTGTTTACTGGCCGGGAATCCAGCAGGACATTGAAGACATGGTCAAGCAATGCCCGGTGTGTCAGCGATTCCAAACAAGCAACTGCCGCGAAAATGATGACAAGCAGGAGCCGGCAGCGCGCATGCCGGTTACGAGTGATGACAACGTTCCCTCGGGCTCAGAGATTGTGGGTGACGGCATGACCCTACCGGAAGCAACGGATGATGGGGATCGATTGAAAAGTCCGGCAGAGCCTCGCTATCCGCAACGGAATAGAAAAGAAAAGAATGCAGATGGCTATGTTTACTACTAGTGCAACATGATTAAGAATCTAAACATGCATGCGCAGTTTACCTCCATGCATCAGCCTATTGGACTTCTCATCACATCCCATTCACAGTTCATCTATTACTTGACCTTGCCTAAATGCCTACTCTTAACAAAGTACACTACTAATCATTAGGGAAAGGAGAGATGTGACATATTCCACCAGCATTGAGTTAAGTACACGTTTCCTTGTTTGCACAACTGTATATCCATCTTGAATGTACAGGTACATGTTCGAGTTACATGTAGGATTAGCAATGCAGTGTAGCATATCACAGCCTATAGCCTACTTCAAGTGCTTTCCGTGTGTTCACATGTGTTGCATGTGTTGTGCTGTTATGGTGTTTATTTGTTTAGCTATTATGAGATTCATGGGTGACTATCTCATGAAAGGCAAGCAAGAAACTGACCTCGTCTATTTCATCCTGAAGGTAGGTTTGAGTTTGTCTTGTTCCATCCCCTGCTGTATGTGAAGTTGTACCCCATTATAATGTTTGACATGAAATGGAACAAAGCATGAGAGCCAAGGGAGGCTGATGTTTTGCCGCCCCCTCCAAGCTACTACATGTAGATGTAAGAATTTTTTTTCCATAACTCCGGAACTTCTTACGGTTGCTAATACTCGTATACTGGTGAATTCTGTTTGAGATATTGCTTTCTGCTGTACATGTTCAACCTTGCCCTTATTCTTTTAGACATGCCATGACCATGAAGAGCTACGCGATGAAGTGTATTGTCAACTCATCAAACAAACCACAACTAACAAGAGCACCAAGACGTGAGTTGACAGTTAATTGTGTGTAGAACTCTGTGAGCAATTAGAACCCTGTGAGTAGTCCAGGCCCTGTGAGCAGTCAAGGCACTCTGAGCAGGCAAGGCCCTGTGGGCAGTCACAGGTGCTGTAACCAATCATACGGTCACAACTGCCCTGTGGCCAGTCAAAAAAACCAACAACCAGTCACACTTTCCTCTGTACCCCAAATCACCAGAAAACAATCTGAAGGGATATTATTGTGCGTGTTACAGAGTCCACCGTGCCTGCTGTTATCTTGCCCTTTCTTGCTCTGGCTGTCTCTGTTGTCACTGCTGCTAAGATTGTTAGATTGTGTGTGTTTTTGTGTTGTACGTTGTGTGTTATGGGTGTGCAGGGATAGCTGTGCTCGTGGCTGGAGATTGATGATGATCTGTACTGCCTACCATGGCTGCTCAGATCTCCTGCGACCATTCCTCTACAGATACCTGCAGGTCACAGCACAAGATACCAAGAGAGAATTCCACTGTAAGAGTTTAGGAATTCCTATATCTCTTCTCTCTTCAGTCTGTACTCGCTCTATTTCTAAATGCAGAACATGTTTGACAGGGTTGCCATTGGAATACCGGTATTAGTGCAAAGCTAGCTTTTTGACAGGGTCGCCATGATAATATTGTAACATGCCATGCCGCAAAGCTTTTGTCCTCTGTTGTCCTGTTGCCCTGTTTCATGTAGCCACTGCGTCTATCTGTGAGTCAAACATGAAGCTAACATCACGTCTTGGTGGCCGAAAGGATCCACCAGGAAAGTTGGAGCTGAAGGCATTGGCTGTAAGTCAGTTTGCATTTGTTTCCTCTTACCCTCCCTCCCCTCTCCTTCTCTTTCCTTTCCAAACATTTGCGGACACTTTTCATTTCAATGGAAGCTGCTTTTCGTATGTGCAGTTACATTGAGCCATGGTGTTTTTGTCTTAGGCCGCGGTCACACCGAGCTCGATTCAGCCGTTCAGCCGAAACAAGCGCTTGTTTACGTCACTATTACCATGGAAATGGCTGAAAAATGTCCTACAAGCGACTTTCAGCCGTGGCTGACTCTCAGCCGTTTTTTTCGGCTTGTTTCAGCCACAGCTTGTACAAGCGGCTGAAAGCCGAAATTCAAAAAATAATTTGAGTGCGCTTGGAGCTCCGGAGCACACCATGTAGCTAGTTGACATGATGAACTGATATTGATCAGTGTTCTTTCTTGTGTCCGGGGAACCGTGCTATCCCTGTGCCTTTGTTTTGACCGTGAGTCTGTCTACCCCAACTACACTGTATTCAGTTTGATTTGGATTTTGTCCGACGACCATGGATTTCTGCCGCTGTGCCTCTAGACTGCTGCGTAGATTGTTGGAGCTGTGGTTTGAGGCCAAGACAAGGCACCACACTCACGACCGAATTCATGAAGAAAGCCGGGTACGAAGAACAGAGTGGATTGCAACTGAGTTCAATAACGGCAACCGGCGGGGCAGAAAGCTCGACATCAGGAAACACCACCCGAACCATCGCGTCCATGCACACCGAACAAATAAAAAGAGCACGACTTCGCAATTCAGAATCCGGGCTTCCTTTGCTTCTTCATCAAAACTGAACACTAGAACAAGTGCAGTTTTAGATCGCGAACGTATGCTCTTCAGTTTCTTGCAAACATTGGTGTGTTTCGAGATATTCAAAATTTGGCGGGTAAGAAAAACAAGCCATTCAAGCTTTGCACTCAAGGTCTGGTGTGACCGCGTCACAGGGATCACGCAAGCCAGCTGAGCGCCAGCGATAACAAGCCCAAAGTGGCTTGTTTCGGTGTGACCGGGGCCTTATGTTTGTGAATCCTTCCCGGAAGCAAATGCTGGTTTTTATGCATTCGTGTAATTACTCAGCGTTATTTGCAATAATAATAATAATAATTTCATTCTGAGGAATCAGTGTTAGTTTCCGTTTCAGCAGTGAAGACTTCCACTGATGTTGCATGGGTGCGCTGTGGCATGGGTTTTGTGCCTGTTGCGTGGGTGCTGTGCCTGTAGCATGGGCTTTGTGCCTGTTGGCTCTCAAGTCTCAATCCCCTACAAGTACACTAGAGCATACCTGAAGATGCTAGTGTGCGTGTGTGCGTGTGCGTGTGTGTGTGTGTGTGTGTGTGTGCGTGCGTGCGTGCGTGCGTGTGTGCGTGCGTGCGTGCGTGCGTGTGTGTGTGTGCGTGGCCTTCCTGTGACTATGGTCAGTAGTAATCATATTTCGGTTAACGTGATGCATTTGTTCTCATTGTTACAGAGTGGCCGGCATACAAAGAGGCAGATGTTCTATTTGCCAGGTGACATGACCAAGGTTGTCAAGATCAAGACGTGTACGGTAAGAGTGGTATTGCGATTACAGCAAGAAACAGCCAGATATCCCTGACTGCTTGCTACTTCAAGTACATGTATTGTGTGTTGCAATTTTATTGTCAAGTGCTTTATCTACAGTATTACTTGTACCATAGTGGTCCCTATTGTAAGCATCATCTCTATTCAATGTGCATGCTTCCAGTAAAACACATGCTGTCTACTCTGCATGCACATTGACAAAGGAAGGTGGCCGTCTCCATGCAAGGCACACCCATCCCTTTCCGCAAAGAAAATACCTTACTACGGACTGTACTCTGGACTCTGTACTGGATGTGTACAGAATATCACTCGAAAAGTAGCTAATGGATGAGACAAAACGTGATTAGCATTCCGCGCACGCAGACGGCATGCAGGCAGGCATACATCATTAGCATTCCGCGCACACAGACGGCATGCAGACAGGCATACACCACACGAATAAGGCTAGGTTGTGTTGGGTAAGTACTGGTGACGAGGAACTGGTTGGTCTTTGCCGCAAGGTAGGCACGAGCCCGTGAGGCTGCGAGTGCCGCAGAAAGGCAGAAGCCCGGAGGCTGTGATTGCCGCAGGAAGGCAGAAGCCCGGAGGCTGTGATTGCCGCAATGGAAAGGCAGGACCATAAGGCCATAATGCCGCAATAGAAAGGCAGACCAGTTATGAGTGACTCGCCACCAGGTTTATTGTACTTGAAGTAGGAATGATGCAATGTAGTATTAATGGTTAGTGGTGGGATGGTGGGTCAGCAAAAGACAAAGGCAGCAGGATGCAAGTCGGGCATGAGCCAAAGCAGAGAAGACTCAAAACTGAGAATGGCAAGGAGATGTGCCACGTTGCGGACTCGGACCCGATCAAAACTGAATTAATTATTGTGATGGCGTACGCATAAATTAATGTGATGCACAGCAGGCGGTCTTGCCGGTCGCGGCAAGGCGCGCTAAACAAGTGCCGCGGCCAGAACCGTAGAGGGCGCTGTTGCGCAGCAGATACGTAGTTGCGAGATGTGCGCCTACGCTAAACTGAATTCATTACATGAATACATCATTGAAATTATTTGAAAAAAGTCAAAGAGTCGTCAATAAAGGCACATCAGCACAGGTTGGAGGGAGGTTGAAAACTGAGACGGGTGTGTATGAAACAGAGAGTGAGGTGGTATTATTACTGCATTCTTCTGATCCTTTTACCATGAACTTCAAGTACTGTAAACCGTGAAATTATTGCCATGGTCTAATTTCTGCGAAATTCGCGACCGCGTGGAAATCGCGAAATTTAGACAGCGTGAAAAGGAGATGCAAGAATGCCACAGGTTTAGCAAGAAATGCCATTCTGCATTCGCAAAATTAAAACCTCGCAAACCTGTCCGGATTCTGAAAACGCGAACTAAAAACGCCGCGAAAATTTCACGCTTTACAGTAACATGTACCCCGTGGCACACTGTCTCCCTCTGCTTATCAGATCGCCCGTGACGTCATCCGGGATTTGTGTGGAATGATGGGTCTGACTTCTGAGCTGGATTGCGATGAATATGGACTGTATGCTGATCTTGGAAAACGTAAGTCATGCTGATAGTAGTAGTAGTGAAGTCATTTCTTTTCAGTACCAACCTTTACCTCTGAGGGGATTTCCCGCTTTGTAATTAGGTGTGAGTAAAAGATGCTGTGGCACTCATGTAAACTCAGAAAAATGTTGTTAATCGCTGATGTCACCGAACTTCAAGAGAACAACATCACCACATTACCGTAAAGTACAGCGAGAACGCCGTACCTTGATTTTACACCCAGGGAAAGGAAAACTGTATGGAAGAGAGCAGCTAAACTTGTATAGGAATGGACTTGGACTTGTATAGTGAGTGTGACAGTGTGAGAAGCTTACTCCACTAAGGTCACATTTATCATGTTTTCATGTGGAGCTCTCATCCACTCAAAGGTAAATTGAGTACGGATTAGCTCTCATCCACTCCAAGGTAAACTGAGTACGGATTAGCTGCGCACAACGTGCAATGTATGTACAAGGCATGTGTCATATGACCTACAGACAGGACACCACCTCCACAACGCGACCACAAAAGTACGAGAATGGTGGGGGCCTCTCGCGGTACTTTGCCCGTGCTGTCATTTGACAAATTGTCATGTTCCACCACCCCTCTGGGCCTCTTCAGTGTTTGCTAGAATGCTCAAACAATGATCATGAAACTAGAATATTTCTTGTTTCTTTACCATTCTCTTTGATACAGAATCTCTTCCACTTCCCATCCAGCCGAACGACTACATCCTGGACATCACAACCATGTTGGAACGGCAAAAGCTGGAATACTGGCTCTTCTTTAAAAAGATTGTTTGGTTCCGTCCAATGCGTTTGGAGAACGCCCTTTTCATCAATCTCTTGTATCACCAGATTCGCCCAGATGTCATGCGTGCTCACTTGATTGTTCTGGATGGTGGACAGCTTGACCCTGATGTACAACTACGCGTGTCACTGTTAGCATCCTTACAGCATCGTATTCTTGGCCAGGATCAGCCGCCCACACGGTGAGAATCCTATTGATGGACAGTACAGTAAAACTCTCCTAATCCGGACGCCCCTTATCCGGCGCGTCCGTCTACCAGGCACCTTTCTGACCCATCTAGAGTCCCAGAATGTGTCTTTTCAACAAAAAACGGCCACAAAACTTTGATTGCCATAAAAATGTTTACTTGCTTGCATTTTTAATTTTGTGTATTGAATCATGTGACCACCTGTTGCAGAGCACAAGTTTCAAAACTCCTACCGCCCAGCCTGGCACACATGTCAACTCCTGACCAATGGGTTTCAGAAGTAGCACAGGAATGGGACGAAATTGCCAGCAGAATCCTTCCAATGGATGCCAAGGCCAAGTATCTTAGTAAGTACATGTAGTGTATTTCGTTGTAATGGAATGGTGTCGGTATAGGGCTTGAAGATGATGTCAGGAGTCAATAAATAACGACTTCTGGCTCGAATTGGATCCACTCTGACCGTAGTGAAATATGGTATTTGATTGGCAGGTTCCTCATGTGTCATGCTGGTGTGACTTGTTGGGTACCAGCAGTGGGTCCCCGGCCCGAGCAACCCGGGCAAGAAGGCCCTGTCCAGTTAGCAGCAGTGGGTCTCCGGCCCGGGCAACCCGGGCAAGAAGGCCCTGTCCAGTTAGCAGCAGTGGGTCCCCGGCCCGTCCCCGGCCCGGGCAAGAAGGCCCTGTCAGTTAGTACTGGCGGATAAGTCACTCCATGCTGCAAAGGCATCCACCAAAACATGTGTGGTTTCAAAAGTCAGCATTGCCATAACTCCGGTTGTGACATAGCGCTTTCAACTCCTACAGGAATGCTTACGAATACTCAGGATATCACCCTGGTATTATCATGAAATTGCCATGGACACTAGAGTAATTAAAGCGGGCTTGCTACCACCCTTTTGTAAGTGCCATAGATGACTTCTTTTTATCTGCCACAATGGACACAACATGGTGCGAAAATCAGCAAAAGGATGAAATGCAAACAAAGGAGCAGAATTGCTTCTGTACCAAGGACTCGGAGAACTTGTCGAGGAGAAAGCGGATACTGGGAAGCACAATGTATGCAATAGGAATCAAGCGACAAAGGAAAACAACAATTTTGCGTCCAACAAATCTGATGATCATGCATCTGATTATGATGTCATTGCTATACATGCGCAGCGTGCGCGCCACTCTCCCACGCGTGCTATCCAAATCTTGCTTTGCAGAAAACTCCTTTGTCACTTCTGTTTTCAGACGACTTGACTGTTCACTGGTTTGTCTGTCAGTTGTCAATTTTCCCTTCCCTCCCAACCCCATTCGACTGGGGATCACTATCTCTCCGTCACTGTCACCATAATTTCCTCAATCACAGTGTCAGTACAACTCTTGTCAATATACTTATATCGGGTGAGGGCAGTCTATCTCCGCAGCTGGCTCATTTCAATTACTACCGGTCGCAGCTCCTGCCCACGGCAGGCCGACCGTCTCTCGTTCACACTCTGTGTGCACCAGGTCACAGCTCCTGCGCAGAGCAGGCCGACCTGTCAGTCTCTCTCTTTCTCTCACACTATGTGTGCACCGGGTCACAGCTCCTGCGCAGAGCAGGCCGACCTGTCTTTCTCATGCACGCCAGCTGCTCCGCCCAATATCCCTGATATGCCAACCAGAAAACAATGTGTTCTGAGCCGGGTGCATGCCTGTATGTGGAGAGTGCGTTAACCGGGGTTCAAACCATGCTTCTATTCAAGTTATGCTTCTATTCGAAACATGCTCCTACGTCAACATCATAAGTCTGCACTGTGCAGTGCATACTGCCATGCATGTACGTGCACATGTACTTTGCAGGGAGTGGCTTCTATTCAAAACATGCTTCTGTGTCACGGCGCGCTTCAAAAAACGGCTTCTATTCGAGTCATGCTTCTATACAGGTCATGCTTTTATACGCGACACTACAGTACCTCAAGTACACTGTGGCGTATGACTAATTGAAGTGCATGTACTTTGGAGTACTTCCAGAGTTTTTGAAGAAGAGGTTGATGCAACACACAATTTTCCAGAGTTTTTGCTAGTTTTGAGTACACAGTATGGTAACTATGGTAACGGTGGTATTGGTATACACTGTGCCTGTAGTCTTTCCTAAAACCAAGAGTAGATGAAAACCAAAGTGTGCAGCTTGGGGCCTTTTCTGCTATGGGTGTCTGTCACGGCGAAATTCCGTGATTACATCATATTTGGCCCAGATCTGATGCGGGAAATGGCGTAGTGCGTACAACTGAGCTGCAGTTGTGCAGAAAGAGACCTGCTTGAATCCTGCTTGTACGCCCTACATCACTAAAATGATGTAATCACGGAATTTCGCCGTGACAGCCACCCATCCGAGCTGCACACTCTGGTTTTCATGTACTCTTGCTAAAACTGTACATTCTGTACATTCTGTACATTCTGTACATTCTGCACATTCTGCACATTCTCCTAGGTGTGGCCATGACTTTCCCATTGTACGGATCGTGCTTCTTCCCGATTAAGAATGCCTCCGATTCCAGAGTGCAAGGTGAATCCATCATGGCGATTAACAAGTCTGGTGTACATTTCCTCAGCTACAAGACTAGGGTAAGTATCATTGTGTGTAGCACACTGGCGGGCTATGGTGATTGCTGAGTGGCACTTTGAATAATGGGTTCATTGTTGATGACTTTCACCGGATAAACTATGAGTGCTTACTTTTTCTACATTATTATCCAAGCGACTTGTACCTACTTTGGAAGCAACCAACTTCCATGATGCACAGGAATGTACTAGTACAAAAAAAGGAATATCCACTGCATTGCACCAACACATTGTAACATCCGCTGCATTTTACTAACACATTGCAAGCCACATGCGGAGATATTACTGACTTTCAGTGAACGACTGAGGTGGGATTTTGAATTCATGTGGCTTTGCACCATTATGAATGAAGCTGTGGGAAGCCTCGCCATTGCTACTATGCTTTGTACCAGGATAACGAATTTAGTGACACTCGAGCCGCTGCTGTTGCTGTTGCTGCTGCTGCTGCTATTGCTGCTGCTATTCCTGCTGCTATTGCTGCTGATAATTTATCATTGCTGTTGCTGCTATCATCTTTGGTGTATTCCAGGAAACACTTGTGACGTACACCTTCGGCGAAATTGTTTCCACAAGGAAGCTAAGATCTAACTCTGGCCGCCAGTACCTTGACCTGAAGTGTGGCAACTTGATGGTTGTCAAAGTCACTCGATGTGAAACACCCTATGTAAGTTGCATTGTCTTATCTGTTCATCATGGTCAACTTAACCTACTAGGAAACTGACATGCATCACCCTTTAAGAGCCGCCCCATACTTGAATGCAAAACTTCAAAAGATCGTAACTCAGTCCAATCTCGCTCAAATCCAGTGATCGAAATATCCAGGGCGAAGAGAAAACTCTCATCTGTCGGGAGAAACAATCCGCGAAGCGCTGCGAGCAACGGTTCTTGAGATAAATCACTCGTAAGTTGAGCCGCGATCGCGGCAATTTCAAAAGCACGCAGTGCGACTTTAGTATTGAGAATTTTGAGACTTTTCGTCACGCTGGTTTACTCGAATTTGCACGGGTTTCACTGTTGATACTAGGGACCTTTCGCACCACGCGTACGGATACGAAACGAATGCTGATTCGTCACCTGGGTTCGAGGATTCGTCAGAGTCGCCGCGGAGAGCTCGTTTTCACGAATGAAAGCCTCTTCATTCGTGGCACGCTCCGAATCCGCCAGGTACACATTTTTTGCAAGGTACACACATGTTTTGCCAGGTACACATTTTTCCCCTTGATTCCATGATCCATGCACGTGTGCGCGATCACACCCGTACGCCAAGGTACCGGCCGTATTCGTAGTTGCCATGCAGATTTGCATTACGACTTGCGAAACCTGAATTCTGTTTTCAACGAAACGATTACGAGCCGAATCAAACTTTCGTTTCGCATTCGATTCGTAGCAAATGCGAAAGGTCCCTATTGTCAAGAGTACACAGCGAAAAAATGGGAACTCCACGATCGAGTAAAATGAAATATCTGGAGCGGGACGCAATTGGACGCATTTGGGGCATTTTTCGTACTGTCACTGCGATCTAGCGCTGGATAGACGGTGTGCTGGCTATCATGATCCTCATTCTCTTCCTCTCGCGGAGACCTTTCCAGGAAGCCCTAGGGCGCGTTTGGTTGGTACGAACTAGAACAGGATTCACCAGAACAGCGCGTTTGGTTGGGACTGCACCTGTTCTGGGTCGGCCAGAACATGTTCTGCTTGCTCCGGCCTCGAGGCCGGAGCAGACCGAGCAGTTTCACTTTTTCACAGTGAAACCTGGCGGGAACATCGATTTTGGTCCCAAATGATCACGTGCATACGCTTTTGGGTTGGACTCATCGTACCGTACAAAGTGACCATGGTGACCCATACACATTTTGAAGAATGCACCAAGTTTGGCACATTTTCCCACAAAAATGTGCTCTGTTTCTGGAGTACCGTTTGGTTGGCACGAGGCTGCTCCATGTGCACCAGCTGTTCAATCCTGTTCTAGATCGTACCAACCAAACGCACCCCTAGATTGCGAGGATTGAGTGAATAGAACTGAAGCTATGATCCAAGGAACACGAAAAAATGCAGAATTGTGAAATTTTCCTCACCACTGTCAACGTATATATACGTCATGACGTGTGCTCCTGCCCCACTGACGACGTATATATACGTCCTCAGTGTACGTCACGTTTGTACTGATGCCTCAACAACAGTGGGGCCTGAAATTGCGCAGCCGATTGTTTCTGGAATTTTCATGCGTACGTACACCGGTACGCAGTATGCACTCGGCGGTTTAGGGAATACTTCACACTATTTTGATAGCTGGATTGTCTTGCCAGTGAGTGTCTAAATCAGAGAATGAGCAGTATTGCATTCTCCATCAATATGACTTTACCTGTGCTGCGTGCGTACGTACGTACGTACGTACGTACGTACGTACGCGTGCGGCCAGTGATGATTCACCCTGGGATGCGCCGAGCACAGTGAGCCAACCGCTGCCACTGCACCGGCTGCTATTATAGCTGATGCAGTTGCTGTGGTTGCTACTCCAGTTACTCGACATCCTCACTGTCCATCACATGGTTTTGTCTTGAAGTAGGTAGGGCTGCTGGAGGATTCAAGCTTTACGAGGCGCCCAAGAAAAAGAAAGACCCATTCTGGATCACGAAGTCGCATATGATGCAAGCGCCGTATAAAACGAGTTGCTGTACTCTAGTCTAGGTTGCCGTAGAACACCAAGATCATATCAAGCATGTTATAATGACATTTCTCCATTCTGAAGTCAACACTGACCAGTTATAGCACTGCTTGCCATTGCTTGTCTGATCTTTGTCGTCAATTGCCTAAACTGAATGAATTTTGAGGAAAAATCGCCAAAAGTCGCATATCTAAATATGGTGTTATGAGTCTCGTACAATGAAATCCTACAAAATTTCTTTGGATTCACAGTGCATATGTCCATACCCAACATCTCCAATCAATTTTGGACCAGAATATGCATTTTCAAAAATTGCCGTTTTGGCCCAGTGGGAGGTGATTTTCCGGTCAGGGCTGAAAGGGTTAAAGGGTTCAGTAAGAATAAAGGACCAATAAGTTACGAGTTATGACTAACAGTCCACCAAAGTAGCGAGATAATACAGTCCACCAAGGTAACGAGATGTTATACAGTCAGGTATTGCGACGACAACAAGGCACAACACTGACAGGGACATTTGGTGGACTGTTAGTCATAACTCGTAACTTATTGAACTTAGAACCCCGTTGGAACAACCAACTTCATTGAAACTTACTTCCTCCGCGTCATTAAAATTGTCGCTTCGCACATCGCAATATTTGAGACTTGGCTCGTCTTTGTCGACTTTCGGAATCGCTGTTTTCTGTGTTCGAACACTGGTGCGACCCTTCCTGCGCAATGTCGACTTGTCACTGAAGCCGTGGTGGTCTCGGACTTTGTCGGAGCGCTCTTCAGCACCAAGCAAATTCATCGCGCTCCGCACTATTCCCCCCAGAGCGCATTTCGTTTTCTGGAGTTTGTGCCGTCCCACATCGTTCGCGTGGGCATAATCAAGACTGCAAGCTCCGGTATAAGAATCCTGGTATCTCTCCTGAATACGAAATGCTGAAGTTGACGATGGCAAGAACAAAGCGGTCTCAAATTCCTAAAATGCGCTACTTGTGGCGCATGTGGCTGCGAAGGTAGCAGGTCTGAAAACACCAACAAAATCAGGGAAGCGCTTGCCAAGGAAAGAAGGTGCGGAACTGCTTACCCTATCCCGCTGGAAGGTCGTTACAGTGTACTTGAAAAATGCTAGCTTGCCTTCATCGCCTGCCACCGGGAGGCATGGATCGCTTGAAAACGAAGTTTCTTGACCTGAACTTGACCGCGCGTCTTGTTCAGCGTATTGTTGAGTGCTGAAGGGTCTGCCTCAAACTCTGATGAAGACGTCGACCTTAGCTGCAATTGCAAAGAAGTGGGGCCACAAACTAAAGCTTGGTCCGTCGACAATGCTCTGCCTCAATTTCTAGCTAATTTCTTTGCCCTTCGAGTGGACAAAATAAATTCGAAAAATCGCTCTGGGAAGCGACAATTTTAATGACGCGGAGGAAGTAGTAATCCTTTCTTCTTACTTTACAATACTACTGGCTCGACATCCGAGTTTTAATCAGCATCAGAGTATGTTACACATTCTATACTGTGCAGTCTCCGTCAATTTGGCCCATTTTGATATCTCAGTTAGTCAGGTAGGGGAGGGAGTGGATAGGGTGGCATATGTAGCACTTTGGGGGTACTGGAACAGTTCTGCCTTATGCCTGACTAGGTATGTGAGCATGTACTTTTCTTACCCTATCAAGTTCAGGACCTGGCATTCATGACACGATACACTGGCCAATTTCATAGGCTCTTTTTCTTACTGAATTGGTCTGGATAGGGCCTGAAAAAGTATGTAATCAAGCATGAACTCTGAAGGTCATGGTGGCTGGATGTTGCCGAGAACTCAGCTTGGGAGATGTCGACCCCGGGGATGTGGTCATGCGCAAGATCAGCCATCATAAGATTCATAACTGACAGAGTGTGCTGGAAAAATAGCGATACTTCCTGCCTTGTTTCGGGCGTAACTTGAGTTCTATTCAGCTAATCCTCACATTAATTGGCTTACTGGAACGCTCTCTGCGAACAGAGCTGGATGAGCTCAAACGCAGTACCACTGAGATCACATAGCCAACACTACAAAACTTCATATAGTCCTAAGGGCTGGATATGAGAGCAAATTCTCTCTCCGTCGGCCAAAATGCACATTTCCATTTTTCACCTAGTTTCTTTTAATGCTGCCCCCCCCCCCCCACACACACAGAACTGGCCTGGGAAACTCAGCATGTCAGAAAAGAGGACCCCCACATGCTGACTTGTGCTGTATACATAGCACTCGTAAGCACTTCTCCTAACTCCGCCATGACGTCATTCAAATACCCTCTATAGATAGAATTCCGTGAAGAATTGACCGACTTACGAACGTTTGAGTGCATGTAGCTCCATCATGCACCAGTGGTTGGTTCAAGTACATACCGTAGTTTTAGTGCCGTCAATCAGGCATGATGAGCTGATTATACTCATGATTGGAAAGCTGGCTATTGGCCATGCCCTGGGCATGGATCACGTGTCATGTAAGAAAACTACGTTTGGATGATTGTGAAGCATGTATGTGGTGGCAATTACGCATGGCAATATACATCAGCAAGGCTTAGGACTTATTAGAATATTTACTGATAATGGAATGGTTTGTTGTGTGATTGTTTTCCGGCTGTGTGCTGTTGTAGGGTCGTGAAATTGGTCCACTGATTGCACTCTACAGCAAAATGCACCTGGAGGAGAAGCGCAGAGGTGAAGACCAACAGGGTATCTTCCGTGCTGATGCTGCACTGGCGGCAGGTACGTACTAGATGACGGCAAGATGATGGCTGTCATCAGCGGTTTTTTTTATGTGGAATTCTGCAATGGTCTTGTATTCGTGCCAAGATATGCTACTAGCGATGGATGTGGCCTTATTTTTTCTTGAAAATCCTTCATGGTTTGTTTTGCTAATAGATGGCTAAAGATTACTCTCTTTTTCTTAGCTAACATGATTTTATGACTATTAGAACATTACTGCAGATTTCCTCTCTACCCAACCTATGCTTGTAATAACTGCTTATTTCCGTATTTATTTCCTTATCGGTATTGCAGACGAGTTTGGGGTCATGACACTGCACTTGTTTATGCTGAATTCAGTCCTGTCTATAAAGTAAAAGAGTTCAAAACTATCTTTCTTTTCATCCTGTTCATCCAAGCAAAGTAATTGCTAAGAGATAGCTTCCTTTCTGATGCTTCTAACTAACCATCGACATCAGATACAATATTTCTCCTGATTTTTGAATTGAGAATTTTGACTTGCTGCTTTAGTTTCGTTCGACTGCTGATTTTTGCGCCATGTATAGCCACATATGTTATCTAACTTCTCCGTTTGGTTTGGGTGTTTGCAAATCCACACCGAATTGCACAGAAGATGCTAATTATGAATGATTTTGCTTTTCAACTACTGTGTTGGAATGATATAATTTAATTTTCATCAATTTTGTGAAAATGTGCTTCCAGTTTACACTTTGCCGTATGCTTATACCTGGTGTAGAACTTGTGCAGGGGGGGGGGGGGGATGGTCGACGGGAGCTTGTACAACCAGACAAGTGTGTTAGCACCCACCAGCGCCAGAACGCAACCCAATATTTTGTCTTTGCTGGCCGGACGGTTATCAAAACGTATCATTGGATGAACTGCATGACTCCTGATGCAAAGTACATGTACAGTAGAACTCCTCTGATCCAGGCACTGCTCGTGTAGGAATTGCCCGAAACGCAGAAAATAAACGTATGCCGTGACTCGTGACCAGGGCTAGGTAGTCGTACCCAGACCATGCAGTTGGTGTGGGTACGACTACCTGCTCGTGAGTATCCACCCAGCAGTCCCACGATCCACGCGGCAAAGTGTTGTTTTGTTCAGGTCATCATGAGTCAAAGTAGACTCATCATACCGTAGGGGAGGCGATAACAGGAAATTCGCATCTACGGTACTCGTCAGATTTTTGTGCAAAATTACTGAACTCTGTTTCCCAACACAGGCAATACTAGTATACTGCAAATATCCGCAAAAAAATGTTTACTACGAGCGTATGGCCCGAGGGCTAACCTGGAGGGCAATAACATGCCATAATGGCCTCGCAGCCATCATACAAAAACATATACCGGTATATGCACTTATTGTACCAAGAGTTAAAGCTCCTGGGAGCTTATTTTACTCTTGATTGTACCATGCAGCTTCATCTAGCATGCACTGCCTGTCGAAAAAAGCGAATCCCCAAACTCAAACGTTGCAAACTTTCGCGATGTGAACTCTTGGCAATGGTAGGACCAATAAGAGCAATGGGCAGACTACAGAACGGCAAGGGCCAGTCAGCAACAGTGACACACTGGTATGAGAAGTCCGCAGAATCATTGCCAGTAAGCAAGCGATCGCAGTTGGAACGATAGAATAAAAACTGATTTTTTCGCAAGTTAAATTCTGCATGTGTACAGGAATAAATCCGCCTCAACAACCAGTACAGTGGTACAGTGGCAAAGCTGAGCCTCAACAACCAGGACAGTGGCAAAGCTGAGGCTCAACAACCAGTACAGTGGCAAAGCTGAGGCTCAACAACCAGTACAGTGGCAAAGCTGAGGCTCAACAACCAGTACAGTTGCAAAGCCTCAACAACCAGTACAGTGGCAAAGCTGAGGCCAGCGAACGAAGCAAGCCGGGAGCGGGAGAGCAAACAAGAGACATTGGGAGTGATCACCGTTGTCATGATATGATTATGACATTGTCTCTTGTGACCAACGAGTAGGGAAGACAAACAGAAGCAAATAAACACCAGGCAATGCTGGTTTCAAAAGTTATCATGCAGTCCAGAAAGGTATAAAAACACACCCAGCAGGTAGGAAAAGAAAAGATGTGTGCTATTTGTTAAGGTATACCTTATACCACTGATCCATGTGCCAGCAATGGCGGAACTAAAATATGATAAAAACCATGAGAAAAAGGTCATTGGTACGCGGTAACTTGCCGCCGCACGGAAAGAGCAGATATAAACATCTGTAAAGTACTTTTTAAGTATGTTTCGAAATCCTTGAAATCCTTGCCACTACAGTATGAAATCCTTGCCACTACAGTATGAAAATAAGTAGAATATGATATTGTTATTGTCGACATGCCATGAAGCTTCCATTTCATTACTTGTGTTGCAAACTTGTGAAAATCTAGAGAGTGAAAGGTATTAGGAAGTGGTCAATGAGAACGTTACTACCAATACCTATGCGTGCCAGGAGCTGCTGCTGCTGCTGCTAATGCTATGCCATCGGCACTAGCGCTATCCATCAACCGTCAGTTCAACTTGCATGCACTATGCGCGCCTCACAGCAGAGGGTGAACAAATCCGGCTCTTGAGACTCTTGCTCCGTGCTAAGTTCAAAGTCAAGAGCAGTTATCTCTTCAAACGGAGTAGTCACCGGACGCTCGGTTTCTGATGTGTGCAGCTCATCTGAGAAGCCAAATGATTCAGCAAACTCTGACGTAAGCTGAGTAAGCTGATAATTAAGAAATGCTTGCTGGACATCATCCAGTGCCGGCAATGGTTCCATTTCGCAAGCTTCCTCTTCTTCCGCCGGATGTTGTCCACCAAGTGCAGCATTATTCTTCTGGTTAGCAGCTTCTAGTGGGCCTACCGTCCATTCATTCCATGCTGCTAGATCGGCTTCAGTCAGCTGCTGAGTGGCATCGGCAACACGTGAGTCTCCCGTCACTGCAGCAAGTACAGTATTGCTAATACTGATCACATGACCCATGTAGCCACGTCTACGACCACCAGCAGTATGTTGCTCCTCTTCATTTTCAAGCGCTGCTGTTGCAATACGTTTCATGAACTGGTTGTCAACTAACAGCAGCTCAATCAGGCTCTTTGCTCCAAACTGACAGTCTCGCCAACGCATGCAGTGAGTCACAAACTGCTCAAACTGGCCATGGAGAAAATTGTTCCACACGTATTCCAGGAACAAGTCTAAAAAAGTGCCACAAATATTCAGCGCAATGAACTCATCTGTGAACTCAGTAACATCCAGCTGCAGACACGCCATTAGTAGCTGGATAATTGTGAAGCGTGCAGCTCCCAGTGGGATAGTGGCGGCGGCGGTGGCCACGCTGCTACCTGCACTAGTACAAACAGAATGTGATGATGGTGATGGTGGACTGATCAACACTTGATGCAGGTTTGGCAGCCATTTTGTCAGTCTTCTAACTACCGAACTAGCTGCTTCCTTATGTGTAATGCTGGATGATTCTTTGGGTGAGCCTTCAGATGAGCAGCCTTGTTGTGATTGTAGCATAGCTTGAATGACACTTGTACCTCGAAGGACGACATTCGCGCAAAGTGGCTCTTCAAACATGTTCCCTAGAAGTCCTTCAAGTGTTTCCTCTGACTCAAGAACTTGCAGCAAAGGATCACTATGCGCTGCTGCTGCTGTTACTTCAGAGGCACGGGCTAGGTGATCATAGCAGACACGAATCATCTCTGATAGTGCACGAGATGCATTCCGTTGTTTATCCTCATCACACTTGATCGAGATCATTGCTACTAGTCGCTCAACAAGACACGCATCTTTAAACCAGTCCACAAGCTGGCTACGCAAATGGAATGATTCACATGTAATCAGGAAACTTAACAGCAGATCCATAACAGCCGATGTATCGATGTGCTTCAGCAGTTTGTCCAGACAGCCTGCGTTATTGCGGACAAACGCTAACATGGAATTCGTCTTGCACTGAAGTATACAATGCATAGCCCGTGAGAAGAAGCTGGCCAATAGGGAATTCAGAGGTGCATTTTGATCCAGGAATGACCATAGCTTTTCCAGCAGTACATTATTACTAGCCACTTTATCAACGAGTGTGGTGGATGGTGCTTGGTCAACTCCAAATAAGCTTGCTGCTATCTGAGCCCGTCTGTATTTGGTGTTTTCAGGGAGGTCAGATGGCGGCTCTGCAGTAACCAGAGAAACTATTTGCTCGAGGTTGTCCTCCCGTGTCAAAAAATCAAGGAGACTGCGATTGGTCTTCAGTTCGTCTAGCAATCCCTCCTCATCAAGAATAGATTCTAATTGGCAATCTTCGGATGACAGAAGACCGTCTATCGCCGACGGCGGCTGCATCCTGAGCTTCCAATACATCGTTGCTGGGGTGCATCGAGGACGTTCAAGCAAGATTGGCCTTCTTACACGCTATGTCTAAACGCCACGCTCGGCGGGCAACAGCACAGTACCTTCCATCAATACATACCACGACCAGTTACTTCAACCACTGAAAGCCAAAGCTTTCTCAACTCAACAAAACTGGAAAGCAAAACCAATTTTCGTAGGTAGATTCATCGATGCCTGCAAAATATCGAAGCTTCACTGGCAAAATCGGGCTTTGCCTAGCTGCATGCATGCATGCAGTGGTACGCGGTCGCCATCGAAATGCATCATCCGGATCCACAGTACAGGCGCAAGGCTTAAGGCAGGGCACAGTTATACTTATAGTCGCGTTGTAGGCGATGCGGTAGATCAGTAGATCTACGCGGTGCTGGAGCAGCGGAGGTGCACATGTAGTACGAGTCGTATGTGCGGGGATCCCCCTGGCCTAGCGCCTGGGCGCGGTAGACCATGATTCATGAATGCCATGATGTCAAGGCCCAAAAGGAGACTGCGATTGGTCTTCAGTTCGTCTAGCAATCCCTCCTCATCAAGAATAGATTCAGCCAGCAGGCTATCACTGCTTATTTTATTTTTTATTTTTTTAGAGCATGATAATTTGTTTCGTATTTGACGACTTCCTCGAGAGTATGGGCAAAATAGACACAATTACGAGTGCAACCTCAACAGCACCGGAAGAAAAACGAGCAAAAATGATGGCTGTGAAAACAGTCGAGAGAGCAAAAATGGCTGTGAAGACAGTCGAGAGAGCAAAAATGGCTGTGAAGACAGTTGAGAGAGCAAAAATGGCTGTGAAAACAGTCTAGTATGGAGCCTCGGGAGGGAGCTTTAACCGATGCTGCTCAGGCATGGCAACCGCAAATCGGGCCGAGTCGTTTGCATCTGAGGGCACTCGGTGCCGATGGCCTCGCAGACTGGCAACAGCAGCACGGATCATGAGGGTGAAGCTGAGCTTACATCGGATGTAGGAGATTGTGGCAGAGTACGGGCTCCTGCTTCTTGTCGGCGAGCATCGATGCCAGCCGAGCATAGAGTGCTGTCGCAGCTTTGCCATACGCTTGCCGACGCTTCTCCTGCTCATGTCGCTTGTACACAGCGGACAAGGCAAACTTGGCGTTGGTGGGGGCGTGGGGGTTGAAAACCCGGACATCAAAGTACGAACGCTCGTACCGACCTCCCCAGACTCCACTGGCACCGATGTCAAGGCGGGCGTTGTCTTCAGTTGAAGCCGACCGTAGCGTCATCCTCTCACCTGTCAGCGGCTCTAGCAGCGGTTCCACCACAACTTGGTGCGCAACTTCCTTCATGATGGATGCTGTGAGGTCGCGTACCTCAGCGGCGTTGTGGCGGAGCGGCTAGGGTAGCCGCCAGTTGAGCAGGAGAGAGCATGGGCCATGGTGAATGATTTACCACAGCTGCAAGCAGAGGGCAACCGCTTCAGAGGCCAGCCATATCGCAATGAAACCGCACCGTGAAATGCGCCCTTGGATAGCATGAAGCCAAACATCTTCAGTGGTTTGCATGACGGTCTGCTCTCTTCCACAGCGACTAGGGTCTCCTTCTCCCTTACGGAGTGGATCCTGAGCACCTTCGCCTTCTCTGCCTTCATGGTGTGGTGAACATCACCTAGGTCCGTGTTTTGCACGATGCTCCGCTCCACCAATGGCTGCGTGATGGTCCTGGAGTCATCAAACTGGCTGGCGAGATCGCACGGGTTGATTAGACCCATGCCCCCTAGGCGACAAGGCAGAGCGAGGAGAGTGCGGGTGATCTGATCAGGAGCGGGGTGTCCTGTGAGCGCCGGGATAAACTCGCCGTGGATAATCTCCTCCAGTGGCTGGAAGTTCTCCGTCGCTTCTGGCATGGTGCGAGCGAGGGATGTCCACTTACCCTTCAGCCCTGGCGTGAACGCCGTGTACGCTGCTTGTGGTTGCGATTGAGCGTACCTGGTGAGGACTTGCAGTTCCTTCACCCATTCCGTGACCTTCGCTGCAACAAACTGCTTGCAGAAAGCAGCAGTGCCCAGTCCCGCACCCAGGTGACGGCAACCGTCTTGCATGATTGCGATGTTAGTCCCATGGAACACTTCCTCCGTGGTTTTGGCAAACTGTGGTTTCACCAGGAGAGTGGACTTGGAACCATTGATGAAGTATCCGTACTTGTGGCCCTCCTCCTCGAGCGTGTTCCATCATACACGCATATGGCCTGCTGCTGTGGAATCATCCGCAAACCAGATATGCTGTACCGCTGAGCTGCTCGCCGCCTTCTGCACGAGTGGGAGGAGCCCAATGGCATACATGGGCATTGCCATCGGGTCTCCCTGGGTGGTTCCCTCCTCAGAAAGAAGACACTCCCCATCGACGAACAGCCGTGCGGGATGCCGGTAGGTGTTAGTGACGGCACCCGCGATGGCCGGACAGAGGTGGCGGATGGTGTGCAAGCACACACTGCGGTTCAGCCTGTTGAACGCATTGCTCACGTCTGCTAGGAGGACTGCTTTGGTCTCTTCCTCGTTCCATAGGTGCCGCATTGCGTGGATTGCTGCTTCCACACCACATTCTTGGCCGCCACACAGCTGAAGCGACCCGACCACCTGTTGGATCTGCTCTCCGAGTATGGTGAGGATGGCTTTGCCTACTATCCTTCTGAGGACTTCACAGATGCCGATTGGGCGCACCCCGGGCTTCTTATCCAGAGGCACCAAGCGGCATGCCGTGAATGACTCGAAGGAAATTGGGTTGATGATTCCGGTGGCGATGCGCTTAGCGCAGGCGGCGATGCTATCACAAAGCTGGTCGGAGGACGCTCCAAACGAGGTGCACAAACGTTTCCAGCTGGTAGAGTCCATGCCGGATGGGCCCGCTGCTCCATTTGCCCTTAGCACCGATTGCCGAATGATGTCTCTGTTCAGAGCTTCGAACAGCACCGGGTGCGGCAGTTCAGGGTAGGGGCCGATGATGAGGGCATCTGCATGCATGGGTTCCGCCGGCAGGTGCTTTTCTTTCAGCGTTTGCCTCACGGTTTTACCATCAGCGGAGGAGTCCAGATTTAGCAGCCCACCCGAGGGCGTTGCTGTCAGGGACTGGAGAGCTGCGCCCAGTTTACCATTTGTGATGAGGGTAGCGAAACGTCGCGCGTCATCTGGACTTTGGGCCCGTTTCCCGCCACGTTCCTTGGTTAGTTGGCGCTGGATGGTACGTGCTTCCCGGAGTTCATCGATGTTTCCCTCGTTCCATAGCTGCATTCGTCGGTTCAGACATTCCTCATGCACCTTACGTGTCAAGCAGTTGACCGGTTGTTGCAGTAGAAGACTGTGGCAGACCATAAGTGCTTCAAGGCTATACCTTCTCCCGCCGCATTTGTTCCGAACGTGTTGAGGTAGCGAGCGCTCAAGTCCACCATTGACCTGCCATGTGCACCCGATGGGATCAGGGAGTAGTACAATACGGTATTGTACTACTCCCTGGATGGGATGGAAGTGTACGATTTCCTCGTACGCTGCAGCTATGACCTGTCCTGTGTCCTCGGGGCTCAGCTCACCGAGTCTGAGTCGTTGGTCAGCTGGCGGCAGTAGTGTTGCCGCCCCCTGCACTGCTTATCGACAACTCCAATTGCAACTAACCGTGTTACTTGCCAATGATATCGATACCGGTGTATGCACTTGATCTGCAAGTGGGTATTACTCTAATCACAATGGTCTTCTGGTAGTTTTAAAATAACTTCTAGGAGACATAGTTGATTTTAGGTCATGATGGAAAGAGAGGTGGAGCTGCGGAAGAGATGGGCTGATTATTCGCAGGGTGAGGTTGTCATGTTAGCAATGAAAACATCAATTCCAAAAGAATTTTAAAAGTCAACTAATGAATAGGAGAAGTAAGTTTCCTCTTTTCTACGTTGATCTTTAGCATGCATGGACACCTTGGTATGAGGATACACATGCATTTTGCTGTACTTATGGCCACGAAAGACGCAATTTTCCGAACCTTGAGGCTCCCGATGATAGTAGTGTACAACAAAATGAATGAGTATCCACTCTTCCCAAAGCATAGTACTGTACGAGTATCCACACTTCCCAAAGCATAGTACTGTATGAGGGTTATGGAAGCATAATAAGAGCATCCACGAAAGCATAATTCCATGATTTCTCGAGCATAATCCGCCGCAGCCGAGCACGTACATGTACAATAGCTCTTGGGCCTATTGGTACTGTCACTACTGCAGTACTGGTCACGAGGTGTGTTGTTTCACCTTGTTTCCGGCCACTGATCTAGAACGCACTTTGTGCCATTGTTACAATGTAGAATCGGGAGCTTACTCTAATAGCAAATACAACGTACTACATGTATTTCAAGTAGTTACTTCATGGCATTAACTTCAGGTACTGGTGCATGCACATGAATGAGGCTGGGCAGCCCGAACTACATAATCAGAGCAGTTAGAAAGGCAAACTGTTGGTGGTAAGAATTGAGAAGTTCAATTGCCAGGGAAGTAGACAAGTATCAATGTCAGCTAGCAATACAGGTCATGTGATACAGGTCATGTGATATACTACCAGAGTACCAGAGCTAGAGCTAGAGAGACTCTATGGCAGAGGGAGAGAGAGAGAGAGAGGAGGAGGAGGGGCAACAGCAAATTCGAAGTCTACATCGTGAATCTAACCAGTACTTCAAGAAAGCAGCAAGTAGCAGTAAGCAAGCAACAGCACCCCCCCCCCCCTCCCACATGCATTGAAAGTATCAGCGAGTCACTCTAGAGCTATTTTAAAGCGTCTAAAAAATTAAAGGAAATTTCCGGAAATGTTATGATAGAAAGGAAATAGTTGGCATGTACACAAAAGTGTGAAAATACGGGCAGTGAATTAAGCTGGTTTCCATGATATGCTGCTGGGCATGAGAGGAGAGGAGGGAGGAGAGGGATGGCAGAGAAAGGTGTTGTCCAGAGATTATGCCAGTCTAGTTTTTACCACTGTCTTGTTTCAGGCCGACAGTGAGGTTGAAAACCATCTGCAACAAACACAACAACAACAACAACAACAACAACAACAACAAACACAACAACAAACACACGTCAAACACCTATAGCGCATGCATAGCTACACACACGCACACACACGCACACATACACGCACACATACACGCACACACACCTTGAACCTTGAACTTGCCCATTGCCGTAGGCAATGATAGCGAAAGGACTAATTCGGCGGCAACCGGCAGAAAGGTTCGTGGCGCTTGAGATCGCCGGGGCGGCGACACGTCTTCCTGCAAGCACAACGATACTCTGGCTCGGCGGAGACATCACGAGGCTGAGGACGACGGTGGATGACCTCCCTCCACTCCGAGCAGTTCTGGGCAGTGTCGAGCCATTCCTACTCCGGGACAGGTGGATGAATGCGGTTGAAGTCGTCCACAACCCCATCCCGCCAACGCTTGCGTGGGCCGTGTTGCGGTCGAGTTGCAGAGAGCTCCCCAAACAGGGTACACTTGGGCAGACGGCCATCGTCCATGCGGCCAATATGGCCGAGCCATCGTAGCCGACGCTCGTGGATGATGCCGCCAACGTCCGAATCAATTCCGAGGGTCTTCGCCAGTGTTAAAGAAGTGACTCGATCATCCCATTGCTGGTGTCTCGAGATGACGACAATAGCCCGCACGCACTGATGGTGGAATGTGTTAAGACGGCGCAGATCAGGAGCCTTGGTCGTCCAGGTCTTTGCTCCATACAACAGGGTCGTAAGAACGAGAGTCACGTAGGCACGACGTCGACATCGGAGGGACAAGGAGCGGTTCCCGAAGACAGGTGCCCGCAAGCAACCAAACACTCGAGACGCCTTAGAAATCCGCGACTGCACATCATGCGCACAAAGACCATCCCGGTGAATCACGGACCCAAGATATGTGAATTGGTCAACGGCGTCGATGGTTCCATTCCCGAACACACACACACGCACGCACGCACGCACACACACACACACACACACACACACACACTTGGACATTGTACGTTCATAGTTTCACAGTCACAGTGAAGCTTGCCATAGATAATAGTATAACAACACTCCAGCAGGAAAGGAAAACGTCATTTCTGATACGTGACCATATCTGACGTTAGCCGGTCCCAGTATACCATGGCATTCCGGGTATGTCACCATAGCTGAAGTTAGCCGGTCTCAGAATACCATGCTATACTGGAAACAATGTGCTGTGGCTACATTGTCTGTCATTGATCATCTGCTGCTATTACCAATGTCATCGTACTCGGGCTCGGCTATACTGTAAAATACCGTTGATCTGCACCCTCTCTAATACTTTCTGCCTGTAAAGCAACCTACAGTCCATTCAGAAAAAGATGAGAGCTGGCTCTGGAGAGCTCCCGTGTTTGGTGATTTTGTGGTACACTGTGCAGTGCCGTGCGATTCGAAACTTCAAAAAGGGTACAAAAAGGCACCTCAACTGGGGTTCGAACCGCAAATGTACTGTTATGCAAGTGGATCATGGAGTGAACGGCCTGGATTTTCATGGTTTTTACCGAATTCAGTGCTTTGGGGGCAAAACCTGGCCGAAATCCTATTCTTGTTATGGCTTGCTTTTTGGAGAAATAGACTTCAAAAACACAATTGGAAGAGCATTCCATGGGGGATTGCCAAAAAAATTATGACGAAAACTCAAAATTTGACCCGTTTATGGCCAAAAGCTAGGATATCATCTTTTTCTGAATGGACTGTAAGGCACACATGAAAATACGGTGTTGAATACGGTGTTGAACTGGCGCATGCACTGCTGTAAGCAATACGTACCAGTGCAGGTATGCCTGCAGATGAACATGTGCTGCACAATCCAGTAAGTGACCAAGTGACCAAGTCTGATCTTTTGCACTGTTGTACAGTCATAGTACTGCACTTGGCAGCCTTGATTTAATTCCCCGCCCATTGCTGATAAGCCAGCTGTGAAGCGACATGGCACGTGTGTGTGGGTGGGGGTGGGGGCAGATCAACGGTATTTCGTGGTACATAAAAACACACACACCTTGAAAACTACACACATCAGGTTTGTTTGCCAAAACTCTCATCCCTGAATGAGCTCAGTCCTTACCTTCTCCGGAGTTGAATCATAGTCAACGCAGAAGTATCCTACACGCTCAAATTGGTAGCGGTCAAGGTGCTTTGCATTTCGCACAGACTGATCAACAAAGGCATTGTGAACCACGAGAGAGTTCTGAAAAGGAAGAGGCAACCAATACAGTTTTGTAGACGGTGCATTTTGAGATGAAGGTACATGGGTACCAGTGCATGTCTGATGATCATGATGAAGGGCCTAATTTGCAAGTGAAAAAAGCCAGCTAGCATATAGGGGCATATAGGGAGAATTAGAAAAGGTAGCATGCTCGTAGGTAAACACTGCTCTGCTTGCTGGCTACACTCGTTCAGCACAGAATGTCTTTGTATAACAGGCAAGACAGCTCCCCCTCTCTCTCTCCCTCTTGTGTGGAAGGCTCTGCCCTATAAGGGTATTGAGCATTCTTCAGAGTTCAGACAGTGGAGCAAGCTACTTGATTACCTAACAGGTAGGTATAAATCTATTAGGAACGATGATTGGAATGATTGCGGATGATTGCATATACGCCAAGCAACTACATTCAGGGAGGTGGTAGAGAAACACATTCAAGCAGCAACTGTACCTCTGTAGTATCAGTGACAAATCCGCCAGGTACAACAGCGGCGTCTTCGGGGTTTTCGTGTTTGAAAAGCCGTGAGTACTCGCGCACTTCACACTTGATCGGATCTGATACCCACTGAATGAATGCCTTAGGTTTGGCAATATCCTGGACAGCAGTGATCTTGCCAATGACCTCTATGACTTCACCACCATCATTCTGCAATAGAGTACCAAGAAACAGGGTAGAAAAGACCAAACTGTGAGCTACATGACAGGGAATAGGAGAGGCACATTCAAGAAGACTATGCTCCATTCTATGCATACTAGAGCAGATGAAGGTTGTGGGTGATGTCACCAATGAGTAATCACAAACAATTGCTGGTGGACAGGCAACCAAGATAGAGGCCCAAGCTGAAATATCAGAGGCCGATCGCGGGCTGTATCCTTTCTCTCTCTTTTTTTCTTCTCTTTTTTTGACTCTCTGCCCATTCACACCATTCACACCATTCACAACATTCACAGCACTGACACCATTCACTCCACATTCATAACGGTACCTTGACAACATTCACACCATTCACAGCACTGACACCATTCACTCTGCATTCATAACAGTACCTTGACAACATCATCCATTGTAAACACATAGCCAGTGTAGCGAAGGCCTATAGACTGTCCAGGAGCAAGACGCCGATACCCAGCCTCTTTCACCTACAGCACACATGCACAACGTATATGAAGAACAACATAGCAATCAAAACAACAGATGATGACGTCACATAATGGCCCATAGCATAACGACACGTTCACATGTGCCTTAAGGGGTTAGTTGGCCCAGAACTGAGGTTTTCTCTCTCTCTCTCTCTCTCTCTCTCTCTCTCTCTCTCTCTCTCTCTCTCTCTCTCTCTCTCTCTCTCTCTCTCTCTCTCTCTCTCTCTCTCGCTCTCTCTCTCTCTCGCTCTCTCTCTATGTTTCGCACCCCACGCGCGTATATTTCACGGCCGGAGTTTAAAAAAATCGCATGTGTAACAGGGATGAATTTACTGTGATATTTTTGCATAGCAGTTTCTGTTATACGAAATCATAATTGTGTAGCAGTCAGTTTGATTTTGATTAGCATTTTTCTTTGAAGGTTGGGTGTTTACCACATTGTGCTTCTTGAGAGTGATGCCTGAAAGCCCATTTGAAAAAACCCGACTGAATGATACATGTGCTCGCAGATTGAGAGTACCTGCACCACATACACTGCACTGTATGCAGGTTACTTGACAGACCAGGCTAGGCATGGATTGCCTGTATGTATCGCAATTTTCTGCGAGTCACGGTGACTTTTGAGTAGCAGTAGATCGATTTTGAATCGCAAACTGCGATGCGATATAGGATAAATTCATCCCCGTGTGATGTACTCAGCTTACATACACGTGTGAGTGTAAGCTGAGTACATGTACTCGGCTTACATACGCGTGTGAGTGTAAGCTGAGTACATGTACTCGGCTTACATACGCGTGTGAGTGTAAGCTGAGTACATGTAGACCCAGGTGCTCGAAGTCCGTACATGGTATCCTAAGTTCGTACGCCCATAATGTCATGTTCTGTTATTGTATTCGACTCAAATATTTTATGGAGGGGACAGTGTGGTATGTTCTCCTCGCGTAGCAATTTTCAGGGATCTACGATAAGCAGAAGTCCCATACCACGCGAGTGGGTTTTCGAGTGTCCATTCGAAATACAATTTGGGTTACATTCATGCAAAAATCAACTTTGCCAAGACCGATTTCGAACGGACACAGCGTCAAACAGACCTTCACTCAATCATCAAGAGCCAGCTTAGAGTTGAGAATGGCCAGACGAGAAGAATTTACAGAGAACCACCAATCCTTGCAGAAAGGTTGACACTCCTGGCATCTCCACCGCTGTTTTCCCGCGGTTTTCACAGCGCAGCTGCTTCTTCGTAACCGAGTACTGTAAGACATGTATATATAACGAGGAAGCAAATCTAACGTTTTAACGGATGACATTTCTTCGTTATAATAAGATCCGTTGAGGCCGTACTGCTTCATATATGCTGTGTGTGGATATGGCAGAATACTGCAAGATCGTTAACATATCTTCTCGTTAACCTATGAATTTTGGACAATCGTTAAATTTGCAACTCGTTATAATAACATGTCTTACAGTAATTGCAAGTTAGCAATTAGCAGAACTATGTGTGTATTTCGAGTCACCTCTGATCAGTACGGACTTAGAGGACCCTCTGCGACACCAAAATTTGATATGAAAAATCAGCGAACTCCAGAGAAACAGATCGGATCGAAAGATGGCCTGGTTCAATCGAGGTTGGCCTCAGAACAAACTTGGACAAGATACCTTCTATCCACGAACAGGATTCTGGCAAGTGATCATTGTTAGTGTGAATTTCAGCTCGGCAAACACACACTGTAAAAGTGTACGGACTTCGAGCACCTGGGTCTACTCAGCTTACATACGCGTGTGAGTGTAAGCTGAGGACATGTACGCTACTCTGTGCAGTGCTTGAAATACTACTAGTGTACACATGTGTACTTGACTGACTAGTCTCGACTGACTAGTCTTGACTGTGGTGCATGCATGCATCACAGTGCACAGGCACAGGCTACACTACGGGTATTAGTGCACAGGCACAGCAGGCGCTCTCTGCTCTGCTCTGCTGAAATTGCGGTAGTCACAGCCCTTACCTAGGCAGGAAGTGCTACCACACATCTAGACTGCTGATAAAGTACGTCATGTACTCGTACTACATGTACCCCGCCGAATGTCTACTGCTTTTCACGTGTACCACTACTCATACTGTGTAGTAAAAATCAGGGTATAAGAGGTGAGCACCAATGTGCAAACACTTGAACACAACCAGGGAAAGTCACTGTGGGTGAAGTGATTGTTACGAACTTGCACTGGTGTCAGTCTGATAAACAGGTTTTTCCTTTGTCTATTCCTCACTTTCATTTTAAGTGAGAAGTTTGGAGGATGTGGCAGTGACCTGGTGACAATGTCAGAAACTCAGCTGACTAGTTTCCGTGTGCAGGCTGGTCAGCGGTGCGTGGTGCCCTGCAGAATTCAAGAGGTAGCCGAGAAAGATACATTTCACAAGTCGCTCGAGCAGTTGGCTGCCTTGTTGAAAGATCATGGTGACGACAGGAAACTTCGGGATGCGGATTTAACATCTCCCCGTATTTCCGTGTCGCCCAATGGAAGCAATAGTTCAGCAGAGAGCGAAGTTCCTGCGTCTATTCAAGTCTGGAAATGCTTGGAGTTCGGAAAGTACGCCACTTTCTGCTGTTGTGACAAGTTGCGGCAAGAGGCTGCTGCGAAACAGTTCATCTATCCATGTTCGCCATGATGGCAGCATCTGCGCAGCAGGCGAAGCAACTTTTCGTGCCACCAAAACTTGATGATGATTGCAGTGATTGGAAGCTGCAGAATGATTTTATCGATATGCTGCAGAAGAACTTAGGCTTCGCGAGTGGTTGCGAGAAAACGGTAGGAAAGCAGTTTGTTCCGACAATTTGCGGTGTGCTGTACCAATTGCTGGTCGACGAACGTATTAGCTGCTTCAAGAATGCAGCCTCCAGTTGCCGTCTTTGTTTGTGCTATTCGTAGACACGTGCTATAATGATCAAACACCGTCATGGGAAACTCACTCCGCTACAGAGTGTTGAAAGATTGGGTAGTGATTTGCTGGAAGTTCAGACAATGCCATACATGCAGTCCAAGGTCTGGAGAGAAGCCTCTTACAGGAGTATTTGATCTACCTTCAGGCATTGTCTGCACGCATTAATGTCTTGCATGAGTCGCTGGAGCCTGTATGTACTGCTGCAGATAGCCGGTCCACAGCATTGGTGCACCATCCTGGCAAGGCCAGGACAGCATACACGTGTCAGCGTTACCTGAAGCTGTAAGCGACTTCAGCCAGCGTAGAGGCAAGTGCCCTGACATATGCCACGTGTTGTATCCAGCCTGCTATCTACCAAGGTGACAGTGGAAAGTGTGCAGCTGTCCAGAGTACAGCTGCACAAAACTGCTGTCCGCACCATGCCAGCAGCACCAGCACCAGCTGACATTGATGCGATGTGGAACAAAATGGAATCAGTAGACTCGAACCTGCAGCGCACTGACAAAACCCAGCTCCAGCTGAAGGGCCGTGCAGTCCACTCATCCTAGCAGAGGGCCATGATCTATTGGGTTGTGTTATTGCTGGACGACCAGGGCCAGTGTGCAGCATGCACATTGAGTGGGTTTACTTCTCTGCCTGACAGACGTTCCCTGTCTGCTGTTTCGTTTGTGGCACCTTGACTCCAAAGGCCGTGCCAAAGACATCATCGCTGCCAAGTACCAAGTCACTCACTCATCATGCCCCTCCCCCCCCCCTCTCTCCCTCCCCAGTGTTTGGACAGCAAACATTGTGTACGCACACAGAGCAGAAGCGTGGCCAGAAGCGCTCTCATCCAGCTGATATGGACACGCCTGAATAGCTGGACCAGTTGGTACTAGTACGAGATATGGGTCTTGGCAGTCACGCATGTACATGATCAATGTACGCCAGTACAGAGGCAATATGCTTTGTATGATTACTCCTCTCGCTATCGTACTATCACACCTCTCTCCACTTAGATATACCAGCGCTGCCTCCTATTCCATTATCGTTGTCTGATGATTGGTTCAGCCATGAAACTCTGAGTCACAACGGAATAAAATTTGCCAAGGTTTTCATTGTGTGCCTTTGTGTACGCCAGTATACAGGCGTTGTCTGTCACACTGTGTTGTATGTCACACTGTGTTGTCTGTCACACTGTGTTGTATGTCACACTGTGTTGTATGTCACACTGTGTTGTATGTGTCACACTGTGTTGTATGTCACTGTGTTGTCGTACAGTGATAACTATGAGAGTACTCATACATTTTCCCATTCCCTCAACTAATGAATAGTCATAGATAGAGCTCTTTTTCGGGAGAAAATTGTTAATTGATGCCGTAACGTCCAGAACGTATGGATTTTTATAGTATGGAACCTCTCCCTAGTGAACAATTTGTGGTGCTATTTGATGCGATCGATTCGAAGTATAAACTATAAATGCAGCTTGGGTGAAAAGAGTACTGCTGCAAGAAGTTTGCGATGTTCAATGTTCACAATTCACCACCCCCCACCGCAAAACTCCCCGCAAAACTGGCAAACATCTAACCAATACAGACAGAACAATATCACAGTGTTCTAGTACACTATTGTATTCTTACACTCCTGAAGTCATCTCTGTCGATGTATGCCACTCGGTCAAATGTTACGCAGTGTTCACCGGCATCAGGGTTGTTTGGGTGGTTCGGCACCTTCAGCTCTATTGCCTGCACTCCAAAAAATTGAACAAAGACAACAAAACACAAAGATGATTTAGAAGAGTCAGCTTTTGAGGTTCTTGACATAACGCAAATTTCACTTCGTTTCTTTTCACTTTTGGGAGTTCTTGGCGGTGCGTGAACTTCACGTCGTTCCTTTTTCACTTTTGAGATTCTCGCCTTGACGCGACCTCAAATTTCACTTTCAGATAGATTCCACATGCCACAAGTTTTCCACGCTTCAGTTTCTTTAATTCACTCGACTGATGTGACGTCACCTTGCTTGCCATGTTCATACTCTGGGGCTGGTAGTGTACCTAAATATTGTCATTTTCAGCTTCAGGGTTTCTGTGCACACAATATTTTCAACGCCTTGTTGGTTCAACAAACAGAACTGCACTTTCCACCTCCCGAGTGCCCGTCTCTTGTAGTTGTCTTTTCTGATTACTTTTCTTGATAGGACAAGTTATTTTCTATAACATAGTTTCTGGAGCTCTTATTCTCCTCTCTCAAGATAGGAGAGCATGGACCACAGCATAAGAAATACAATACCGCTATTGAGCCACAACGCACACCGCAACGGCCCTAACAGCAGTAGCCGCCGCAGGCACAACAGGCCATAGCCGCCAAGAACAAACAAACATTGGAGCAGAAATCAACACACCGCAAAAGCGGAAGGAACAGCAACTTGAGGAATTGAGATGTTCTGTACACCGCACTACTCTGGTACAATGCTAATTGCAGAGCGCGAAGACAACCGCAAAGATAGACCTCCCAGTGGTAGGGGCCTCCGGTGTTGAAGTCGCTTGGGAGGCAACCTGGTCGCTAAACGATGTAATCAGCGATGCATGATCCGCTGGCTAGCTAAGCATCCAAGCATACCGTACGGAGTTACATGGCCAACCACGTCCAGTACTATTCTAGTGATAGACCGATAGACGTACGTGGAACCGATGATGTCATAGTGAAAATGTCATAGTAACGATGTCATAGAATTATTATTTATTACAAGTTAGATTTGAGTTTGTTCCTTGTAATTATTCTGGGGTCGTACCTTGTCAGACGGGAAGTTGGTGATGGTCAACTTCAGTGGACTAAGTACACACATGGCTCTGCAGCACAAACAAATGAAAATAGACATTGGACAACAACAACAGGGGTTGGCAATGGAAGAATAGAAGCAAGCGGCTTCAAATCAAGTGAGTGTGCCATCCATCATGCAAACCGTTCAAGTATGCATAACAGGTGTATCGCTATGACTTTGTACGTGTCTGCATGTACAAGCGCACACAGGCATGTGTGCTCAAAGCTTGTAAAGGGTGCACATATCACTCGTATAGCTAACCTGGGAGCATTAGCATCCAGGTTTTCTCGTACACATGCCTCCAAGACGACTGGTCTCTGTGTGACTTGAGACATTGTAACACCCACTTTGCCGCAGAACGCATTGATTGCCTCTGCAGGGAAGCCACGGCGACGTAGTGCTGTTAATGTGAACAGGCGAGGGTCGTCCCAGTCCCTGAAAGTAAGCACACAGGGTCACACACACACACACACATACACATATACACACACACACATGCACGTACATGCACACGCACGTACATGCACACACAATACACAAACACACAGGGTCACATACAAATATGTACGAATGCACAGTCATTGTTAAAGCAAAAGGACAACAGAGTTCTGTGGTTCAGTTACCAACTGTTGTAAGCCTGCCAGCCAGCCAGTCAGCCAGCTAGTCAGACGAATGGAAGAAGGAGAGAGAAAAGAGGTGATTTGTATTCACCTGAGCCAGATACGCAGCAGTTTGTTTTCCCTTCAAATTGACTGGCCAAAAGGTACACACCTTGTTACAAGACATATAGTTTAAATACTTGATACCAGTTTACAAGTAGGAAAGCATGTGTGTGTGTGTGTGCATGCGTGCGTGCGTGTGTGTGTGTGTGTGTGATGGGGGTGGACTAGGACTAAGCTACTTAGTGGTTTGCGGCATGTGCTAAAACAAACTCACCGCACAATGCCGCTCTCAATCAGCTTGCCAATCTTGCGCTTGGACACAACGGTATAGCTAAGATTCAAGCGGCCATACTCCCACTGGACAGGACAGTAGACATCCACGGCGTTGCAGAGCCAGTAGTAGGACGATCGACTGCAACGCAACAACCCACACAACACAACAACACTTCGCTCTACGTAATTACGTATGAAAATAACATAGGAACTGCGCGTAATTTTCATACGCAAAAATCAGCGCTGTTGAGTTTCGCTCTACATGATTTCTCCACCACTGCTACACATGCACTGTTGCTTTGGAGACGCGTTGGCTGCATGCAACACAAACCAAAACGCGTTTTCCATATTTTGTTTTCCACGTGGTGTGTGCTTTGTGTTTCCCGCGGCTTGAACGTTGCCATGGATAAATCCAGAAAGTGCAAAAACTATTTCAAAGAGTCCTACGGAGGACCCAACGTAGAAAACAGCTTTCCTACGGAAATCCGCAGAGAGATTTAAGTGTGAAAGTTGCCCCCGCTCCCCGGCGCGTACGACTTACGGATTTTCATACATAATCAAGTAGGGCGAAACCTCCCTACTATCAATACTAACGGCAGTGTGGTGAGAGCTAGGGACACATGCTCCCAACTTTCTCTTGCACAAAAATAATGAATGCACTGGAGGACAAGAAAAAGAAGAAGACGATGAAGTGTACTGCATGTCTTACCGTGCTTGGAACTCTTTGGTACACAGCGAGTGAGAAATGTTCTCCAAGGAGTCACACAAGCAATGCGTGTAGTCGTATGTCGGGTATATACACCACGCATCGCCTGTCCGATGGTGAGAAACAAATTTGATGCGATACGCAACCGGGTCCACCTTGCTATCTTCCATGATGTGTTTCATGCGTAATGTGGCCTGTGTACACAAACAAGAGAAAGAAAGAGGTTCACAATCGAATGGACTCCATCATGAAAGCTGCTCCCACCAGGTATTTGTTGATAGTGATCAAGGTACACAGCATACAGCACAAAAGCAATACAGAAGTAATCCTTCACCAGTATTCACCAGTATTCACCAGTATTCACCAGTATTCACCAGTATTCACCAGTATTCACCAGTAGTCTTCAAAACTACGAAAAAAAGATGAAATATGGCACATGTACAGGCACATAGAAACTCATAGCTGTGCATGTGTAGTGCTATGGTAACACAGAGTGTTGCATGCTTGTTGCTATAGCAACGCATAATGCTGCACGCTTGTTGCTAATATGATTCCCAACGGTAGCTACCCTCCATTTATGCACGTGTAGAAGACCTAAAGACCTATCAAACTACATGACGTATGTATAACAAAGCGTGAATGTCAATAATCATACTGTACCTTGCCTTCCTCAATCTTGCCCTTTCTCATGTCCTATAAGTGCGCAGAAGCAGAAAATCAAGGTTTTATCCAAACAGAACAAGAGAGTTAGCTCTGAAATGATTAGCACACCCCAATCATGAGGTCACCGCCAGACATGTAGTTGTTACACCATCATAGTACATTCAAGTAGACACAGGGGAAAGTATGTCATCATAGTACATTCAAGTAGACACAGGGCCTAGGGGCGTATGTCATCATAGTACATTCAAGTAGACACAGGGGTTGTTACTCCATCATAGTACATTCAAGTAGACACAGGGCCTAGGGGCGTATGTCATCATAGTACAGTTGAACATCGATTATCCGACCACCTCTGGGCAGACAACTGTCAGGCGGTGTTCAGATAAGGCAAATGTTCTGGATAAGAAAAAACTGTCACTCACACACTTTCAGTGGTTATTACTAGCCGCACGACCTTTTTACTTTTCAAAATTTTCATATTTTTTGAATGGCTCACTACGTGCACAGTGCGTACTCTACGGCACGTGCGCCCAAAAAAACTGTTACGGATAATCGAATGGTCGGATAGTCGATGTGCGGATAATCGATGTTCAACTGTACATTCAAGTAGACACAGGGGAAAGTATGTCATCATAGTACATTCAAGTAGACACAGGGGAAAGTATGTCATCATACAAGTAGTACATTCAAGTAGACACAGGGGAAAGTATGTCATCATACAAGTAGTACATTCAAGTAGACACAGGGGTTGTTACTCCATCATAGTACATTCAAGTAGACACAGGGGTTGTTACTCCATCATAGTACATTCAAGTAGACACAGGGCCTAGGGGCGTATGTCATCATAGTACATTCAAGTAGACACAGGGGCTAGGGGCGTATGTCTCCATCATAGTACATTCAAGTAGACACAGGGGAAAGTATGTCTCTCACAGATTGACTCTGACTGCTGGATGTTCCACACAGGTATCACATGACCCGAAGCAGTCTATATAGCCAGAGTGTCACTGAAAGCCAAGACTATCAGTGACCTGTGACAATACAATGTCAGAGGTAGGACTGGCTAGTGAAGATGGCATGCATACAGAGATACGGCAGAATGCGATGCATACGGAGATACGACAGAATGCCATGCATACACAAATAGGACTGAATGCCATGCATAGACAGATATGGCTGGCTAGTGAGAATGCCATGCATACACAGATATGGCTGGCTAGTGAGAATGCCATGCATACAGCAGAATGACAGGGTTATGAGAGCAATGACATGCACAAGCAGCAGTACTATGAACAGACAGTCTACATTGTAGTACCTCAAAGAGTTGAAGCGATTCTTCAATGGGACGCTCTCTCCACGGGCTAAATGCTATGTTGTGGCCTTTCAGTTCTTCTGGACGCTGATGACAAATGTACGCTGCTCCTCTGAAGGAAACAAGAACGGGGAAACATTGCAATCACTCACTGTTCCTGTTCAATGCCATCCTGGTCTTACCATACTTCTAAACAGGGGCATGGAACACAAAACCCAGGACACAGCTGTATTATCACTACATGGCACTGCATATCAGAAGAGAAACTAGCACATGTCCACAAGCATGAATGATTACTAGCCGGCATCAACAGCTACATAGGGATGAAGGTTAGCATACTTTTTGATGAGGACGACAGCAAGCTGATAGAGCTCCTCAAAGTAGTCAGACGAGTGAGTCACTTTCCAAGGTTCATACCCTGAGCATGGTCAAGAAAACACAAGATTTGAACTCTCAAGATTTGAGAATACTGTAAAAGCCTTATACGAAACGAAGTGCTAAATCTAACGAGTCAGCAAGGAGAAATCCACATCAAGCTGTTAATTGACAACACGACACCCAGCAGCTACAGTATATCAACGGTAGCTTAGACGGCACGTGTACAGCCACCTGTCTCAAGATTGCTTGCGACTTATGGCGATGGGTGGTCCAACAGAATATCCGTCTGCAGGCGGACTATGTGCCGAGGAAGGAGATTGCGATGCATGAACAAGACAAAGTTAAGACCGCATTCACGACACCATTGGGTCTTTGTGAGTTTACGGTGGTGCCAATGGGGTGCAGGAATGGTCCTGCCATCTTTCAGAGAGTCATGGAAGCTCGTCTCCGTGGCCTCTGCAATGCAGCTACTCAGCCCTTTAGTCCTGTGTTCTTTGACGATGTGCTGAATGCGAGTGAAAAGTTGTCAGGGCAGGTCTCTGTCTTGAAACAGCTCGGAAAAGGTTTCTGCGATCCTGGTGTGGAAAATGCCAACGTCGGTCATTGCCGTTAGATCCTTCTTGGGTTTTGCTGGCTATTACCGTCAATACAAACTGAGCTCAGTAAGACGACTTACCTAGCCAGCGTACCATTTCCAAAATGGCAGTGAAGAAACGCTCCTCTTCTTTCTCTGGGTTTGTGTCATCGTAGCGCAAGTAACAAAGACCACCGTGTGCCTAGAAAAAAGAAGAAGAAGACAAACACTTGAAGTAAATACGCCATTCCCAGTGGTGCAGCGCTGATACTGGCTTTGTGGCATAACTTGCAAGCAAAGCAAATAGCTGGATGGCTCTTTCTTAACACAACGACTACCTCATCAATACTCAGTATTATTTTACCTTGCATCTTTGAGTCGTTTCCTTGCCTACAAAACGATTCTACATTCAAAACACCAAAATACTATACCACGCTACACATTGGATGCAATTACTGCTACTGCATGTACCCGCAGTACACCATGTACACTGAATAGCTGTAATGCACCATGTACATTGAATACTTCCTCCGTTAACAAAAACTTCGTGATGGATTTTTGAGGGACTGGTTTGCGCACAAACTGCCGTGAAATGAGTCGTGATCACTTTCTCGGCCTTCCCTGGCATGCCATGAAAGAGGTATGATGCGAGGAAAGCGACCTATCACAACAAGCCGAGCGGAATTGATGGTTGCGCTGTGGCAACATAGGTGATGACAGTCGTGGCGAGCGAAACTGATATACCACTTCTCCGAGGGACAATGCGCTGCTTGGCCTCTCTACTACTAAAGCACTGAGTTAGAGAGGGATAGGGACTGATGGAACGGAGCAGCGAGCCCACACAATGAGCGAGTGAACAAGGAGCTGATCCGATCGCACGGCGCAATGAAATAAATCTGAATTCAAGTTCTTATTCAGCCTGCGCAAAGCCCAGATTCGAATGCTGATGACCATGCATTCGGTTAGAAGTCTGCAGTCCGACGCGAGTCTCGTGGCTAAGGAAAGTCGACTGGACTTGCTAGCCGCTGCCGTTCAGTGCTGGCAAGAGTATCCATCAGAGAAATTGGAATCCGTTTGGCTAGGACTTTACTCCTCGTTTCGCGGAGTTCTGGAGAGCGGAGATGAAACCAGGGAGTCGTAAAATATTTTTACAACTCCGTGGTGGAAACGAGTAATCGCCACCGCGGCGGATCATGCAGATTGAAAGCCAACTTACTTGAACCACAGCGACATCAAGTTTAGCGGAGTGTGATCAAAGAAGCCGAGGCAAGACTGAAACGAGCTGAACAACGACTCAAGAGAGCTGACGACCGGCGTGCAGCAGATGACGACAGCGACGCAGGGTCAAAAATGAGTCGAGCGAAAGCGACGCAAACTGAACTCTCTGCTCATTCCGCCAACAGTTTCTTTAGTAAAGATGCTGTACATAGGCTGAACTACCTTCGTCTAGTGAGTTGCAGTCGATACAAACTGTTCTTGACCTGTTCTAAGCGTTTTCATATCCATCAAAATCCATCACGAAGTTTTTGTTAACGGAGGAAGTAGCTGTAATGCACCATGTACACTGAATAGCTGTAATGCACCATGTACACTGAATAGCTGCAATGCACCATGTACATTGAATAGCTGTGATACACCATGTACACTGAATAGCTGGAATACACCATGTACACTGAATAGCTGTGATGCACCATGCACAGTGAATAGGTGTAATTCGCCTTACCTTGGCATAGCTGAAATTGAAGTTGATTGCTTTGGCATGACCGATATGCAGGATGCCATTGGGCTCTGGCGGAAATCGTGTGTAAACCTGTCAAGCAAATAGAAAACGGGTGAATAACGACTTCTTGTAACTCAATCGTTCCTTTGTGCTTTCTTCATGAACAAGAGTCAAAACCCAGCACAATAACTCCTTTCAGACGTGCAGGAACGATGTTTCTGAAGAGCACGCTAGTGGGTTTGGTACCAGGTGAGCCATCGAGTGGACACTAACATATCTCAGAAGAAACTGCTGCCATTCAGTAATGTAACTGCAGCAGTACTGCAGAGGAAGCCCTGACAACGCCCTGCAAGTAACACATTGATGTGATGAAGTTTCTACCGGTGTACTAGTATCAGTGTAGGTCACACATCAATGGCGCTGACGTCTCTATGTGTGTTTCAGTGCAGGTCACACATCAACGGCGCTGACGTCTCTATGTGTGTTTCAGTGCAGGTCACACATCAACGGCGCTGACGTCTCTATGTGTGTTTCAGTGCAGGTCACACATCAACGGCGCTGAAGTCTCTATGTGTGTTTCAGTGCAGGTCACACATCAACGGCGCTGACGTCTCTATGCGTGTTTCAGCGCAGGTCGCACATCAATGGTGGTGAAGTCTCTATGTGTGTGTCAGCGCAGGTCACACATCAACGGTGGTGCATTCTCTATGTGTGTTTCAGCGCAGGTCACACATCAACGGTGGTGAAGTCTCTAACCATTATTAGTGCAGCAGTGTCTGCTCCAGAGCCGGGTGAGCCGGGTAATCGACCCGGTTGGGCGGCGCTTGGACCCGGTTGAAAATATAGTGCCGGGTCACCTGTGACCCGGTTGGTATTTTACACGTTCGAACTTTGAAAGGACTGACTACATGGCTTGTATGTGTGACAGATCGTGCAGAGGCGCGCGTCGAAGTGAAAGTAGTCAGTATCCGGTGTGTGCACGTGCTCAGTTCGAGCTTGATCGTTGAGGTGTTGTTTTTGGAAATGGAGCCTCCAGCGAAGAGGCGAATCCACAGGCCCTGCTTCCAGGACTCTTGGAATACAGGTCGTCCATGGCTTGTCTACGACTTAGAGACGAAAAAGATGACCTGCTCCTGGTGAGCGGCACACTTCTGTGGCAAAGTTGTGACTCGGCTGGTGAGACAGCGCCAGGTACATGTACATGTGTACCCGGCTCCGACCCGGTTGAAATGGTTGCGCCAGGTACACGTGTACCCGGCTGTCCTACAATCCTAGAGCAGACACTGGTGCAGGTAGCAAATCAATGGGTGAAGTTCCTAATTCCTATGCATTATCAGTGCAGGTCGCAAGTCAATGAGTGAAGTTCCTATGCATTATCAGTGCAGGTCGCAAGTCAATGAGTGAAGTTCCTATGCATTATCAGTGCAGGTTGCAAGTCAATGAGTGAAGTTCCTATGCATTATCAGTGCAGGTCGCAAGTCAATGAGTGAAGTTCCTATGCATTATCAGTGCAGGTCGCAAGTCAATGAGTGAAGTTCCTATGCATTATCAGTGCAGGTTGCAAGTCAATGAGTGAAGTTCCTATGCATTATCAGTGCAGGTTGCAAGTCAATGAGTGAAGTTCCTATGCATTATCAGTGCAGGTTGCAAGTCAATGAGTGAAGTTCCTATGCATTAGTAGAGTGATCATGACTGTGCAGTAAAAACACATACCCCACTGTGCAGTAAAAACACATACCCTTCCTCCGGTTGCTTTCAAGTGGTCCTTGAGAAGGGGCTTGGTGTTAGGTGTTACAACATACCCATCAGTTGTATAGTTCTCACCTAAAAGTCAAAAAGAGCACAAAGGCATCTCAAGGCAGCCTCTCAGTCCGCCAAACACATACTAACACCGCCGGCGAATTTTTCTTCTTCAGATCTCGTGATTTTCATTTCCAATGGTCAAGAATTTGTTCCGCAAATGGCATCCCCCGATGTGTGTGTGTATATGTGTGTGTGTGTGTGTGTGTGTGTGTGTGTGTGTGTGTGTGTGTGCGTGTGCCGCCGAATTAGTCCTTTCGCTATCATTACCTACGGCAATTGGCAAGTTCAAGGTGTGTGTGTGTGTGTTGCTATGTCTATCATAGCTTGTTCGCTGTCATCGCTTCAGCGATGGGCAGGAGTATGAGTATGAGTGTATGTGTGTGTGTGTGTGTGTGTGTGTGTGTGTGTGTGTGTGTGTGTGTGTGCGTGTGTGCGTGTGTGTGCATGTGTGTGCACACGAGCATGTGCACACGTGCGTGCACTCATTTACGCATGTACACCTGCACGTGCGGGTGAGTCTTTCTTTCCGGAAACAGGTTTGTGAATCAATCAAACCTTACCTGGCTTGTGAAAGTTCAATGCTTCACCTGCCAGATCCATGAATGATTTTCCAAGAGTTGAAACTTCATCCTTTGGTGGTGCTGCTGAAAGCGTCTTTGGTTTGGTGGTCGCTCCTTTCTTTTTCTTGTTTGCAGCAGCTAGATCTTCCTCAGTCTTGGGGCCTAGCGCAGCCTCCACCTGTCAAGGTGAGTGATAACAAGGAAAAACCCAAAACAGTAGTGTAAACTGTACTGAAGTACATGTTACATAGCTACACAAGCTATACATACTGTATACTGGATACTGGATACAGTGTATACTAGGGCTGAAACAATTATACCGATAACTTGCATATCGATCGTTAAGGGTGCAATCGATAATCGTTAGTGTTCAAAACGAGTGCTAACGATTTATTATGCATGCATATCAGTGACAGTATTCTAGGCTATTTCTAGCCCTTTCACTCCATCCGATAGTGAATACGAGTACAATCACGTACTTCCAAGCGCGGTAAAATTGATTTTGTGGCTTTGAAAGAGATCGGGAGAGAATACCTTTGTCTACTTGGTTCATTTGGGTGAGAGGTCGGAGATAGGAGCAGTTGCCAGAGGGTGATTCTTTGCTCTAGAAACAACATGAAATTCTCTAGTTCATGTGGATAAAACCAGCCAGATTTCCACAGATGTCAACAGTGCGATGCCACAAAATTTCTAATGTAGCAAAGGTATCATGGAATTTCTTCATGAACTGGTGTACGAGGTACACGAGTAGAGCCGACAAGAATCGATAAAACCAATATATCGACTGCTAATGATATTGGTTGATCGTTAGGAGTTATCGAATGATCGTTTCAGCCCTACTGTATAGTGTATAGTGTACAGTGTACAGTGTATAGTGTACAGTGTATAGTGTATAGTGTATAGTGTATAGTGTATAGTGTACAGTGTATAGTGTATAGTGTATAGTGTATAGTGTATAGTGTATAGTGTATAGTGTATAGTGTACAGTGTACAGTGTATAGTGTATAGTGTATAGTGTACAGTGTATAGTGTATAGTGTACAGATGCGCCCACCCAGCGAACCCTGGGGATGGCGGCCGAGAAAGGAGCGTCCAACTGGCTCACTTGCCGGCCCCTGAAGCAGTTCGGGTTTGTCCTCCACAAAGGCGCCTTCAGAGACGCACTCTGTCTGCGGTTCGGCTGGGTCCCTCCCCGCCTGCCATCCACTTGTGTGTGTGGCAAGGCATTTAACACCAGCCATGCTCTTTCGTGCCCAACTGGTGGATACCCGGCTCTCCGCCATAACACGATCCGCGACCTGACAGCCGACCTACTGCGTGAAGTGGCAACGGATGTGAAGATAGAACCTCCTCTGCAGCCCCTGGAGGGTGAAAGGCTCCGGTATCGCTCTGCCATCTTGGAAGATGGTGCTCGTCTTGATGTGGCGGCATCTGGTGTCTGGGGAAGTCGTTTTGAGCGCACGTTCTGTGATGTTCGGGTTTTTAACCCTCATGCGCGCTCGAACACTTCCTCAACTCCCGCGTCCACCTATGCCAAGCACGAACAGCAGAAGAGAAGGGCCTACGAAGAACGCGTCAGGGAGGTGGAGCATGCTTCCTTTCTCCCACTGGTATTCAGTGCATCTGGTGGGTGCGGCAAGGTAGCCCACGCTTTCCTGAAGCGTCTTGGCCATATGGTTTCGGAGAAGCGGCATGAACCCTACTCCTCCGTCATGTCCTGGATCCGCTCTCTTGTCTCCTTTGCTTTGGTTCGATCCTGCAACATGAGCCTCCGTGGTCACCGTGCTTCTCCCTACCGCAGTCGTTTGGATGCTGCCACTCCTGTTGTGCTGGCAGTCAACGACTGTCAGTTGCGTGACTGAGACTCTTGCGGAGTAGCCGTGTTTAGCCACACTTTTTTATTATCCGATGATCTTGTTTTGTTTGCTATGACTCCGTGATTTTCTGTTGGTTGCTTTTCTGCTGTGCGAATAAATGCAGTGTCGACAAAAAAAAAAAAAAAAAAAATTGATATACGGTAAGGCCACACCAAGTTTTTTCATTGTTTCTCGTCACCGCGCGCGTACCTTTCTTGAGGATTGGACCAAAAAAAATCTCGCGTCCCGGTAAACACGCATAAAAAGGCGTTGTAAAAGTACGCGCGGCGTCAAATCTGGAGTGCAGTGCTAGTGCACGAACCGAAGGTTTCTGTTTTAAATTTTAGCACAAGCGCGCACTTGGCTGTTCTTTTATGTACCCCTTGTATAATAACTTTGGTTTGCTTTCTTTCCTATTTAAATAACATGCAACACTGGACTTCCTCACCAGAGGCCGGTGCAGGAGCCTGGTTTTCTGGCTGTATGTTGCAATTGACTGTCACGCGTGGTGTATAGTCTGATTTTAGGTCATAAATTGGGCCTTTGTAGTGTAAATAGCAGTTTTTGTTTTTCAAACCCTATTTTGTTTTTTTTCCGCCCGCCCGCGTTCCTTTTGAGATTTTCAGGTGACGAGAAACAATGAAATAACTTGGTGTGGCCTAAAAAAAAAAAAAAAAAAAAAAACAGTGTATAGTGTATAGTGTATAGTGTATAGTGTACAGTGTATAGTGTACAGTGTATAGTGTACAGTGTATAGTGTATAGTGTACAGTGTATAGTGTACAGTGTATAGTGTATAGTGTACAGTGTATAGTTTACAGTGTATAGTGTACAGTGTACAGTGTATAGTGTATAGTGTATAGTGTATAGTGTATAGTGTATAGTGTATAGTGTATAGTGTATAGTGTATAGTGTACAGTGTACAGTGTATAGTGTATAGTTTACAGTGTATAGTGTATAGTGTATTTTCTTTTTCTTTTTTTTTCACTGAGCCTCTTGTACGGGCAAAATAACACATTTTGTGAAGAATCAACACATAAAACGAATCATCAGATACAGTATTTACAGAGTCTGTCACTCAGTAGGATCACTGCACTGTGCAGGTTCACTGGATGCGTGCCTCCGCCGCCACTAGCACAGCAGGGGACTCAGGCATGGCAGGAGCAAACATGTTCCTTGAGCCACGCAGGCACATAGCACCACAACGCACCAGGGCAAACCCAAGGCGGCAGCGCAGCAAGGAGATAACCTGCCCGTATGGCTCCTTACTCTTCTCAGCCAGGAGAGAGGCGATCCGCGTGAAAAGAGCATTGGCATGCTTGCCATAGCCACCAGAGGCAGAGAGCACAACGGGCACGAAGGAGGCATGCTCAACTTCACGTACTCGCTCCTCGTACTTCCGGCGCTTTTCCTGTTCATGGCGTCTGTAGCTAGCAGCGAGGGAGGTGGCACGATTCGAAGACGCAAAAGGGTTGAAAACCCGTACATCAATAAAGATGCGCTCGAATCGGCCACCCCACACACCACTAGCCGCAACGTCCAGCCGAGCTTGCTCCTCCGTGACAGCTGTGCGATGGCGGAAGGCCTCTCCGGTGACGGGCTGGAGGTGGGGTTCCACTGTCACGTTGTGAGCGACCTGCCTCAGAGCTCTGGCGGTGATGTCCCTCACCTCGTTGTGTCGCAGCGTCGGGGGATAGTGTATAGTGTATAGTATATAGTGTACAGTGTATAGTGTACAGTGTACAGTGTACAGTGTATAGTGTATAGTGTATAGTGTATAGTGTATAGTGTATAGTGTATAGTGTACAGTGTACAGTGTATAGTGTATAGTGTATAGTGTACAGTGTACAGTGTACAGTGTATAGTGTATAGTGTACAGTGTATAGTGTAGAAGTATCGTCAGGCCTCCGAGGACCTCCGTGGGTCGTTCACACCACTGGTTTGTTCCACGGATGGGGTGCTACATCGCGAATACGCCAGCTATCAGAAGCGACTTGCTGGTCGCCTCGCCCTCAAGTGGGACAAGCCATTTTCAATCATCATGGCTTGGGTGCGAGTTCGCAGCCAATTTGCAGTGATCCATGCAGTCGACCTCCGGCTACGCGGGTCTAGAAGGCGCCTGACAGGCCTGTCGACGCAGGATGGTGCTGGGGTAGGCATCGGCCATTGAAAACTGAATTCCGTCTGTTTTACGTGGAATTTCTTGGAGTTTCCCAATGTATTGTACTTGAATAAAATTCTATTTTAACTTTCATGGTATCTCAATTTTTTTCACGTCTACATGACTTTATTTTGCCCGTAAAAGAGGCCGTTACCCCGTAAAAAAAAAGTGTATAGTGTACAGTGTACAGTGTACAGTGTATAGTGTATAGTGTATGTATAGGATATTGACCAAGACGAGGTCTATATGGGAAATATAGGCCGAGTAAAAGACCGAGGTCCACCGAGGTATTTTACGAGGCCTATATTTCCCATATAGACCGAAGTGGAAACACTACTATACACATAACAGTAGTAGTAACTGAGCAAACACGCTCTATGTGTGGGGCACGGAGCCTTCACACGCCCGGAAGACAACACCATCCAGGAATTAAGCTGATAATTAAGCAAGATCCTACAATGCCCCACCCCTCTCCTTGGGGCTGGAAATGTACGTCCTGAAGGTGCAACGCATACAATGCCTTTTGAAGGAGCGCGTATGTTCAAATTATCGTAACTATCATAGCTCAGTCAATATTTCTTGGCCTGTTCTCATGATCGAAATACATACCGTAAAATCCCGCCAGGGCGCCAGGGCGCCCCGTCTCTCCTATCCGCCCCTCCCTGACTTCTTGTCAGGGACGTGATTGGTTGTATCCTCGTATGACTCTATCACAGTCTGTGATGCCGTACTGTACTGCAGACGCGTGCTCGACCCCGTTGGAAATGTACGCAACAGTGCCCACCCTCTTGACCAGGGATCGCACAAACCCTGAGTTTTGATGGGTCTGTACGACTCCTGGCTCTTGACCTTTGGCCGGTGTACGAGATGCACGAACAGTTTTCGTAGGGTGATTACTTTTTCATGTAGCATTGAATGCGGCAAGTAGGACTCGCCCATCCGCCCCTCCCCACCTGAAGCGTCGAGGAGGTAGGGGCGCTCTGGCGGGATTTTACGGTATATGTAGGTGGAAGAGAAAACTCATAGCTCACTTCTGCAATGTAAATACGATAGAGAAGTAACATAATATTATGGTGCCTCACAACTTGTCCTTTCATTTGCAATGATGACAGAGAATAATGTTTACTGTAAGAGTTGGATCTCTGAGGCACAAAGCTTAACGTTGAACAAAAAATCCATCGTTAACTCTAAAAATGTTACTCGCATGCTATTCCTTCTCTCGTCTGTACTAGAAAATTAGAAGATGGGTGTGTGATGACAGGGTCATTAAACTTTGTGACCGCTAAGTTTGAACCTTTTGCAAATCGTTAAACTTTCCAACTCCTCAATTTTTAAATTTATTCCAGTATATAATTACTTACCTGCTTCTCAATCTGTTCTTTCACTGCTCTGCGATCTGCCCATTTCATTGACTCCATGATTGATGCTGAAAATAGAACATCCAGAAATTCAAACTCATTTACAGCAGATAACAGATAGCCTCTTTGCGCAAGTTACCTGAGTGAAAAATACAGGTATTCATGTTTAGTACAATGATAAGCCATGATGAATTAGCACCATGTCTACTAGACGTCTTGGAGAAGGTTCAGCAAGCCCAACAAAACACTGCAGGACAATCATTAAAAATTAGACAAGTATTGTAAAGTCCATATTCCTGTGAAACAGCACCAAATGAATCCGCGTGCGCAATGGAGCCACCTTACCCTAAAGAGAACACCATGCTGTGTTGAAAAATCAGTCAATTAGTGTAAACAAGGCACTATTTTTTACATTCATTCAGAAAACTAGATACCAGACCTCTTGTCTCAAGACTCGAGGGATTTTAAAGAACTTACGAAGTAGCGACATAGCTGGAAACTGATAGCGTTTTTCAAGAAGAGCATCCTTACTCTTCGTAAGCGCTTCACCTACCTATATAATTTTAAGTTGGATTACAACAAAGAGGAGAAAACAACCATCCATGTCACTCACTGACCTCAACCCCCCTTTCGGAGACCCATGGACCATCTACCACTCTCCACATACAATTCCCAAAGCTATGCTAAAGACGTTACGTAGTGGCGTGGTCACGGCCATGGTCCTCACCGCTTATTATTATCATCTGTGTTGGGGGGGGGGGGGGGGGGATCGGCACAAACAATGTGACTGATCATGTGAGCCAGCAAGAGCTGCAGGTGACCTAGCAGGAGTTGTAGGTGACCTAGCGGAGCGCCGATAGGTGGTCACACGTACCACATTGCAGTTTACCAGCTCATCTAGCTCAGCAAAACGAGTTGTTCTTATAAGGACTTAGGTAAAGACCAAGCATGGTGAGGGCCTACAGCTGGCAGCTCTCTCGTTAGCGGTAGAGATTTGTCAATGACATGAAGTGCTTGCAATGCAAATGACAAAAGTCCATAACCCCTAGGGTGTGCAAGTGTGCATTGGCTTGTGTAGCAGGAAAATCCAAAAAACTACCCAACATCATGCAAGGGTGATCAGGCACTAAATGTTGTAGGTTGAACGACTCTACAATCATGTAATAATAATATACAGGCAGATCGGTGGTGGCCTTGTGCACAAAGCATAGCTGTTGCCACCCAACGCTGTGTATACTATCTATCACGTGCTATTGAGGTAAAACATTTGGATTCCGCTGCTACAACTTAAAGGGGAACTGTCACCAAAAAATTTCTTGGTCTTATCTTGTAGTTCTTTGGCTCCTGATCACGATGGTGTTATCCGTTTTTCTCTGCGATGGCTGGAAGTGGGTGAAAACTTGAAAAGAAGGTGCCCAAAATTGTCCCGAAGTACCGAGTGACGTCACGCCGGACTTGACCTCCACGCGTACATTCGTCGTCAAAAACGAAGTCCAGCCCGTGTGCTGGTCGATCGAGCTAGCTGTTCCAATGTACGGTGCACGTGTGCCTTTTGAACTGTAACACAGATGGGTACGTCGTACCGAAGGAGAATGCCAAAGAGGCAGAGACCCACGTGCAGCTACACAGCCAAATCAAAGTAAAAAGCAGCTGAGCTTTCACCTTTTTGACTTCTTCCGCGAGGATCTAAGTAAGTTTTATTTTGTGAGCACGGAAGTCGTTGTTGTTTTGAACTTTTCGTGTGAGGAACAACACGATGATGAGTGCGTATGCAGAAAACAGTACTCCTCCGGCCGGCGATAACACCACCAACCCGAGCCCCAAAGGAACGCGATGTAGGTACGTGAAGGCGATTCATCTGGCGATGTTGCTGAAGATGCAGATGACAAACTCTGACGTCTTTCATTTCAGAGCCGGGTGGGCAACACCGCCACCTTCGATACAACGACATAATTTTCAAGTACGAGGTATGTGTGTCACACTAACAGCAAACAAACATCCTTCGACTCCTTCGTAATCACAAATAAAACAAAGAGCTGGAGCTTCGTGGAGGAAGTACCAGTGCGACAAACTGCTGTCGACTTTTGTTTATTTTGTCCCTTTTTGGCGTTCTCATTGTGTACAACGTACACATCGAGTGTCCGAGTTCAGAAGGCAAGCGTGCACCGTACAGCGAACAGTTGGCTCGATCGACCAGCACACGGGCTGGACTTCGTTTTTGACGATAAATGTACGCGTGGAGGTCAAGTCCGGCGTGACGTCACTCGGTACTTCGGGACAATTTTGGGCACCTTCTTTTCAAGTTTTCACCCACTTCCAGTCATCGCAGAGAAAAACGAATAACACCATCGTGATCAGGAGCCAAAGAACTACAAGATAAGACAAAGAAAATTTTTGGTGACAGTTCCCCTTTAACAAGTCTCCATACAGTCTGTGATGTAACGCTGCACACTTTGGACAATTCAATTGTCGAAGCAAGAAGGCAGCATGGGGGAACTGAAATGGGCAGATCTGCATGCATTTACTCCCAACTACTGTCTTCTTTTGTTGCTGTGCAAAATCTGTTCTCCTCTACCTTATCATAATAATACTTGTAATAATACACACAGCTCGCATCCCCCCTGAACATGTTAGACAGGAGCAGAGTCGACGCATCTGTCAACAGTGTCATGCCAAGTTAGTCTATCTCCTGCAGCTTGGAGAGCGCTCTTCACGGAGAGATCCGCTGCCTTCAGGTCGTGCCGAATTGTATCTATCCACCGCAATGGTGGACGGCCATGGTTTTTTTTAATGTCTTTTGTGTTGATGGATAGCTCCAGTGCTTGGAACGAGGCGGATTCTGGACCCTCTCGCACCACATGGCCAAACCATAGCAGCCTGCGTCGCCGGCATGTGGCACTAACTGGAGATTGTTTTGTTTTGTGTATAAGTTGTTATTGGTGATGCGTTGCAGGTAGACAATCTGCAGCAGTACGCGTAGCTTCCTCCGTTGCCATTTGTCCAGTTTGTCGTTCAGGAATTTGGACAAAGTCCACAATCCGCAATTGAATAGAAGGGTCGGCAATATGAGGCAGTTAAACATACACAGTCGGGATTGAAAGGAATGCCGTCTCCAAGAAATCGAACAAAACGCCCTGTTTGCTGATCTCACGTATACCTTATCATGCCAGGCGGATATTTCATTTACTCCCCTAAAAGAAGACAGATGGGCAAGGGAATCTAACCGCCTGAGTGATTTCCTCGTCTGTCACTACAACGCCAACTCCGCATGCTTCTTCGAAAGCTGCCACATCGATATTGTCGGACAAAGAGCTCTTCACAAAGTCAATTGCAGCTGCGCAAACAATGAATGAAAGAGAGAAAGAGAGAGAAGAGAGAGAGAGAGAGAGAGAGAGAGAGAGAGAGAGAGAGAGAGAGAGAGAGAGAGAGAGAGAGAGAGAGAGAGAGAGAGAGATAGAACAATCATTTCAGCACAATATTTATGGGAGAAAGTCTGGCCAGTGAGGACCAAAAGAAGCGTGTTAACAATCACACGATTTCACCATCAGATGATAAAAGTACATCATTGATCATAGTTGGGAGTGGTTATACAGTACACGGTGCACGTCTCTTCACACCGCATTAACGCACTCTCCACATACAGGCATGCATCCGGCTCAGAACACATTGTTTTCTGGTTGGCATATCAGGGATATTGGGCGGAGCAGCTGGCGTGCATGAGAAAGACAGGTCGGCCTGCTCTGCGCAGGAGCTGTGACCCGGTGCACACATAGTGTGTGAGAGAGAGAGACAGAGAGACAGGTCGGCCTGCTCTGCGCAGGAGCTGTGACCTGGAGCACACAGAGTGTGAACGAGAGACGGTCGGCCTGCCGTGGGCAGGAGCTGCGACCGGTAGTGATTGGAATGAGCCAGCTGCGGAGATAGACTGCCCTCACCCGATATAAGTATATTGACAAGAGTTGTACTGACACTGTGATTGAGGAAATTATGGTGACAGTGACGGAGAGATAGTGATCCCCAGTCGAATGGGGTTGGGAGGGAAGGGAAAATTGACAACTGACGGACAAACCAGTGAACAGTCAAGTCGTCTGAAAACAGAAGTAACAAAGGAGTTTTCTGCAAAAGCAAGATTTGGAAAGCACGCGTGGGAGAGTGGCGCGCACGCTGCGCATGCGCATGTATAGCAATGACATCATAATCAGATGCATGATCATCAGACTAAGTATGAGTGGTAGATGTTCCACGTTCGTTAACAGGGCTTAGCGCACACGCTAAACCACCATTAATTGCCAGGGCTCCAGCGGACACAGGAACTAAATCTACAGAGTGCACGCTACTACAAGACGTTCATTATCGGCTCGGTGACGCATAGTTATCAGTAAGTAAAAAAAAGTAAATTACCGTGTCCGTTCCCGAAGGGAACTCACGACGGCCACTAACACCCGGTAAACCCTAGCGGCAAATATTATCGTATTCTACATTACGCTGTCTCCACGCTGATTGATAAGAAGAGCCTCTATTTAGCACTGAGTTCTGCTTCTTTTGGTGCGTGACGGGCATTGTTCTACTATGCAACAATTGCATGTCCGTGTTGCAAGCTTTGTACGCTGCTTGTTCAGGACTCACCTTCACTACTATGCAATATTTGCCATTATGCCAGATTACGCTGGCACTTGCAGTGCACTAATTATTTCTTGTTTCTTTATGCTTGAGTTGTATCTGTCGCGTATCTTTCTTGGCTCGATATGAGTCCGTTTATAGCTGTAGCCACCCTGTCCACGCCGACAGGGGGTCGCATGGGTTCATGACCTTTACGTTTCCGGCGTTTGTACATTTCTGTTGTACCAGCGCTGCTGCTAATTTGTCGTAGGTTGCGTATATGGCCCTGCATGTGCCGTACGCGCGGCGCTTTCTTTGCTTTTGAGATTGCTGTTGCTCCCGGCTTGGGGGAGTTGTCGTGAGAGAAAGAGTGTCTTGTTCTTTTTACCTCAGCCGTGAGAGGTTTGCATTTTCTTTGCTTTCGCGATGAGTTATCAAAGTTAGTTGACAATAAGAAAAGATCAACGTTGTCGTGTGAGTTTTTGTCGTGAGCAAACTGGGCTCCGGGTTCGTCACCATCAAATTGGTAGCAGAGGATGGTTTTTACTAGAGTGATCCACGATTAGTTGAGATGGAGCAACAAGGCTCCAACGAACCGCAGGACTCCAGGAGCGAGGCTCAACCGTCGGAGGTAGTTGCAGACGATACTGCAAGCACAGGGAGCTGCCGAGATCAAGACGCTGAGCAGACATCCGATGCGCCACCAACGCAAGGTGGGTCGGGTGATGCCGGTGAAGCAGGATCGAGCATCTGTGCGCTCCGAGCCAGGAAAACGCAGGACAAGAAGCAATTCACGAACATCCGACGAGGGCTGATTGTAAAAGCCCAGCGAGTGCAGATGCGATGTACGGACGATGAGAGCTACTTCGATGCCGAAAGAGAAATGAACGAGCTCGAAAGAGCATATGAGAGAGCGGAAGGGACGATCACAGATCTAGCTGGTTTATACGAAGCAGAGAGTAATGCGAGAGAGAAGGATAAGATGATTAGTGAGCTAGAAGTACTCCAGAGGCAATTTGACGAAGCGACGGACTTGGCGTTTGAAATTGTAAGAACAACTCACGGCGTGCCAGTCGCCTCAGCTGAAACGCAGCAGTATACCGGTAATTCGTATCAACAGTGCCGCGATGAAGCCAGGGAAGTCGGTGGTTGGTGGCCAGGACATGTTTACAGCAATGAACTGTCCGTAGGACCACTTGGGTTTGAGTCACAACCGGGATTGCTGGCCAGATCGCTACAACAACGAGACGTGAACAGGTCCGCCAGCGGAGATGCAACAAATGCAACTGATCAACAACTACCTTTTGACACTGATGACCGCACAGCAGTAACAGGGCACTCAATTTCAACAGCTACTGGTACTACTGGTGGTACCATCCCAGACAGGCCAGAGGTCACCAGCGCTGTCCAGTCCAACATTGGCCAGTATACAGATGGTTCTGCAACAGTGACCATGACAAGTACCACAGTAAGTGTCAATGATGGTGTGAGTGTTCTTGCTAGGCCTGCTACTGCAAACACAACTACCTCAGGCAGTACATCTAGTAGTAGTTCTAAGGTTACTGGTCCTACACTACCCTTGGGCAGTAGCAATGTTCTGCCAAGCAATTCTGTATCCTCAACCAGTACGCATAGTGTGAATACTGCAATGAATACTAAGTACAGTGTTGGTACACAGACTAATCCACACTCTTTCAGAAAGCATCCAATGTCTACAGGTACTAATGTATATGGACCTACTAATCAACCACAGATGCCCCAGTCAGGTATCCAGTGGCAGGCACCGCCTGTGAGCACAATGTCAATGGCTTCTACGGGTACTAATGTATATGGGCATACTAACCAACCACAGATGCCCCAGTCAGGTATCCAGTGGCAGGCACCGCCTGTGAGCACAATGTCAATGGCTTCTACGGGTACTAATGTATATGGGCATACTCACCAACCACAGATGTCTTCCGGGTACATGCAACAGCCAATGGTTTATGCAACACCATCCAATATTGGAAATCAAATGTATGCAACAGGGCTACCTCAAATGCAACAAAACCAGGCTCGTGCAGAGCCATGGAAGCAGCTACAACGAGTTGGCATACCAATATTCAGCGGTGACAAACGTACGTATGAGTCATTCCGAGAAGCTTTCATGGCATGTGTAGATAGTGCACCCGCCACCCCTCAGTACAAGCTGTTGCAATTGAGGCAGTATTTGGCAGGAGACGCACTGACAGCCATCGAGCGATTTGGCTACTCACCATCAGCCTATGACGCAGCTAAGAAGTTGCTAGAGCGCAAGTATGGCGGTGAGCGACGCCGTGTGGCTCTACATATTGAACAGATCGATAGTATGTCCGTAGTGAGAGCCAACCGACCGAAAGAGATGGAGCACTTTGCCGAGCTGCTTGCCGTGGCCGTAGTCAACATGAAAGATTCAGGTCGAGCCATGGAATTGGGCCATGGCACATTCTACCTCAGTCTGTTGAGGAAGCTAGACGAACGTAACCTCGCCCAATACCACCGGTGGCGACATGATAAATCTCAGCCAGAGACAGTTGAAGTACTTCTCGAGTGGGTGAACCTGGAGGCAGACTTCTTGGTAGTAGCGTCAGAAACCGTGAGCGGATTCAGTGGCAACGCGGCAGCTCAGTCACAGCCAGCTCAATCAGCCAGTGTGCATAGACGACAGTTCACCAGCCGGACACCACCAATGTTCAAGAATACGGCGCGTACATTCGCGAATGCTGGTATACCAGCCAACCGAGATTGCCCGGCATGTAATGGACCGCATCCACTGTGGAAGTGTGCGGAGTTCAAGTTCTACAGTGTCGGAAAACGGTGGCAAGTAGCAAAGCAAGCCAATGTCTGTTTCAGATGCTTGTCATATGGTCACACTGGCAAGGAATGCTCAAAGACGTACACCTGCGGCATTGACGGTTGCAAGGACACCCATCATCGGACCTTGCACGACTCCAACAGACAAGGCTCTTGTAATGCTGTTAGTGTCAATCAGACAGCTGCTCTAGCAGATAGCAGCAAGCCACGTAGTAACCACACCAGCAAGTCCTCACCGAGTAGCGACAAGGCCTCTAGCAAGGCAGACAACAAGGTGCATGGAACGGCATTGTCTGTCAGGGAAGGGGAGTGCAACAAACCAAGTACCACAACTACACCAGTGTCCTTGAGAACGGTTCCAGTGATACTACGCAACGCCAACAGACAAGTGGTTGTGAATGCTATTCTCGACGACGGGAGTACGATGTCATATATAAATGCTGATGTAGCCGCTGAATTAGGGTTACAGGGTCATACTGAGAAGGTGACAATCAGCACGCTCAATGGACGGCAGGAAACATTCTCCACTACTCCTGTCTCTGTGAACATCTCCGGCCTGGACGGACGTGAGACAGCTCGAATAGAAGCAAGAACAACGCGACGAGTTGTGGGAGACCTCCCCGCAATTGACTGGCGTCAACATGGCCCAAAATGGAAACACTTGAAGGGCATCCAGTTTCCAGCCATTAATGACAATCGAGGCGTAGATCTCCTCATTGGAAATGATCATGCTAACCTGCACGAATCGCTGAGGGACATTCGTGGGCAACCAGGTGAGCCGATTGCCCGTCTAACACCACTGGGCTGGACTTGTGTTGGACCAACGGCAACAACGTCACATGCACATACCGCCATCACTCTGTACGCGGGTGACAGGCACGAAATGGAAGCCGACACTCTCCTCCGACAGTTCTGGGAGCTCGAAAAGACCGACTCGGATTTGGAAACCGCATCCAGTCCAGATGATCAGACCATCGTGGATGCAACTGTCAAATCAATGGTGAAGAACGACCAGAGACATCAAGTAAGTGTGCCGTGGCGTAAAGACGGCCCACAACTGCCCAACAACCAAGAGATGGCAATGCAGCGACTCCGTAGTACCGAACGGCGTTTAGCAAAGCAACCAGATGTAGCAGCATCATACGACAAAATCATTCAACAGTATGTGGAAAAAGGGTACGTTCGACTAGTCTTACCAGGCGAGCCCCCTCCACCATCCAAATGGCTGCTACCACACTTCCCAGTACTCAGACCGGACAAGAGTACTACCAAGGTGCGTATCGTGTTTGATGCATCTGCTCGCCTTAATGGAGTCTCGCTGAATGATACGATACATCAGGGTCCTAAGCTGCAACAGGATCTAGCGAAAGTACTACTTCGCTTCCGCAAGAATCCGATCGCAGTGGCCTGTGATATCAGTGAGATGTATCTCCAAATTCATCTTGCTGAAGAGGATCGTCCGTACCACCGATTTCTGTGGCGCAGTGACTCAGGGCGGGACAATGAACCAGACGAGTATGAATTCACCAGAGTCGTGTTCGGTGTCAATTGCTCACCATTCCTCGCACAGCTGGTCACCCAGGAGCACGCTAAGGCAAACAGTAGCAAATGGCCGCAAGCAGCTGAGACCGTCCTTCAGTCGACATACATGGATGACAGTCTGGATTCAGCACCATCAGTTGCAGATGCAATCAGCCTCTATCGACAACTTTCAGATCTGTGGAGTGACACTGGAATGGTTGCTCGCAAGTGGATCTCCAATTCAAAGGAAGTACTAGAGCAGATACCAGCAACAGACCGAGCACTGCAAGTCGACCTCAGTAAAAGTGATTTGCCCTCAGTGAAGACGCTAGGAGTGCAATACGATGCAACTAGTGACGCCTTCTCGTTCAAGCTCTCACCGCTACCGGAAACATTTCAGTACACAAAGCGGAATGTGCTGAAACGAGTGGCGACAATATTCGATCCCTTGGGTCTTCTGGCTCCTCTGACAATCCGAGCCAAGATGTTGCTGCAAGATATGTGGGCAGACGGTGTCGCTTGGGATGATCCATTGGACCCGCAGCTGTGCCAAGCTGTCCGGCAGTGGTTTGAGGAACTTCCACTGCTTGCATCAGTCGCCATTCCGCGGTGTCTCCAGCCACCGGATCAGCCAGTAGCTTCAAACGTTCAATGCCACATCTTCGCTGACGCTTCAGAAAAGGCGTATGGAGCAGTTGCCTACTACCGAGTGCAGGGCAGTACAGATGAAGTAACGTCACGATTGATTGCAGCGAAATCGAGAGTAGCCCCTCTGTCAACAACTAGCATCCCGCGCCTGGAGTTACAAGCAGCAGTGATTGCGACACAGCTGGCTAGGCAGATCGCCAACGCATTGGCGCTACCGAAGTCAGCCCTGGTGTTCTGGACGGATAGCATGAACGTCCTGTATTGGATCCGTGGCCAAAGCGAGAGGTATAAAACGTTCGTGGCCAACCGAGTCAGCGAGATACAAGGGTTCTCGGAACCAGCGCAATGGCATCATGTACCAACCGAGCAAAACCCAGCCGACAAGATATCACGAGGGTGTTCAGTGCAACAAGTAGATGACAGCATGTGGTGGAATGGTCCATCATATCTACTACAGGATGCTACAACTTGGCCACAGCGGGTGGAGACCAAGGTCAATGTCGAGACGATGCGCAAGGAAGAGAAGAAAGAACAACAGCAGACCAACGCAATTACAAGCCTGTTTCAGACAGCGGCCGACAATGACAAGACGACAGGTCCTAGCAACCAGCAACAGCAGCAATGGCGGCTTGACCCCGAGCGCTTCGGATCATGGAGCCAACTACTCCGCGCGAGGGCGTTAGTGAGACGCTTCGTGACCAATTGTCGTGCAATCAAGTCCGACAGAATGACAGGTCCGCTCTCATCAGCAGAGATCAGTGATGCAGAGACCGAGATTTTGAAGATGGCCCAACATGATGCCTTCTCGGACGAGATCAAGGTGCTCGGCCAGAGAAAAGTGGTGTCGGCAAGAAGCGAATTAAGCCCCATGAACCCAATGATCGACGACAACGGTGTACTGCGCTGTCAAGGAAGACTGGCATATGCAGAGTACCTGCCAGAGGATACAGTGCACCCAATCATCTTACCGCGTCATCATCCCGTCACCCAGCTCATCATTCGGCACTATCATGAGTTAGCTCAGCATGTGGGAGGCACTAACCACATCCTCGCTAATATCAGTGCGCGATTCTGGATCAATGCCGCCAGGGAAGCAATTCGTGAGATGGAACGGAAGTGTCCGAGATGCAAGCTGCTGAAGGCCAAGCCTGCACATCAGATAATGGCTCCACTTCCACGCACCAGGATCACACCATCCTTCCGAGCTTTCGCAAGAACCGGAGTAGATTTTGCCGGTCCATTTACCACGGTCCAAGGGCGTGGCAGAAAGAGGCAGAAGCGCTATCTATGTCTATTTACCTGTCTCGCCACACGCGCAGTGCATTTGGAGCTTGCCTATGGACTCGACACAAGCTCATTCCTCAACGCCTTCTACAGATTCGTCGGACGCCGTGGTCTACCACAGCATATGTTAGGCCAAGTAAAAAAAAAAGCTAGATGATCGTCGCCGTCCGCCCCAGTTTTTGTCAGCGCCCCAAGAAATATTTTATTTTTTAAATCGTGAGTTTTTGCCGAAATCGTTGGTTTTTTACCGATCGCGGATGCAGGAAACATGTGCACGCTTTGTTTAATACTTTCTTTACTATATGGACCACATACTACTAGTATATCACAACGTCAGTATCGATCTGCTGAAGAAAGAAAAAGAAAAAAAGAAAAAAAAAGAAAAAAAGAGAAAAAAACCTTGATGTTGTTGTGTACACTGTGTGCATGAGAGGGTAAAAAGTAAAAAAATAAAAATAAAATCCTCCCGCCCTCCCCGATTTTTCCAAAAAAAAGGACGATCATCTAGTAATTTTTTTTACTCGGCCTTATCAGACAATGGAACCAACTTTGTCGGCGCGCAGAGAGAGCTTCAGGAGTTACACGATGCTTTGGATCAAGACTGCATAGTACGGACGACCGCCGATCAGGGCATTCATTGGCAGTTCAATCCACCAGCCGCTCCACACTTTGGAGGATCGTTCGAGGTGATGGTCCGAGCTGCCAAACGTGCTATCTACGCCATACTTGGAAATGCTGAGACAACAGACGAAGAATTGACAAGTGCATTGGTTGGTGCAGAAAGCCTAATCAACTCGAGGCCCCTGACCTATCAGTCAAGCCATCCGCTCGATGAGACGCCACTCACACCCAATCATTTCCTGTTCGGCCAGATGGGAGGTGTGTTTGCTCCATCAACAGTCGACCACACGAGCTTCAATCCTCAACGACGGTGGCGACGAGTACAAGAACTGGTGCGCCACTTCTGGGAGAGATGGATCAAGGAGTGGCTACCAAGCCTGAGCGCCAGACAGAAGTGGAAGAAGCCTCAAAGTGAAGTTCAAGTCGGTGATGTCATGCTACTTCTGTCACCCGATACACCACGAGGGCACTGGCCATTGGCACGGGTGCTGGAAACGTATCCAGGCCGAGACGGTCACGTACGAGTAGCGAAGGTGAAGGTTGGTGAGAAGACCTTTGTGCGACCTATTGCAAGGTTGTGCCCATTGGAAGCCACACCAGAGTGAGTAACACTGTGAACTGTAGTATGCGACACATGCAAGTGAAGTCATCGCAGTGACACATTATTGCCATTCAGTGTATCACGAGTTAGGTTCTTAGTTATCTGTGTGATACTACAATTTGTAGTAGTTCTACAATGATGCAATTTGCATAGATCTCCGTTATGGCACACTTTCGATATGAGATATCGAGGAAGGAGAGAATTGATAAGAAGAGCCTCTATTTAGCACTTAGTTCTGCTTCTTTTGGTGCGTGACGGGCATTGTTCTACTATGCAACAATTGCATGTCCGTGTTGCAAGCTTTGTACGCTGCTTGTTCAGGACTCACCTTCACTACTATGCAATATTTGCCATTATGCCAGATTACGCTGGCACTTGCAGTGCACTAATTATTTCTTGTTTCTTTATGCTTGAGTTGTATCTGTCGCGTATCTTTCTTGGCTCGATATGAGTCCGTTTATAGCTGTAGCCACCCTGTCCACGCCGACAGGGGGTCGCATGGGTTCATGACCTTTACGTTTCCGGCGTTTGTACATTTCTGTTGTACCAGCGCTGCTGCTAATTTGTCGTAGGTTGCGTATATGGCCCTGCATGTGCCGTACGCGCGGCGCTTTCTTTGCTTTTGAGATTGCTGTTGCTCCCGGCTTGGGGGAGTTGTCGTGAGAGAAAGAGTGTCTTGTTCTTTTTACCTCAGCCGTGAGAGGTTTGCATTTTCTTTGCTTTCGCGATGAGTTATCAAAGTTAGTTGACAATAAGAAAAGATCAACGTTGTCGTGTGAGTTTTTGTCGTGAGCAAACTGGGCTCCGGGTTCGTCATCATCACTGATTTTTAATTCAAACGTTTTCCAATTTTGGACAAAATTCTTTTGGATAATGCAGGGGCCGTCCGTGAATATCGAACTTTTTTCACCAAACAAAATACTTTAGTTTGGACTCAAACCCTCCCCCCTCAGAACATAAAACATGTTGACATAATACATGCAAAAGTCGCAAGGGTGTCACTGCTCCTATGGCCATGTACATGTATACATGTTTCCTGAAATGAAATTGGTCAACCCCCTCCCACCCCACAACGAAATTATTTCGTTTTGTGAAAAAACTTCGATATTTGTCGACGACCCCTTAGACAAGCTTTGTACTGTCCCCACATAAATACTTCATGGATAGGATAACAAATCGATGTCCCGTATTCAACTTTTAATAGCAGTAAATTAATACACAAAGTGATCACAGATTAAAAGTAAGTAGGCCCATCGAGTTTTCAGAAAGATGATTCAAGCATGATTCACAATATCACGTTTTTTGGTGTAATGCACGACATGAGACACTTGGGACAAGCTGCGGTACACATGTCCATCATAGATGGGGCACTATTCCAGAGAGGGCACTATTTTTTCAATGCTGGTACATTTACATGTACATGAACGTGATCCAGCATAAAAACAAAGAAAAAAAGCCTAAAGTTTACTGTAAACTATCACGACTCGACAGAAGAACTGCAATTTTGATCCTGAAACCACCATTTCAATGACATGGACAAGAGCATTACTAAAAGAACACCAAACTTGCACATGCGCTTGGTTACAAGCCCAGGGGGGCACAATTCAAGAGAGGGCTTTATTTTTCATTGACTCTTAGACCGCGGTCACACCAAAACTGGCTGAATTGTTGACTGAAGTGGCGGTCTGCACACTCCCTGCACAGTCACACCAACATGCGATGACTGGTGGAATGGTTTTGCGCGGGAAAGATTAACTAGTTACTACTAGAGATTTCCTTCGTTTGCCAGGCACAGCCTCTCGTCTTTTGCAAGTTTGGACAACTCTCCGCGAGGTTTTTTCTGTGCGTTTGACTTGTTTGCTGCGATGAATTTGATACGCAAACAACGCTTGGCAATTGCCTTCGCTTTGGTCACTGAGTCCATGCTCAGGATCGAACGAAAGGCTGAAGGAAATAATCAAGCAAACAAATACTGTATAGCAGGACATTTTCGGACGGAATTTATTTTCGTACGATTTCGTACACGGCCTCTTTCGTACTAAAATTAATTCCGTACTAAAAATTGTTCCTGTGAAGTTATGCACACTATACATGCGTACCGCATGCAAACACGTGCATTTAGCATGCACCACTGTACGAAAATAAAATCCGTCCGAAAGGTCGAAATTTGGCTTTGTCCGAAAATTTCCTGCTATACAGTAGTCTATCCTTCTCTGCTCGCCTGCTTCCCTTGGTCGAAACCAAATATCAGTAGACAACAACGAAATTCCTACTGATATTCCCACCCTCAAACAATGCAAAAACTCAAGAAGAAATCCGCGTCCAGGGCATAGCTTAAGGATTTCATTTAGCTCGGACAAATGTCCTTCCGTTTTGAAATCTGTCCGGACATGCCCGGATATTTTCCACAACACATTTTCAGGGTGTTTCTTCTTTTTTAGTAGTACTGAAGTATATTCACAATGACTCATTATGTGGACGTATCTCACACATTACTATGTACAATTCGCCAATTTATTTGTATTAGAAACTGAACTATTTTACTGACGACAAATGTATGTACAAAAAAGCGTTGCAGTCAAGAATTTTGCGAACGCGATATGCTCCTTGCAGAGAAGGTAAGTCAGTTCGAATTTGCGTAGTGCAATAGCGGCAGCACCATCGTCCATCTCGCACAGTGCCTTCGCAATTGGAGCGAATTCGAGGGCATTTCGAGCGGGACACTCTTGCCTGCGGAAAAGATTCATTCCTCGTTTATGCATCTCCGTTCCAGCATGATCCTTGAACGCTGATGTTCTCAGGTTCTTGGATCCGGTTATGAAAGCCTCGCTGAAGTTTTTACAACTGCGGACTCTGTCTACAAACTCGATGCACACGGAACACTTCAAACATTCTGCTAACAGCCGATCGTTCTTCTGCCGGTCATAAATCAGCCAGGCGGAAGTAGTCAGCTCTGCATCATTGTCCGAGATCCACTTATCGCAAGTAGCGGCCTTCACACCACGGACTTTTTTGCCCGGCGGCAAGTCCTCTGAATCTCCCTTTCGCTTTCCAGAAGACATTCTAAAAGACTATCGGCATTCCTGGTCAGTGAAAGAGTGAAAAATAAAAGATGACATCTTCCTCTCAAGAGCGAACATCTATACAAAAACATATAGGGTACCCGTAAGAAGGCCTTAGGCCTGTGGGAATGCCCTATTAAAAATTTAATAAATAATAATAATAATAACTGCACTGCAGTTCAACCCATCGATTCAGGTGCGAAGTCGACACCATGTACCAAAGGTCGAAAGTGTGAATTGACTGTAGCAACCGCGTTGCTACAGGCGGACTATGGTGAAGTCTACGCCTAGCGCCTGAGGGGTCGAGGCTACGGTGTAGACGTGTTAGTTGTACGATATGCAAGTCGCATTTGGCACGAAGCTCCGAAGAAAGCCCAACTCTGCATAAAAAGGTCGAAAGGTCGCTGCTCTTTTTTTCCTTTTTTGACCGGACACTATGTCCGGTGAAATTGAAAACGTCCGGTCAGTGGCCGAGAATGGCCGGAAAATGTCCGATGTCCGGCCGTTAATCTATGCCCTGGCGTCCTGGCATCCTGGTGGAAAGTGTCCGCCGTTCCGCGCTTTCCATGGAAACCGCAGACAAATTCCGCGCGGAATTTTGCTCGATGTGACCGCGGGCTAAGAGACTGGGGCACTATTCAAGAGAGGGCTCTAATCGCGCGAGTACAGTAGCACATGCATGCACACTGTATCTGTACTCAGCAGAACAACTGTATTCCGTGGATCCATTGATGTATGCCGCAAGTGCACACAGAACAACAAGGGCAAGCAAGGCTAGCTTGTTGCTACTCTGAGTTTCACGCTTACACAATCATCAGGCAACCTGATGACTGAACCTGACTGAATACGACAGGCACTTTCTTGTTGCAAGTGTCAAATGCAGCACGTTGTACCGCGGAATGTGATACTGTAATGTGAATTGTGCTTCACACTATAAGAAAACACACTGCAGACCTGGGTAGGGATGGCCGAAATACCAGTAAATATACATGTACAGTGTAGTAAACTGAATTGTGCACGCATGTACAGGTACTGCTAAAATAGTAAAATACCTGTTAGTTGAAGCGATGAAGAGATCTGCTCAGTGGCCACGTACTTGGCAACAATATCATCACTTGCTTCTTTTTTCAAATCTGTTGCAACCTTGAGCAGAAGATTAGCTGCAGGTTTACTGAGGTTTTCATTGGAGCGTTTTGCCTTCATACCCAGTGATACATTTCATTGACATCAATACAGCAAGTTGTAGAAAAAAACACACAATAAGAGAATATAAAAGTCAAGGAAAATGGGTCAACTCCAAGAAACAACAATGACACCGATGCTTACAGATATAATTAATGCCTCAAGACGCTGGGCAAGAGCAGCATTTTTAGCCAAACCAGAAGCGTTTCCAATGCCAACACTTTCAAACAGCGGAATGAGGTGCTCAGGGGCAGCCATCCTAGATGGTCTTCGTTCAAACAATTTTCTGGCTGACGAATGAAGAGACCTTGACAATCTTAGCATATGTAAGAAATCGGGGACGTACAGCCTCACTGCGATTCAAGACGACAATAACATCCTACAAGATCATCCACATGTGCACAATGACTACGCCAATGGACTGCAAGGAATTGTTGCCAGCAAAAGAGTAACAATAAACACCACAGATAAAAATAAATTTAGTACAAATCATCCTGCAGAGTTTGGTGTGATGACGGAATCCCGCGACGTCATGCCCGAGTGAAAAGAGAAAATCTGAAAAGAAAAAAAAGATTTTTCACAATGCATGCAGAGATGACATCATCTAAACTAGTCTGGCGGGAAAATCAAGCTTGCGAAACGCCGAAAGACGTAAGTGTGAGTTCGGCGTGGAGAAGACTCGTGCAGGCGAACGATTGCTACTTTTGGCTGCTAGCTGTTCGATCTGAACGATCAAATGTCGAGAAGACAATTCGTGTCTGAAGTGTCATAACAAGCCAGAAGCCAGTTTGTTTGCACCTTGCATTTGGTGTTGAGGACCTCTTTTGGTTGAATTTATATCTCATCTATCGGGAGATTTTCATGTTGGATTTCTTTGCTCGAATGTAATACACTGCGAATGAAACAGTCATCAACGCTGTAATATTCTTTAGTCTCAGGACATTTTGGAAGGCGCTTTTATAATAGATGTTTGAGAAGGAATAACTAATGAAGTGCTGAACTGTGTATAAAAACGTGCTGAATTGGTCCGCACTGCAGTGATTTCTGTTTGTATTCAGCACTCAACACAGCGTACCGTCCATTCGAGTCACCTAAATCGATGTTATGATATTCATTTCCCTCTAAGCCGTGAAGATGATTATTGATACACTCGAAATTTCATGGCACGACAGGAAGCCAGTTATGAGTGTGGATTTCCAGGTTTTCTCAGAATGGACACGTCTGGCAACTGGAGGTGCCGATAATGAGATTCGAGTAAGTATTCAGTTCAAGTGAAAATGATTTCTCTGAGTGCTAAATTTCTCAATGAGGACAGAATATACTGAAACTGACAATTTGTGTTATTTTGTGTCAAAGCAAGGCTTCCTGGTCTGGAGCTTAGATGCGTCCATGTATCAGAGTAATGATTTAATTAGGGGCCTTCCTGACTGTCTCCTGAGAAAGACATTCCATGGCCACGATTCCCACCTTATTGCTAGCAGTGCTTATTGAAAAGTCTCTCCTTTCCATGTACGTCTACTTGAAGTTGGTTTGAAGTTGTAGTTCACACAACATTCAATCAGAGCTAACATGGAAGTTACTTTCAAATGGATTCAAAAAGAATAGCAAAGCAGGCAACAAAAGAGCAACACGAAAGTCATAGCACACATGAACTGCCTGACACTGTATTGCGAGTCAACAAATAAGGACTCGCAATATAAAGACAAATTTGCATGTGGCTTATCCGCGGTGTTCAGTCATCCGGTACATCGGCTTCCCAGCAGCGCTGCCAGCTCGCACACTGCATATTTACAGTGTACGTCAAGTAATTGTGGACTGAACATCATGAGCATTGCCTTTCTAAGTAACGGTAGATATAAATTAGTCTGTAGTGTACCGAAGTAATATAAATGGACATGCTGACTGTCTCAGGGTGATACTAGTAATAGAGCATCAACAATACACGTGGAATCATGCCCTGAAGTTGTGTTGATGTGTGAACACACTATCGTCTATGGCTATGTAGCCACAGTTATCCAGAATATCCATTTTATCAAACAGCGTCCGGTCCCGGGGTGCCAGATAACTGACATGCAACTGCACCACACTTGACTGCATCGCTTTTTGGAGAATTCGCAGGAAATGAGTGTGTGTTCACAGAGACATAGCTATTGCACATTGCGCTTCAACAAGTCGCATTCTTCCTTCTTTTTCTTCATTTTTAGTCTTTCGTATCCGCGTGCTCGTGCGCGTGTGTGTATGTGTGTGTATCGGAAAAGGACGAGGGGCAGGCATGATGCCTAAGCTCTAGTTGTGTAAAGGACCGTTCAATCGCCAGCTTTCAGTATGGGATTTGATCTAGATTTTGCATGCTGAAAAAACTGCTCGAAAGTGCTGTCTGGCCGGTGCATGTGAATAAGCCATGGAGAATGTAGCAAGTGCTCACCTGTGCCATACTCAAGCTACAACCTAGCACTTCAGATGACGCCATTTGTTTGTTACGGTCTAGGGGTGGGGTGGCGGTTGGCGGAACTTTGAAGTTTGATGGTCTTACATCTAAGCTGATGCCCCCCTCCCCCGAAATGGCAAATGCATCCTACAATAGGATTGCAGGTAGGCAGCAGTACAAATGGGCAAGCCGCGTGTCTATGTACATGTACATGTACATAGTTCTGTTATATAATACTTGTATCAAGCAAAGTAACCGGAGGATGTACCCAGTGTGCTGAGAGTGCTCAATACCGCGCTGGAGGCAGAGTGTGTTACACAGTCAGTACAACAAGGCACAAAGCTAGCTTGTTGTAACTCTGACAGTCAGTACAACAAGGAGGCACAAAGCTAGCTTGTTGTAACTCTGAGTCAGTACAACAAGGAGGCACAAAGCTAGCTAGCTTGTAACTCTGAGTGTCATGCTATACAACCCATCAGACAACACAAGGATGCAGTTGGCCATGCTGGTGTTTATGCCAGGAGAAATATTGGCACAGAGTTGCAACAAACTAACCTAGCCTTGCTGTATCAAGAAAAGTAATGTAGAATGCATAGAAAATATAGGAAACGTGTTATTTACTAGAACAAGCCAATGCAATCGAGTCAGTGTGTGTGCATGTGTGTGTGTGTGCGTGTGTGCCAGCTAGTTCGGTTGGTGGGTACACTTATGCCTGATTGTGTTGGGTCTGTTGCCAACAGGCTCGGCTGCTTGAAGGTGTATTGTTGTATCTGCCACCTTTGTTGGTTTCAGGGTTCGTATACTTTCTATTTGAAGTATACATACCTGTTAACCATGGACTGCTTCTGGCTAGATTAACTATTGTGTAATCAATGGTGCTAGTGACGCTTAGATCAGATCCACTCTGATTTAGCCACCCACACTAGTAGCAAGTATTACCTTCACTGGGGGCAGGGGTAACTGCAGTTGGATCCCAGGACGGGTACCCTGATGCCGTCAATCCTTTTTCTGCACCTTGTCCTCACCCACTTACTGAGGTGTGGTGAGCCCATAAGTGGGATCATTTTCAAGTCCACCCAGAGTTTTGGGGATTTCAGGGGATGTCGGCCGTTGGGTGGTTCAATAGCCAGTTGAGTCATCTTTCCAAGATTCCTTTTGAGTCTCTCTCCCCTCTCCCGCGGAGACCCACGTGACCAGTTTTGGCAGTGAGCAACAAGTACAAGTGTGTATGCGTGCCTGTGCACGTGGGTGTGCGTGTGGATGTATGGGCATGGGTGTGTGTTGCGTTGTTTGGGTGAAGGTGGCACAGTATTCACAAATGTGCTGCATATATGCAGTGTGTGTATGTGTTTTGTGGACTGGGATAATTGGAAGAAATGTCTCACTGTGTCGAATGTCTTTGCTCATATATTTTTTAAACCTGGATTTAGATTTGGAAAACCAGTGTCTCTGAGCAAGGTCGCTCTCAAGTAGAGTTTTTGGCGTCATTAGCTCGCCATAGTGGAGCTGTGAATGTTGTTCGATTTTCTCCTTGTGGTAAGTTCCCTTCAACGTTGCAAAGTCATGATCGAACAGCACTTGTGTGCCTTGTAGTAGTTTTGAGCAATCTTTCCTCTACTTTGCCCTCTCTTTGCTGTATTAGTTGTGTATGTTTGCTGGATAGTAAATATAATGTAGGATATTGCCGCAGCCACTGCCAGATTTCTGAATAGCCATTAAGCTATGATCGTAATGGGATGGAGTTATGAACCTGACTCTTTTTGCGTCTGTCCTTTTGTAGGCATCAAGAGAGTCCTGGAAATCACCAAAGTGTCTTTAGAGATTGGCCATTTATAGCATTGATCATTTTAACTGTAGAACACCATGTAAAAACACTATGTAAAAGCTCCTTTAAATTGTGTCAGTCACCAAGCTAGCCAAGCTCAGCGCAGCATAGTTCTTAATTTGTTCTGTAGATGACCCTTGACTTTCAGGATCCCATTAACTCCAGATCTCGGCGTCCCAGTAAAGTAGTTTTATGCCTCGTTCCCACCAAGGCATTCATTGTCGAGTGGTGAGGCGATAGATTCGTTATTTTATCCACCTTTTTGACTTGTGGGGCGAAACATGTCTGCAGTCATGGTAAAAGACTTTCGGGTGACCCAAAACGTAATTCTGGGCGGTCTTATATTGAAGTGACGTTGGGTAATGTTCGTATTTCTTCGTTTTGTTGCTTGTGGCAGGTGAATTTTTGGCGTCTGCTGGTGACGGTAAGTTGTTAGCAGATCATCATGTGTATTACACACCCCAGAGTGTACAATGCTATCTGGATTTCGTATAGGCTGTGCTGGTGGTGAGACCTCACATCATGTGGTCAGGTACTCTTGTTGTATGGACGAGTATTCAAGACATTTTTAGTGACCAATATTATTATTTTCACTAGTTTGAGGGAAAGAGACAAACGGGAAAAGTCTGAAGAAAAAATTGACTGTCACCACCAGGACTCGAACCAGGGACCCTCGCTTGTAGCTACAGTCCATTTCAAAACTATAGACGCGTAATGTTTTGCAAAATTCGATGGGATTTATTTAAATATTTTTAGTTTTTTCTCCAGATTCCGTCTCTGCATCGCTTCACAATTCTGGCTATATACTTTGTTTTCGCTACAATTGAAGTTTATTTTTAGGCCATGTTTTCCGGTTTTACATGTAATTTCTGTTTTGAAGGGTTTGACCAGTTTGTTTTAAGGGTTTGACCAGTTTGTTTTAAGGGTTTGACCAGTTTGTTTTAAGGGTTTGACCAGTTTGTTTCGGATTTTTGCTCCTGCTGAGACAGTGCTGAGCCCAGACCATCGCGGGTGCATTTTTGTACAGGTCCTGGTACAGGTAGCCTCATGGTTTCGATCCGTGATTTCCAGTACAAGTGTGGGGCATTCGAATCCCATCACGCCTCTTGCCTTTTTTCTCTTCTTTTCTGCATGTTTTGGATCTTGTTGGGTGAAATACAGTAGGGATGATAATTATATTTTCTCTTTTTGATTTGATTTGAGCCTCCCTGTTCCCTTCGCCTGACACAACGAGTGACATCGGTTTCACTCACGCCAGTTGCAAGGTGAGTTCGACGACGAGGATTTCGGATACTCAAGCGTCAATCAAAATCCAGCTCTTATTCGAAGAAACAATGAACACGACTAATCATATCTTTCTCGGCATCACTGAGATTCTTACGGGCATTGGAAGCCATTACAGTCAGGCACTCAGAAAATGCAAACAAGAAGAAGACTCATTTGAGACTTTCATTTCTTTTGAGACTTTTCTCACACCTTTTCATTTGCGACTTTTCGTGTTTTGCATCTTTTGTATTTCCCGCGGCGACGAAGAAAAACCTGAAAAACATCTGAAAACCAGAAAACACTCATGCAAAACTCACGGCTGTCGTGCGCTACAGTACGTACGACTCGTACGTATGAGTTCACGCGTCTATAGTTTTGAAATGGACTGTAGCGATGCTCTAACCACTGAGCTATGGTAATAATAATTATTAATATTATTATGGTGGGTCAAAACTTTTATTATTATTATTATTATTATTTGAAAGTAGGACGGAGGCAGAAAATATTACAAAAAATGTATTATCTACGCATGCATCTACGCAAGAGTCACCACCAGCCAATTAGGACATGTGTCACAGTATTGAACGTTTTCGTTCCCTTCTTGTCAAAATACTACAGGGAATGATGGAAATAAGCTAAAAGACTACAACTATAAGGAAAAGAAGTTCAGAAATATATCACTCCAATTATGTGTAGAAGTGACACGAAAAAAAAAATAATGAATCAAGAAAACAGCATGCAAATCCAGTAAGTGACAAAAACGTAGTGACAAGAAAAAGAGAGAAATATCAAGAGATCTATTTCGCACCTTCACGACGAACAGTGCCAAACAACTGCAAAGACAACACATTCTCCTTCTGAACACAAAGCTCAGGGTCTAACTTACGTATGTACAAAGCTTCCAACACGGCAAGATGTAACAAAGACCTACCACGCGACAAAACAGAGAATACATCATCGGAATACCACTCACGACAACTAGCACTGCCCGACAGGTGACACTTGATTGCCGAGGTACCGTTTCCCTGACCCGACGACTTGGCCGTTGTCACCTCCGATATTGCCGCTTGCGAATCTCTCCCATTACGCCCTGCGTCCCTGCAATTCCGATTGCCTCGGTCGAGATCAGTGTGCTGCCCCACGTCCAGTCTGTCCTGCTTCCGTGGTCTACCTCGTTTCTTCACATTAACCGTTGTTGTCACTTCCAGTATTGGTTCTTTTGATTCGTCATCAATTCGTCATCAATTCGTCATCAATTCGTCAACATGTACCGTTGAATCTTGTCCCTGTAGCTGCACGTGGTTCTCGACCTCGGCGTGGTCGTCCACCGAAGTGTCCAGTGCAGTCCATGTCTGAGGTGGACTTGTCCAAGTCCGCTGTGGATACGCTTGCCGACGCCTCCTCCTTTTCGTCGGGCGGAGGGCTGGAGCCAGCCCAAACAACAGTCAACAAGAAGAAGAGACCTATACGGAAACCACCGAAACTGACATCTGGACAATCGAGCCCCGGACGAGTCACCAGAAGTCAATTGAGGAGACGAATTGATGACGAATCAAAAGAACCAATACTGGAAGTGACAACAACGGTTAATGTGAAGAAACGAGGTAGACCACGGAAGCAGGACAGACTGGACGTGGGGCAGCACACTGATCTCGACCGAGGCAATCGGAATTGCAGGGACGCAGGGCGTAATGGGAGAGATTCGCAAGCGGCAATATCGGAGGTGACAACGGCCAAGTCGTCGGGTCAGGGAAACGGTACCTCGGCAATCAAGTGTCACCTGTCGGGCAGTGCTAGTTGTCGTGAGTGGTATTCCGATGATGTATTCTCTGTTTTGTCGCGTGGTAGGTCTTTGTTACATCTTGCCGTGTTGGAAGCTTTGTACATACGTAAGTTAGACCCTGAGCTTTGTGTTCAGAAGGAGAATGTGTTGTCTTTGCAGTTGTTTGGCACTGTTCGTCGTGAAGGTGCGAAATAGATCTCTTGATATTTCTCTCTTTTTCTTGTCACTACGTTTTTGTCACTTACTGGATTTGCATGCTGTTTTCTTGATTCATTATATTTTTTTTCGTGTCACTTCTACACATAATTGGAGTGATATATTTCTGAACTTCTTTTCCTTATAGTTGTAGTCTTTTAGCTTATTTCCATCATTCCCTGTAGTATTATTATTATTATTATTATTATTACACAAGAGAGAGTTTGGAAGCTTTGTCACAACTCCGAGTTTCACGTATCTCTACGATCATCAGGCAACTGATGGATCCAAAACGGGCAGCCAGAACATAAGGGGGAGCAAGGTGGGAAATTCCGAGGGGTGTCATAGGCGACGCGTATCATAGCGCAAGAGTCAGGTGCAGGCGTGAAGTTGCCAAGTCTTCAGACTTGGGGCTATGCAGCAGTAGTTCCGGCATGAATGATATAGAATAGAGCTGGGGGCAGATGCCAAATCCACACATGCCCACACCACAACACAAACATACACCCACACTCTCTCCCTTTTCTCACATTATTATTATTATTATTATTATTTTTTGCAGTTTCAAATTGGTTTATTATGTACTATTATGAGATGAAATAAAACAGGAAAGGGCACAGGCCCTGATACGTGCAAGGGATAGCAATCAACCTTGCACATGAATTGAGCATGTGTTCTAAATAAATGCAAATGTAAATGCAAAACAATAACAAACAAAAACACAAACAATGAGCAATAACTTCAGGACTGGGCACAAGTCCTAAACCAGTAAAAGGTGCAAGAGATAATAATCAACCTTGCGAGTTCGAGTCAAAGCATGCGGACTCACAACAAAATGGCATCAACGTGAGCAAAGAGGAAGAAGAGAAAGGAAACAGCAAAACAAAAAGCAAAGACGGAGGATAAACGGCAACAGAACCAAAACTGGCAAACAAACCTGTGACATCATCATGCACAGACACAAAAGACAAATTGAACCGAGTCAAACTGGCATGAGCGACTCATGCTGCAAGACATCGCTGGGGTGATGGCTGAAATTCACCTTCCTCCGACTACCACGCAACATCATGACGGAGTCACGGACTAGAGTGAAGCCAAGCTCACAGCGGATCCGTCCCATGAGGACGCTGTACGAGTCTCCGGTTGCCGCTGCCAGGCGAATGGCGAGACGTTTCAACACATTCCGGGCCTCACCGCCAGCTCCCCCGACAGAGGAGAACACCAGTGGAGAGAAGCTGCCCCTCTCCACCCGCCGGATCCGCTCACCATAAGCCGCTTTCTTCTGCTCCTCATGCCATCTGTAGGTCGCAGAGAGGGACTTAGTCATGTAAGAGGACGCGCAGAGATAGAAAACCCTTATGTCAAAAAATGCATCCTCTTGCATGGACCAGAAGCCCCTCCCCTTGACGTCCAGTCTGGCCTGAGGGTCAGTGTTGGCGGCCCTTGGAAGAGCTTCACCAGCAAGGGGTTGAAGAACAGGCTCCGTCTCCACGGCATTGCACACTCTGCCAAGAAGGCCGGCAATGTAGTCCTGGACATGGTTGTGGCGGATGATGGGGAAGCCGCCACGTCTGCATATCATGGCATGGTCGGTGGTGAAAGGCACACCACACAAGCAGGTGTCAGGGATACCAAGAACAGGCCACCCGTAGCGTGCAGCAAGATCATCCTGGAATGACCTGTCGAGGCTGAAGCCGTGTGCAGCGATGGGCAGGCACGACAGCCACGAGCTGGCACCGCGGTCGCAACTAGCTTCCAAGGAGCGCTGCTCATGGTCGCTGACGTCTGCACTGATGGTGGCAGTAGTGTCGGACCACAGGGTACGGAGTTTGGCACGGCCCTTGAGCTTAGCATTGCGCACGGTGTCCTCGTCAGTGGCCAGCAGTAGGGACTGGCGCATGATGTTGGCCTGGAGCTCACTGGTGACTGCTACTGATGTGGCGTGCTGGAGTGGAGCGATAGACAGGGGAGACAGCAAACCAAGACCTCCAAGGCGAGGGGGCAGCGACAGCAGCTGGCGCAGTGGGGGAGATGGAGGAGCAACGCCTGTAACAGCTGGGATGAACTCCTGGGCGATGACAGACTCCAGAGCTTCAAAGTCAGCAATGTCATCAGGTGTGGTTCGCATAGCATACGTCCACCTATGACGCAGACCGTGTGCAAACGCGGCGAGGGCAGACTGGGGATCAGTCTTTGCAAACTCTGTGAGCATTGTAAGCTGGCTGCACCATTCCTCCAGTCTAGCTGAGAAATGCCGTCGCTGGAACTCCTCTGTGCCGATGGCAGCGCCGAGATATGGCCGACCCTCTGCAGTGATCTTAATGCCTGTGCCGGAACAGATCTCCTGGGCCTCTGGCAAGCTGGATGGCTTCACCACTAGCCATGTCTTGGCAGCATTCGGGTGATACCCAAAGTGGGGGCCAAGATCTGTGAGTAAGTCCCACCAGTGGCACACAGCACGCAATTTACCACCTGCTGCAGAATCGTCAGCATGCCATATCTGGTGAACACGACTGGTAGAGGCATCCAGAGTAGCCAACAGCGGAACGAGGGCGACGGCATAGATTGGCATGGCCAGAGGATCCCCCTGTGTAGTGCCCTCCAGAGACAAGACCACCTCACCATGCACAAACAACTTAGCTGCTCTGCGGTAGAAGTTGGTAACAGCGACAGAGGCAGCAGGGCATATGATGCGGATGTTGTGGAGCATCACTTGCCGGTTGAGTGTATTGAATGCGTTACTGTCGGGCGTTAGACGCATCGACGAGGAGAATTCCTTGACAGTCATCATTGCGGTAGAGGTCCGCCATGGCATGGATTGCGGCTTCTGCACCTGCCTCCTGGCCAGCACACACTTGGAGAGCACCAGCACTTTCCCGGATGTCTTGCTTGATGACAGCAAGAATGGCCTTGGCGATAAAGCGTCTAAGAACTTCACCGATGCCAATGGGCCTCACCCCAGGGTTCTTATCCAAGGGTATTAATCGGCCGGCTACAAGAGCTGAAATACCATCTGGATCTACATACTCCGTGGCAAGACGGCGGGTGGTTGCGGCAACGGCTGCACACAGATCGGAAGAGGCACCGCCGAACGAGCAGCACATTCGTCGCCAGGCAGTCGAGTCGAGGCCGGACACACCAGCAGCGCCAGTCAGACGGAGTGCTATGTTCTTGATGAAGCTGGCATCGATGCTGGCAAACTGCACTGCTTGAAGCTGCGCAATTGGGCCCTGCAATAGCACATCTGCATCTGGGATGGGGCAGGCAGGTGGGTGCTTTTCCTTGAGCGCATCTAAGGTGGTACGGCCATCACCGCAGTCAGCATTTAGGGGCAAGACACCACCTTTCCCTTGGTTGGACAGGCAGCGGAGAGCACCCTTCACGTTGCCAAGTAGCATTAACCTGGTGAAGCCTTTGCGTGCTGAATCATCACCCGCATTCTTGCTACGTGCAGAGGGTGAAGCAAGGGATCTCTGAATGGCGAGTCCTTCCTGCAAGAGACTATCAAGGTCACCTGCTTGCCACAACTTCATCCGCCGGCTGACACAGTCAAGCTTCTCGTGGCTGCGCGACTTACGGTGAGGACGCTGCAGAATCAAGGCAGGCATGATCATGCAAGCTCTCAGTGCAACAGCTTCTAGGGCAGACTTCGACGCATAAGCGTGGAGGAGTCGAGCCATCTCACGGACAAAATCCTTGCTAGCACTACCGGACGGCAGAGAGAACAAATTCCGTTGCCAGTTGCTGGTCTTGGCATAGACACGTTCTACAGTAGGGACAAAACTACCTGCATGGACGTCACCCCATTTGAACACAGGGTTTGTGGATGGTGGGAAGTCGGGCAAAACAGCATGTGATGCCACCACTGACGCCAGAAGTTGCTCAGCACGGGTGGCGTTCACGTCAGGTGTGGGTGCAGTGTTGGTACTGGTGGGGCTCTGCTGTCGACGGTCACGTGTCTGAGGCGCAACAAGGATTGCATGTGCACTTGCTGCAGACGATGGCGATGCCCCGGACGGCGTTGTCGTACCGGTGGATCTACGATCGTTCAAAACGTCACCAGCATGCTGAGTTGCAGGCCGAGTACAAGTGACCGAGTCAGTTGGTTGCGACAGTGAGGTAGCTACGGCGTGGTTCAGCGTACCGGTACAACTTTTCCCAGCATCCCAAATCCCTGCAGGACAGGACGATGGAAGACTTGTTGCTGATGGCAGATCTTGGTTTTGACAGGTTCCATGGCGCGATGCGGAACAATTGACACATTTCTTGCCAGCGGACACACAACTGCAGTTTACACAGCGTCCCTTCTTACCACATCCACAGCAGTAACGCGACATTCTCTCGAACCGAGTTGGGGATTCCCGAGCAGAGCTCTCTGGGCAGTGCTGGCACGAAGCTCTACAACCGTGTTCAACGGTTCTGGTGGCAGCCCAAATCCTGACGACTACGAGCGCTGCACAACTACCTGGGAAACAGAGGCAAGGAACAAAACTACTACGGCGGCTACTAACTACGCCTCCAGCCCAGCCTGATGCTGGGCTGGGGCCAGTGGGGGAGTCGAAGAGCTAAGCTCGCGGAGCTACAAAACCTGCTTCCGCACTCGACTCGACAGTCTTTTATTATTATTATTAGACACAATCTCATAGCATGTGACAAGCATAGCTAATGCAGGAACAGAATCCCCTAAGACAAGGGCGTTGAGCCAGCCACGGCAATAGTAAGCTAGGAAACAAAGCAAATATTAACTTAATTAAAGCAAAAATGAGTGGAAAATTACAAAGAAAAACGATTAACGGAAGTGAGCACAATCAAAAATATAGTAGTGAAAACTTACTAAAAAGGGCACTCACGAACCTGATACACATGTACCTGAAAGAAAGTGGAAGAATCGCTGACAGCGCTGGACTGCGTATATGCTGACCTTAGTTATGCATACTACATTTCCTGCAGTGGTTGTGGTTGACTAGATGTGAGTTTTCGCCGCTGGAAATCCCATGTGCAGAGCTGCACATCGTTAGTGCTTTGTTTTGGAGATCATCAGTCTTCTCACCTAATTGCAGATGGAGAAAATTTATAGTCTGATATCAATATTTGACCAGTTCTGAAGAGTATAGCTGGTAAGTAATTCCAGAAAGAGTTCTAAAACACTTTGAATCAACTCCTTGGGAACAATGTCCCTATATATGGAGGGCGTTCGGTTTCTCTTCTTCTCTGTGTTGCCAAATTCACATGTGTCTGGTGTGGTTGTTGAACAGTTCTTCATGAAAAGTGCTCATCACATCAACATGTACTGTGTGTGTGTGTGTTTCTGAAGATGCCAGTATTATTCTGTGGAAACTTGGAGAAGGCCGCTCCCCTACTTTTGGCGCTCAACAGGAGGACGAGCAAAAGGAACATTGGGTACATCACAAGATGATGAGAAGGTATGAGCAGTTTTAACCCTAGAGTTTTCCTCCGTCGGGGTGTGTACCAGCCGCAGATAGTAATGCTGTGTATCTTGTATCTCTCTGATTGGGTACATTTTCATTTGACTTGGGTCTTGTCCGTTTCATGAAATTGGGTTGATATCGGTTCATGGCTGTGCACTAAATCAGTGAAGGATTCCCCCCTACTCTACACCAATACTCAAGCGTGTTGTACACCAAAATTGTGCACTTGTGATCTGATGAACGTTCCACTTCAGTTTGTGTGGAGTCTATGAGTTCCAGGTGGCTGACTCCTTTCGTGGATTTCAGTGACTTGTCATGCCAGTTCATGCACGGAGATGTTTGTGAACAATAACTCTGTGGACTGGATGTCGTAAAAACCGTCCATGTCAATGCTCCACACCCGTTCTTCAGAATGAAGTGCTGCTCCCTGACGGGCTTTCATGACGCGGAGTAGTCCAATCTTTTCTTTTCCATCCCAATCATTTCAGGACTGCAGCAGTGACTAACAACTTAAAAAATTCGCGGTTCGTGTCAGACTCGGCTGAACTGACAACTCACTTCATCACTAAAATCATAGTAAAATGTAAAGATAATATCAAATCACTTGATGTCCTATGTTTGTAGAAATGAACTGGTGTGCCTGGTTACTTGAACATGACCAAACATTTTTTTGCTGATTTAAATTCTCTGTGAAGTCCAAATTTGAAATTGCGAATAAAATGTGCGAAGAGAATGAACATTCAATTTTGAACTGTGTCAATTGCTGTGACATCTGAACGTAATTCTATTCTTACTCATTGTTGTACCGTGTGTTGTTGCCTTCTGTGTTGACAGAGGTCACCGCGAGGATGTTTATGATCTAAGCTGGGCACGCGACTCAGCGACGCTATTATCTGCTTCCATTGACAATACTGCAATTCTTTGGGATGTTAGCAAAGGTGACGAGAGCGATGCACAGATTACAATGCTCCCGGTATCATGTATTGGTCCCATTTGAAATGCATTCATCCAAGCCACCCAGCGGATTATTTCTAAGGGCATGTTCGATTGGTAAGGATCGGGATCCAGATCTCAGATCCGTCGGATCCTTCAGAGTCAACTGGACACTTTTTTGGGCCTTGGCTGTTGCCATGTTGACGAAGTAATAAAAATAAATTCATACTCACCGTGCCAGTTTTACAAAAAGTCAACAAGCTCTATCTCGATCCACGTGTGCGTACCACAATGTGTACAAAAATGATTTTTACCCGCCATATACGCACAAAGGTCACATTTGGATCCGTTGGATCCGGTCAACTCTGCTCCCCGAGGTGGGTTGACCGGATCCAAATCCGAAGGATCCGGATCCGGATTCGACCAATCGAAAGGGTGCGAATCCAGTGGATCCAGTGGGTCGGGATCCCGATCCTACCAATTGAACATGCCCTAAGTTGGAGGGGTGACATTCTGGATTTGCTCTGTTGTTCGATTTGAAAGCTCACATTGTCTTTCTTTGTATCGTTGGGGAGTTCTGTATTCATCGGGTGATGGACAATGGTGGACTTGCATTGTTTTCAGGAACACTGAGCAATGATCTATTGCTATTGAACGCCAGGTGAATTTCACCTACGGCCAGACAGAAATTGCTGAGCCACATGAAGGCGCACTGCATACATACTCAAGTTGTGTGTGCCGAAGTCTAGCATGCGAGTCCTGCTGTATTGCTTGCGTCTATCATCGTCAAGGAACGCGGGGGACACTTGATCTTTCTTATCAGAACAACAGGGCGAATCCAGAAAACTAGCCGCAACGCACGGGCAAAGTGCAAAGTATGAGATGAGTTAAATTTGGTGAACAAATCTGCAAAATTGGAAATTGGTTGCATTCTGACATTGCTTATGGGTGTGTATTCAGATGTACATTTACTGCATTCTGACATTGCTTATGGGTGTGTATTCAGATGTACATTTACTGCATTCTGACATTGCTTATGGGTGTGTATTCAGATGTACATTTACTGCATTCTGACATTGCTTATGGGTGTGTATTCAGATGTACATTTACTGCATTCTGACATTGCTTATGGGTGTGTATTCAGATGTACATTTACTGCATTCTGACATTGCTTATGGGTGTGTATTCAGATGTACATTTACTATCTAAAAGTGCACAGTACAACAAAGTACAAGTCTAGTAGTGATTGCAACGCTGAGTTTCATCATGATGATTGCATTGTATTGAGGATGTAACTCAGAGTGTTGCAACCAACTAGCCTTGTTGTTCCACTGTTGTACTGTGTAATACACTCTGCATCCTCTGGTGACTGTCTAAAAGTACAAATTTTCATTTGTGTATCGTTGTCTGTCCTGCCTATTCAGGCGAACCACTCAAGTGTTTCTCGGATGCCCAGCACTATGTACAAGGTGTCAGTGTTGACCCTCTGGGAGATTTCCTGGTGACAATGTCCAGTGACAGGTATGATCATGTACCATGTACTGCTATCTTTTCTTGTCTGTCACTCATCTCTCTAAGTACACCGCCGTTGCGCTCTGTGGCCGACCACACTAACTTCCCACAACAGCAGGAGATTCTTTCTGAGTACATGTACTGTATACCTTCTTACAGCTGGTTTTGGTCTATGAGACCTCATCAGAGAAGGTCTTTCTTCTTTTCACTATAATGTCAAGTACACAATGCAACATTGTTTTACAAATACAAGTAGGGCAAGTAAGTACCAATCCTGGGCCAGACCACTGTAACATAACAACTGTTACCCAGTGTATGTACTTGCACAACATGGTGACATGGACAATTGACAGTCACATGCCACACTGCCCATATATTGGGACACATGTCATATAGCACATGTACACAATCAGGCATACGAACACTCCACACCGTGCTCTTTGTTCACACTCCACACAGTGCTCTTTGTTCACACTCCACACAGTGCTATTATGCACTGCCCTTTCCCATGTGTACAGTGTGCTGATCATGGTATTTGAGTGATAATAGTATTTTGTGCGCTGGTCATGGTATTTAAGTGATACCGTACGTGCTCGAATACAAGCCCCCCCCCCCCCCCTTCGACTAGAGCCCCCTCTCGAATAGAGCCCGCCTGTCAGCGGGAATCGAAATAATAAAGCCCCGTCTCGTATAAAAGCCCGGGGCTATAATCGAGCGCGCAAAGTCCGTACGATGCAGTGCAGTACATGGACCGTGTACGGTATGCACGTGCAACATGTTCAATTGTTGCACTTATTGCACCCAAACTGCAGTCATGGATACCTACCGTTACCGTACAATGATCGAGTGCAGTCACTGCATGTACTGATCAGCAGGAATAGGATGAAACAATTGATATTTCTATTGAAAAATAAAGCCCCCTCTTGAATAAAGCCCTCTCTCAAATATAACCCCCCTCCCCCCCCCCCCCCCCCCTCGATGTGTCTTCTGGAAAAATAGAGCCCCGGGGCTTCTATTCGCGCCTATACGGTAATAGTATTTTTGTGTGTCATGTGTACTGCTATTAGATGCTTGCGGATCTTTGGTGCAAAGAGCTACAAAAGAATGTTTGAAGTTTCCAAGCAGCCACAGCCTATTACTTCTGCACCGGCCTCTCCTTCGGTATGTTGTTTGGCATTAATTGACTCTCTGTAGGTGTACAACTTTCATCACCTCAGTTGAGGTTTAAGAGGGGAGGGCTTGGGAGTACATCCACATTTCAACTGTAGTCTTCTGGGTAGCACATCGACCTTGGTCTAAAGGAAGCTATGGTCAAGCACATCACCGTCACCGTCAACAAAAGGGAGAAGAAAATCAACACCAATCAAACCACCAACACCTGTATTGATTGTTTCAGTATGTAGTTGGTGCCACTATTGGCACTAGCGCTTTCTTAGGTGCAATTTCTGTCACCGCTCTCACCGCCGAAGTGCCGGTTGTGTGAACTTGCTTGCTGCGGCTTTAATCACCACTGTATTCTTTAATCACCACTGTATTCGACTTGAAAAGTAATGGTACGAGTTCGTACCTTATTGACATCGGGCATACCACTGGTGAAAGCTTCCATGCCGTCTTCTTATGGCACTGTCTGGCTTCGTTTTCTTTTCTGTTCTGAATTGTACAATGCACCAATAAGCAAATTGCACGTTTTGTGACATGGTTTTATGTGACATGGTTTTATGTGTGTGTGGGTTTGCTTCTAATATCCCATGTATATCTGGATTTTGTGTTTCCTTTGGTTCCCCTTGTTAGGCACCGGCAAGCAAGCCTCCAAAGTTATTTTCTGAAGGCACAAACACGTTTTTTCGACGTCTTGCCTTTTCGCCTGATGGTGCTCTCCTGGTAGTACCTTGTAAGTACTCCACACCATGGTGGCATGTGGCCTGTGTGTGTGACCCTGTGTGTGATTGGGGGGGGGGGGGGGGGGGGGTACGTGTGTAAATGGTGTGTCAATACAGTAAAACCTGTAATGGCGACCACTCGGATATGGCGACCACTTTTCTTTGTCACGGACACATTCACATTCAAAACAGCTCGGATAAGCCGACCACTCGCTCAATGCGACCAATGACCACCCACCTACGACCGCGTTGCACCCTACGACTAGTAGTACAATTACATGCACGCATTGCACTGTGCACCACACATGGTAGATCTTGACATCATCGCAGGAAGTGTGGATGTACATCGTGCATGCACGACACTTGACAGGTCTGAGGCCCCAGGCACATGAGTCGTGCGAGAGTAGCATACATGTCGACATTTGGGAAATGCTTACAGTAACAATGCAATTAGTCGTCCTTGAACCAGAAAATTCTTTCATTTCTTCTCCCAATTGTACTGTCTGGTTGCAGGTGGACGCTATGAAGGTGGCAACACCACATTTATATTTGCTCGGAACAATCTATCCAGGTATGTCTCGTATTTGTGTGTTGGACAAACTCACGCTGATTTTCTTCATGGCCTAATGTAGAGTGGCACCTGTTCTGACTGTAGAAGCCAGAGTCTTAGTCATACATATCTGCCAAATCTCCCCTCTTCCGGGAGAACCACATGACCAGCTTCTGGCAGTGAGAAGTACAAGTGTACATGTATGTGTGCATGCGTGTGTGTGTGTGTGTGTGTGTGTGTGTGTGTGTGTGTGTGTGTGTGTGTGTGTACGCCAATTGAGTCATCTTTCCAATATTCCTTTTTGAATCTCTCTCCCCTCTTCGGAGGAGACTCGCGTAACCAGTCATGGCAGTGAGCAACAAGTACAAGTGTACGTGTGTTTTCATGTCTATACTGTATAATGTTACCGCATTGTATTTGAAAGAGCTAGTTTGTGGTGGGCTTACTGAGTGAAACATGCATTGGACGAAGAGTACGTATAAGCCAGATTGTGCAGCTCTGCTTGCTTTGGTCCACAGTGGAACACTTTGCTGACATCAAATTTTTGGGAGTTTGTGACTCATACTGTACAAGGCATGCACTGCAAGTTTGTGGCCGTGTGAACTTGGCCGGGTTTCTTGCCTGCTAAACTTGCACTACGGTCAACACTTCAGCAGCACGGGAGACACGATTTTCGTTGGTGAAAACAGAATACACACAACACACTTGAAGGTCAGCGCCCAGCGCCTGCTTTGTGCGTAAACTGTACGGCAGGCTTCATGCATTCTAGAAGTTAACGTTAACGAAACATTCCGCCCTGGACCTAACCAGATTCGGAGTTGCACCCTCTGGTTTGTGTACTTGATTGGAATGGACGTTTACTCACTAATGTCCCATCCATTATGCCCTTTCCTTGTAGGAAACTATACAAATTTCCAATGCAGCACATGTGCAGATCGTGAATAGCAACTGAATAGAGCGGTTGCCAGTTGACAAGCCCCCTTTTCTTTCGGTTTCTGAAGTTTGTAAAACAAAATAATTATGCAGCTGACAAAAAAGGATACTGATGCCAAGACTGTCAATGTGTTTTTGTGGTGTTCTTTTTCCTTCATTTGTAGGCCGGCTGCTCATCTGCCCGGTCCTCAAAAATCTACAATAGCGGTTTCATTCTGCCCTAACCTTCTGCAACTGAGACCACAGAAAAGACCAGCAAGTAAGTCCTGCATGTAGCATGTCACAGTTGAACATCACCCCATCACCTAGTGTGCACTTTCGACATTCACTCATCAGCTCACCAGAAGTAGCATATACACTGGACTCACTGACAGTGACATGAGACAACGACACCCGTACTTCTTTCGATGTAGGGCAACGAAACCCGTGCTTCATTCTAGCGAAGAGCAACAAACGAAGACCCGTGCTTCATTCTAGCTAAGGACTGTATCGCACTTTAAAAGTATTTCAATTTGGGATCTTGCCCGCTATACTACTCATGGACATACCGGTAGATCATTTGGCTCCGTTCAGCCATAGATACATGTTCTCAAAACGCTAGGTCGAAACAGGTAGCGGCATTTGAGCTGCAGCAGCGCTATGCAAGTGTGCTGGATACCTTTTATACCGTTGTACTTCAAGCTAATGACGTACTGACTGACCATGTCACTGACTAGGCAATACATGCTGTGTCTGGGAAGTTTGAACGCTTGAAAGCGGGGCTACTGAGCATCTGGTGGAAATGAAATATGTTGAGATGTAGTTGAGGGTACAGTCAACTTCGCTTATAACGACACTCGGCGGGGCATCAGAAAAGTGTCCTTATTCGCGAAGTGTCGTTATACCCGAAGTCTCATTATATGTGTCACAGTTGCATGGGATTTTGCTCTGGGCATGAAAATTATGTCGTTATTCGCGAATTGTCGTTATATCCGCAGTCGTTATTAGCAAAGTTGACTGTAGCTGGAATCAGGCGGTCTTGGTTGAGGGTAGCTGGAATCAAGCGGTCTTAGTTGAGAGTAGCTGGAATCAAACGGTCTTAGTTGAGGGTAGCTGGAATCAAGCGGTCTTAGTTGAGGGTAGCTCAGGGTTCGTAGCACCCTTGAAAACCCTGAAAGTTTTTCTTCCCCCGGGAATTCCCTGAAATCCCCTCAAATTTTGTATTTTATAAAAAATGTCCCTTGAATCCCCTCAAATTTGTTTTCCAGGTGACGTGACCAGGTAGATTTATGTAGTACTCGTACTCTTGTCTAGCGACTGACTAGCATGACTGTGCTGGCCCTGTACTGGTCATGTGAGTCCGCGGCCTCCGCGACCAGTGCCGCTCGCATACGTGGGTAGATGTATACGGTATTTTGCATTCGAAGTTTGAGCCTTGATCGCGATGTACGCTCAACTGTCGACTGCAGTACGACGGTTCCTGACTCGACTGTAGCGAAACTGGAATCCGCCGCTAGCGCTGAAACTGCTTTTTCGTTTTATTTGGGTTTTTTGGCTTTCAACGAGACAAAGTGTCTTCAGTTTTTTTTCGGAATGCCAAAGAAGTTACAGAGTTTTACTTGTTGTTCGCCATGCCGAAAGGCAAGTGTGTTTTCAACGATCGCTGGTTGTCTTTGGACCCGTACAAAGACGGCTAGTCCGCGTACCTGAGAATAGGAACTTAGCGAGATGAAAAAAATGTGTTGTTCGTCGTTTGTCATGTCGAGCATGGGCGAAGGCAGCTTGAAACCACATGCGAAAGGCGTAAATCATTCTCGTTCTGTGGAGCTGCGTAGCCGCTGAATAGAGCGAATCTATAGACGCATTTGTTCGCCCTGCTGCTGCTGCATCGACGAGTGCCAGCGATGAAGAAGTGTGATGGTGGCTCTACTACATGTTGTGTTGGAGATCAAATCTTCGATTATTGATATTCTGAATCAGTGCACTTTTGCGTGTGGCTACTGATTGTGGTGTCTATCGACTGTATGACATCTGTGAATACCCTTGAAATGCCCCTGGAAATCCCCTGAAATTTTGTGTATATGTTGTGCTACGAACCCTGGACTAGCTGGAATCAAGTGGTCTTAGTTGACGGTAGCTGGAATCAAGCGGTCTTAGTTGAGGGTAGCTGGAATCAAGTGGTCTTAGTTGAGGGTAGCTGGAATCAAGCGGTCTTAGTTGAGGGTAGCTGGAATCAAGCGGTCTTAGTTGAGGGTAGCTGGAATCAAGTGGTCTTAGTTGAGGGTAGCTGGAATCAAGTGGTCTTAGTTGACGGTAGCTGGAATCAAGCGGTCTTAGTTGAGGGTAGCTGGAATCAAGCGGTCTTAGTTCACTGATGCTAGAATGCACTGTCCTCCAATCGAACAGGTTTCCGAAATCGGCCACTTACACTCCTAGTGTGGGTATGGATCTTTGGCTTGTCTCCGTGAGGTTATCACCAGTGCATGCAAGTTCTGACAAAGGGCTGAGGCTTCCTGCAGCTTCATGCAAGTTCGATTGGGAATATCTGACGAGCGATGTGCCCAAGCTGCTATTAACCAAGACCATTTGACTCAACACCCTAAATTCGATTGGTTTTGATTGCACCGTACAGTGTTGAACTTTGAGGAGCCTTGGCTATCCTGACTCACTTTTTTCTTGCTTGCTTTTGTTGATGTCAGTATCTGCACTCAAAGCAGACTGGAAGTATCAAGAGAAGTATTCAGATGTTTTCCTCCAGCAATTTTATCGTACATATGGCATACATGTGTATGAAGCCGAAAATATACGAATTCATTTATCCAGACAATCGGGTTATCTAGACGCATTGTCCTGGGTTCCTGAACAAACGTGTCTGGATAAGTGAGGTTCACTTTGTCATAGCTTTCCAGTTTCCACTATACATTTAATCTGTCTTCTCTTTGTCCACTTTCTCATACTTTACATAGGTGAGGACAACCAATTGCAAGCCATAAGGTAAGATGCGAAAACTTTATTCTGCCGTATACTAGCAAACAGTATAGTACATTGTTAGCCCACTATGGAGCCTAAACAAGCAGGATACATGTGTGTCCAAAGACCGGAGGATGAGCTAAGAGTGCTCAACACCGCGGTAGAGGCATAGTGTATTACACAGAGCAACACTAAGAGTGCTCAACATCGCGGTGGAGGCAGAGTGTATTACACACTACAATAAGGCACAAAGCTAGTTTGTTCCAACTCTGAGTTTCATGCTATGCAATCGTCAGGCAACATGAGGATGCCATCTCTTCAGAAGTAACACAAGCAATCTACTGTTCCGATAACTAAGGAGCATTTTATGTACAGGTTGTTCCACCAAGGAAGTTGAAAGATTTCTTTATGATGTGAGAACTCACGAGTGAAACCTGTCGATCAAAGCACAAACATCACAGTATCCATGGGCAGTAGCCAACTGTTTGACACGTGCATTCAATTTTGTTCCCACCCTACTAGAGCATGTTGTTTTGCACCTCGTTCCGTCTGTTCCCCTCGCCATGATCATTTCTATAGTGCGTTATTTGATCTGCTCAGTGTTTTGCCGCATCCTCGTGATCATTGTCATGATCATTATCATGCTGATTGTCTGGTTCTCTAAAATGGGTAACGTTACAACTTACAACGTCTGTCCTGCCAATATCGCCGTTGAGTGTGTGTGTGTACACAGTTGAAACTAAAACTCAATCTGTATTGGTGCCTGGCGTGGCCAAACTATACAGGTGGATCAGCATGTTCTAGTCAGAAAGTATTCACTCTTCACTATTCAGGTCGAACACATTGAACACATCTGTGCAAAAATGCAAGTTAGCTTGCTGTGAAACACTGCATTGAAGTGTGTTGCCCTCAGACTCCTGGTAATTTGTATTTCCGGTTAACTGATGATACTCGTATCAATCTGTTTACCTGTGCGTTTGTGTGTGCCTGTGTGTGCCTCTGTGTGTGTGTGTGTCTTTGTGTGTGTCTTTGTGTGGACAATTGTGCAGTTTGCCGTACCGAATGGTGTTTGCTGTTGCATCATTGGAGAGTGTTGTGCTGTATGACACACAAGAACTCACTGCCATCGCTGCGTTTTCATCAATGCACTACGCTCCGCTCACTGACATTTCATGGTCAGTACAATGTTGTTGTTGTTGTTGTTGTTGTTGTTGTTGTTGTTGTTGTTGTTGTTGTTGTTGTTGTTGTTGTTGTGTTACCTGCCTGTGTTGAATAATGGTGATCAGGGGGTAACGTTCCGGGAAGGGGAGAATCTAAATAGAGAGTTAACCTTGTGTGTTTCAAACAGAAATTGTCAAGCGTTGAATTTGGCCGCATTCAAGTACCATACAAGTCCGTGCATAAGTACTAGTACCTGCCCGAAATAAATACCCCCTTCATTCTTTTGACTCTGTTGTTGAAGTCAAGTTGAGCCCGATAAACATACTGCCCAAAGTAAGTAACAGTATAATTCACACATGCAGCGCATAGCATGTACATCTATAAAGTGACTTCTCCACTACACACAAGTCTGGTCCGAAAGTTTGTCCGTGCACGAAAGTGAGTACGGGTCTGACCACTAAATTCGTTAATACACTCGAACGCCTCTTATCCGGGCGCCTTGGGACTGGGCACTGTCCGTATCTTGCCTGTAACTCAGGACACTGTCCGTATCTTGCCTGTAACTCAGGACACTGTCCGTATCTTGCCTGTAACTCAGGACACTGTCCGTATCTTGCCTGTAACTCAGGACACTGTCCGTATCTTGCCTGTAACTCAGGACACTGTCCGTATCTTGCCTGTAACTCAGGACACTGTCCGTATCTTGCCTGTAACTCAGGACACTGTCCGTATCTTGCCTGTAACTCAGGACACTTTGTTCATCATATACATGTAATATAATTATCGTTTTGAACAGTGTTTCAAATTTCAATATCTTATTTTTGCACACACATACACACACACACACACACACACACACCAGTTTTAACGTGAAGAAAAGAATGTGATGGTGGACTGCTTCAGGGAGTCATGCCTCAACCTGGCTGCCTGGTCACACCACTTCTTTACAAGAAGCAGGTGTTCAGCCTCCACATTCTGTGTCTCCGGCCATGGCAGCGAAGTCTCCAAAGCCTTGAATGCCGCAGCAGCAGCAGCAGCAGGGGTGACAGCAGCAGCAGCATCCTGCTCGTCCACGTCATCATCAATGCTGTCGAGCTCATCATCGGACGCCACCATCTCTGCGACAATTTCATCATTGTCCATGGTTTGATGACCTGGCTCGTTGGCGTCAGCAGTGAGCCAGCAGAATCTGCAAGGGCTTCTGCGCTGTCAAGACCATCCTTCATGACAGGGGTGTTGTTGGCAGGCTCTGGCAACAGATTACGCTAGGCCTTCCTCAGGCTGTCCTCTGTTGCCTCTTGCCAAGCTGCTGTGATCCAGTACACGACGTCCTTCATTGTCACCGCTTTCAGGATGTCGGGGACGGACTTGTCGATTGAATCATTCTCCAGGATTATATGGGCTAGAAGTTTACGCTTATAGCACCGCTTGCAGGGATCCAACACTGCCTGGTCCATTTGCTGGATGATCGAGGTGGTGTTCGGTGGCAAGAACATGGCCTTGATCGTCCCGTCATCGGACTGCAGCAGTGTGGACGATGGGTGAGAGGGCGCATTATCCAGAAGCAAGAGTGCCTTCTCCTCCAGTCCCTTGTCTTGGCAGAATTTGCGCACAGATGGCACAAAGCGCTGGTGGAACCACTCACCAAATAGCTTGCAGTCCATCCATGATTTTTTTGCGACATGTAGTGGACAGGCAACGTGTCCATAGACATGTGCTTGAAGCACCTGGGTTTCGCACTCTTGTTAATCAGCACCAATGGCAAGCGATGCGATCCTGATGCGTCTGAGCAACCCAGCAAAGTCACCCGATCTTTGACCTTTTTGAAGTTGCCAGCGCACGTGTCTGTAGCATTCAGGGACGTTGACGGAGTCATTCGCCACCACAAACCAGTTTCGTCAGCTTTGAATAGCTGGTCGCGTGAGTACTCGTCCTCTTCAATCACGCGGAGAAGCTCTTCACGAAACGGACCAACAGCAGACGAATCCGCGGACAGAATTTCGCCCCGCAGTTAGCGCAACACATACCAAGACGGGTATTGAAGCGCTTCAACTCCCCGTGCTGGCCTTGAAACTTTCTGGGTCTGCGTCAGCGTAGAGCTTCTTGAAAAAGGAGAGCGCCTTCTCCATCATAAGCCGGCCGGTCGGTGTACGAGATGCACGAACAGTTTTCGTAGGGTGAGTACTTTTTCATGTACAGTACTGAATGCGGCAAGTAGGACTCGCCCATCCGCCCCTCCCACCTGAAGCGTCGAGGAGGGAGGGGCGCTCTGGCAGGATTTTACGGTACTTATTACTTGCCAACAGGAGACGAAAAACACTTTCAAATTTTAAGTTACGAAAACAAACTTTGTACTCGGCCTAATCTCCATTCAACACTCGCTCTCAAACTATTCATAGTTGCACTGGGCGCTGCTTGTTGTTGTGGAAGATAAACATACTTCGAAAGGGTGTCTGTATGAACTTTCCCAGGACATAGCCTTGATCAGTGAACAATATGCTGTCTTGTGGCATCAGGCCATTAGGAGCCCCAGAAAAGTGCTCAATCATGGCGGATTCCAGCATAGCGAGGTCGTGACGAAGACCCTCCACAGGTCGACATTGACCATGAGTGTCATCAGGCCTTGGAACTTTAAGCAACGTGTCCGCTTTATGGCCGCTATACGGACATTTTTATTTCGGACACGCCTACACACTTGTACGATTTTGCCGTCACGGAAACCCCATACACTGTTGTACGGACAGCCATTTTCCGCAAGACTGCGGAGAGGGTGGCAAGACTTTGAGTACACAGGCAAGCGTTGGCAGATCGGTGTAGTAGATGTCCCCAGCGGTTGTACAGAAGATCAACTCTGAAAAGACATAGCACGTGGAACAGCATTGGGCTCATTGGCACAAGATGGGTAGTGAAAGCATACCAGTCTACTAGAATCAAGTGATTGAAACAATAACATGTTGTAACCGCGGCGTGTGTGTGTGGATGTGTGGGCGTGTGTGTGTGGATGTGTGGGCGTGTGTGTGTGGATGTGTGGGCGTGTGTGTGTGGATGTATGGGCGTGTGCATGTGTGGATGTGTGGATGGCGTGGGACTGTGGGTATGCGGATGTGGGTGCCTTGTGACTCCATGTGTAGGTCAGCATGTGGCTTGTTCTTAGCAATGTCATCAACAGATGGATACTGCTCGGTCATAAGGTTTGAACAGGGCGAGCTTGGTGAACCGTATAGTGAGCCACCAGAGCAGTCTGTCTCGTGATCCAGTCAGTATGATCAAAGTCCACCAGAGCAGTCTGTCTCATGATCTGATCAAGTCCACCAGAGCAGTCTGTCTGATGATCTGATCAAGTCCACCAGAGCAGTCTGTCTCATGATCTGATCAAGTCCACCAGAGCAGTCTGTCTGATGATCTGATCAAGTCCACCAGAGCAGTCTGTCTCATGATCCAGTATGGTCAAATCCACCAAGTTGCTTCGTGCAACGTTTTGCAACATTCATGTACATAGTACATAGTATATTATATAGTAGCAGACCCCTAACCCTAAACGGTTGCATATTATTACTGCATGTGGTGATGTATAAAGATGCCAGCCATATTCTCCAGCTAAATGCACCCAACGGTTGCACATTCAGTGTATTCACTGTACATGTAATTCATCTATCTTCTATCTAGAAACAAATCCAGTTGCAGATACAGCATGTTCAGAAACATGAGACTAAGTCCTACTACTACTGCGTTTAGTGATGTCAATACAATCAGACTATTTTCATTGCTTCCTTCAGTCTCCTGCTGATGCTGGGTGATTCTTGCTTTTTCCTCTTTATCCTGTGCAAGGTTCTACCTCTGTTTATTACCCTTGCTTTGCATAGTAGCCGTCGAACGGATTGCCTAGAATTCGTCACAAACCCTCCGTGTTGGCAGCGCGCAATTCCATGAGAGTTTCGTGTGTTTTTTACAAGTGCCTTTTTAAAGCATTTTTTAAACCTTGCCATGGATGGAGTCATGTTCTTTGCAGCTTTTGTTAGTTTACCATGATTACCGGGTGAGACCAGATAACAGCAAGACAGTGACTTCTTCTGACCTTTTTTTCTGCATGGGTGTCCTGGTGTCTGTCATGGCAAAATCCTGGATTGCAATCATCTGATTCATATCTTCTGCAATGTGGCATGGTTAGGTGTACAACTGAGTTGCAGTTGTCACGGCAGCATGCAGCATGCTGGAACTCTGCTTGTATGTGCTGCTGCATTATGTAACATCAAGAGTCCATAACCCCCCTCTTGGTAACATCAGTGTAATGATATAATCCAGGAATTTCGCCATGACAGCAACCCATTCGAGCTACATGCTCTGTGTGCCATGTACTGTTGGTGTTGTTGTTGACAGTTGTTAAGGCGATGGTGCCTCCTTTTATACAAGTGAGTGACATAACAAAATGAATTAATTTATTTATAATAATAGTCACATGATAATCGCTATAGCGGTAGCCAATCACAATGCACTACGCAGAGCAGAGATATTGTGTTCATTGCCCAGGCAATAGATCAGTGGGCAGATATTCATGATCTCTACTCTCCTGGGAGGGCATGAGGTTTGTATTTTATAGTTTGCAATAGGGCTTGAAAGTGATGACGTCAAAAACGGCCTGGGAGTAGTAAATTGACATCAGATTTCTATTTTGGATCCACTAAGGTGTGACTTTGCTATTGCTCATGTATGTGGGTGCATAGCAACCCACTCATGTCGTATGCAGGTGTGACTTTTACTTCGCCACCAGTTGTCACCCCGCCCCCACTAGCCAAATCAGTCAGTTTCACTGGCAACATCACCTTGCTGTGAGTGAGACCGCTTGAAATGTGCTTGGATCCATACAAAAACTGGATCCAGGTGGATCCAGTTTTCGAATTTTTCAAATTGTTGCTATGCCATTGCTATGGAGTGACGTAGCACTTTCAAGCCCTATAGCGAGAGCTCCCAGATTACCTAGAGTGCTCAACACCACAAGGATGGAGCATTACCACAAAGGCAGAAGAGAACAGAGACAATCGGCTAGGTTATTGTTGTAACGCTGCATTTCATGCACATAGCAAAGCCAAGGCAATCCTCAGACAACAGTACTGCACTTGCCTGTCCCCGGGGAAAATTGCGATTCCGCGGCCGCGTTTTTTTGCGATTTTTTTAAAGACCGCATTTTCCACGATTTTCCCGTGTTTTTTGAACTTTTTTGTTGCACTACACGTACACACAGTGCACTGTTCGGTCAGCAACATCTCATCCGGTGGCGGCTCTGTACTCAAATATGACGAGCGCTTACACCAGAGACTTGTAACTGATTGATTTTACTACATACTCACTGAAAATTGCCTGATATCAACTGCAAACTTGCCGCCGCGAGATGATATCAATAATATTCACCGCATATTTACCGCAAATTCACCGCAAATTATGCCATATTATGCCGCGTTTTTTGCGATTTTTTTCCGCAATTTTCCCCGGGGACAGACTTGCACTGGCGACTCGTGCACTCTGCATACATACAAATCAGTTGTCTGAGGATTGCCTTAGCTTTGATACATGCATGAAACGCAGCGTTACAACATTAACCCCATGACCTAGCCGATTGTCTCTGTTCTCTTCTGCCTTTGTGGTATTTTATTATTATTATTATTATTATTATTATTATTATTATTTCACCGTCCAGTGGCAGAAGCCAATGCAAAGGAGGGGGAAGATGATAATCGGAAGAAAATAATGCATCAGCGGGGTGAAATGTATCACTATGTTGACCATGGTGGAGAGCGGCATATAATTTGGGTAGCCAATGACTAGGTGCGGCTGTGTGAGGTGGAAGTTCAAGTCATGACGCGGCTACAGAGGAGTTACGCCATTCTCATTCCAGTACGGTATCTTGTCTACTTTTCTTGTGCGGTGCTATTTTGCCACTCCTTTATTTGCTACCTTGTTCTTGGACACACGGCCGTGCTTTCGTTGGCTTTCTTCTTCACGAGGTTATGTGATCGCATTATCAGTTGGAATGCTTTGGCAAAGTCGCAGACGCGCGGCACAGCGCTGCACTTGCACTGCGACTCACTCTGCATACACAGCGCTCATAAGCAGTTCCGCTGACTCACCCAACTCACTCTGCATACACATCGCTCATAAGCAGTTCCGCTGACTCACCCAACACAACCATTTGCAAAACCTCTACAGGGTTCTAGCCAGGTGAAAATAGTAGGGGGGGGGGGGGGGGGCAGGGAAAACAGTTACCAACTAGTAGGGGGGGGGGGGGGGGCAGGGAAAACAGTTACCCCGTAACCCATTTCTTTCCATTTTCAAAATAACTGTCTTGGAATGTGAAATGCAACGTACGGGGTGAACACCTGACTTCACCCCAGACAAGCGGTCACGTGCTCCTGCGTGCCACAGTGTCACCGCTCAGCAGGCGACAACTTTCACACCAAGGTTCAACTCGAGTGATAGGAGTGCACCCAAAAAAGGTCAAACAGGCTGTAAATTGTACCTTGCAGGCGCTAGGCTAGGCACGGTGACCAGGTGACTGGTGTACGCAGGAGCACGTGACCGCGGCTTGTTCAACCATGTTTGATTGGGAATAAAGGAGGAACGTTGCATCGCAGCATTCTCGGACCAAAACCAGTCGACTCAGCGTCCAAAAGACTACAACATATGGGCCAATCACGGTCATCCGTGCTTTTATAAGAACGAAATGGCGCTTTTAGTGACATTTTGCATACAAATCCCCATCTAGTAGGGCGCAGTCACCTAGTTTCGGTGGAAGTGCGCGAGTTCGATTGGGAATAAAGGAGGAATGGAGCGTCTCAGCTTCCTCGGACCACGACCATTCGACCCAGCACCCTGAAGACTACAACTGGTGAAACATTGATTTTAGGCTTAACTTCCCCTTTAAAAAGCATCAGGTCATGCACATGATTGAACTCTTCATAATGCAAGGTAGCAGTAGGTTGTGTGCTGCAATATGGAAGTCAGTATCAATGGGTGCGTTCGATTACACACAAATTGGCTAGAATTAATTATTGTTGATGAACAGTTCGATTACACAAATTCCGTCGTTGGAATTGATTTTATGCAATTCCGTCAATTCTGAAGGGAGGGCGGAATTTCTCTAATTCTGGCGCCAGAATTGCACACTTGGTGTGTTATAGGGGTTTCACACTCACGTTTATTTTCACGTTAATAGGGGTTGAAAACGTAGCTCTTCACGGCCATGCATTCACACTCACACTTTTCTCCCACGTTTTTCAGCAGTTCCCATGGAGATAGCTTTGCGTCATCATCCATAGCACGTACACCCGTGCAGGAAAGTGGGGAAATTTTGAATTTGAGTATTTTGACGCAACATCAACGCGAGATGGAGCTGAAGGATTTCAAGTGAAGCCGCAGAGAAAATGGACACTGCAGGCATCAGTGAGTCTATCTTGTTTCGCACCTCGTTCACTGTGAACCGCTTTTCATTCTGAATCTTCTCGAGGCGAAAGTTGAGGATTTCAACGGCTCGCCTTTCCTTGGACTGCCAGCTTTTCATCATCTTGTCTGTTGACGACATTAGCTCACTCCAAACCTCTAGGAGCATGGCTTCCGTTGTCTTGTCAAATGTCTTGCAAGGCATGTGGGCAAGATGGCAGGAGATACAAATCACAACTACATGTACCAGGTTTTGACAAGAAGTGCAATGAGAAAGAAGCCTCGTGTCGACTGCGAGTAGGTGAAATCCTCTCGGCTGCCACGTGTCGGCTCCATTGGATTTCCCCGCCAAATAGTTTCCTGGACGATGATTGGTTCACATGATCGCCGAAACTCAAGAACAGCAAAAATCATAGCCGTAAACGTAATCGTGACCATGGCCGGGGGTTCTGTGCCACGTCTACGTTTCCCGTTTTCCCGTTTCGGGAAAAACCCCAAAAGAGTCGGTTGTGGCTATGATACTTTGCCGTAAACGTGAAAATAATCGCGAGTGTGAAACCCCTATTACCGGTCTGGTCATGCATGACTCAAGTCAAGGAAGAGCCTCCCTGGCCGGTGTGGCGCGAAAGCAGGGCTACAACAGCATGTAGTTGATACTTTTGTCTTCCCGAAAAGCTAATTGCCGCAGTTGAGTTTCCGCTGGGAGCTGATTATTAGACCAGATCATTTTGGGTGGTCCTTTCGCACAAGCTTTCAGCTTTATCGAAGCCCAATGTTGTTGCCGCCATGGAGCCTTCACGATCACCGGGCCGCAGGATGGACCGGTACGTGAAGCTGGGTCCACGTGCGCGCGAGGGTGTACGTGATCTCTTTTTACGACCAATTTTGTTTGTGATAAGCCATGAATAAAATGCGTTGTGAATTCCAGTCGTTCGTTTACATGGCCGGAATTCGTACATTCTGGCCATTCGAGAATTACAAAACCCAGTTCCAGAATTGCGTAAACATGTAATCGAAAGCGCCCATTTTCTCTATGTTCAATGCCACACATTTTTAGGTTTCACCGAATTTTTGCCACAATCTCCTTGATTTCACACCGCATGTTTCATTCTCCGAGAAATCCTTCCTCCATTTTCCACGGGGACAGTTTTCTAGCAGTACCAAGTGCCGGCAGTCACTGATCAATTCAAAAAGAAATTGATTCATTATGTACTGTATTTCTTGCACTTGGTATTTGTTCGTTGTTTCTTTCGTTATAATACAGCGAAACTCCAGAGCGTACCTCAAGGGACGTCAATCAAGTCACAGCATAGTATTGTTGGTCGCCAAAGAACTGGTGGTCAGCCTCCGTTCTTATTTTCATGTATTACGATCTATGCACAGTTGAGTCACCGTGTATACATTGGTATGCTGTGCTTGATAAAATTCTAGCCTGGTCGTTCTTCGGTGCCCGATAGTACTGCACGTCCACGTCAAGAGTCCAATTTGACTCTTGCTGCCGTACCAATACTCTATCCAAGGTAAAACGACGGGGCCTCGAATCCAATGCATATGCAGAGAGAAAAGTATGTTGTACTGAGTATCCAGGGTACGTTAAACTGAAGTTTCGATGTACTAATTGTTTCATTTCACACAATAATTCCCTCAAACCAGTGAATATTTCACAATATGTTGTAGTGTTTTCTACCCGTCTTACCTGATAAGACCATGAGACCATGGACTCTTGATAGACAACGTTCAAACGACTATCAAATACTTCAAGTAGACCATGGACTCTTGATAGACAACGTTCAAACGACTATCAAATACTTCAAGTATTATTCAAGCTTTCTGTCCATCTTCAGGAGCTTGGCGGAAGAAATGGTAACTACAAGACTAGTACAGGGCGGTTGGGGTAAATTCTGAACGTCTGATTTGTCGTCGCATGCAGAATTTCAACCAACTATATTTTAATGAAAAATATAGGTCTCGGTTTGTTCAGCTCAGGTCGGCAAGCTCCTAGTTCTCTTGCTTACTACCAGGGAGGAATAGCATGAACTCCTGTCAAAACATTAAAAATGGGAACAGTTCAACACAACTCTTTGTCCATCGTGATGATAGAAGACGAGATACAGTTAAACTCTTCAACCCACTGCCACTGGCATGAAAACCATTCTGTAACATTTGAATCATGATGCATCGCGCGCGATATGCGATGAATGCCAGGTCATGACGTCATCCGTACAGCGCGGTCGTGTAGCTGCATGTATACAATCTGTCAATCACATGTAGCTAGCTAGCTGTATTATTATTATTATTATTTGTGCTCCCGCGTCAATGGGCTCGCCCAAATTCGCTTGCACCGAACCATGCGAAAAAAGGCCACCAGCAGGCAGGCAGGCAAAGAAAAATAGAAAATGGTGTCACATAAACTAATACAAACAAGAATATCATTATTGATGACATTAATATACTGAATGAATGGCAAAGGCCATGTGAATACGGATAATACGGATAATCAGAGTACCAACAACAAAGAATGTAGCTCAAACCATTGCAGTGCCAACTTCCTTCACCAGTACTCTGCCTTGTACGCATCTGTAACTGCGTTGCACAGATATGTCCATTCACGGCGATCCAGTGCTCGCTGAGCCATCAGCTGCAAGTCCCTTGGAGTCCTCAGACGGCAGCCGACTCGCTCCGCGTCTTGATTCAGCAGGACTGGTAGCGTGATCCGCGGCCGCCCACGGTATCCCGGCACGGAGCAGCCAAAGAATCCACTCATGGCCTCCCTAGCCGGTGTGTGCTCATCTGATCGCAGGATGTGGCCAAACAACCGCCATCTTGCATTCACCAGAATGTTGCCAAGTGGAACAGCACTGCAGCGCTCGTAAACCAAATCGTTTGAAAGTCGGTTGGGCCACCTGATACCCAAGATATGCCGAAGTTGCCGCCGATGATACGATTCCAGCGCTTCAATTGTCTGTCGAGTGATGCCCCATGTGGAGCAGTTGTAAAGCAAGACAGGTAACACGAAGCAGTTATACAGCCGGACGCGCACCTCCAGACTCACTTGGTCTCTTCTCTTCCATAACTGGCAGAGGGACTTAAACGCTATCGCCGCAAGCTGCTTTCTGCGGGTGACATCCTCTGCATCACCAAGGAGAGAGCCGAGTTTCTTGACCATACGCCATGGCTCATCAGCACGATCGGCCTCTCGCTGGATGGCTGTGAATTCTGTCTTGGTCTGGTTGACGGTAAGGGACCATGTACCCAAGATGGTGGCAACTTGTGGCTCTAACATCCGAAGCCAATCACTAGAGATACTGATGAAGTCCACATCATCGGCGTACTCCACATCGTACGGAAGATGCCGGGCCACAGGTGCAGCCATTCGCTGTCGCACATCCTGCAGGGCAGCTTCCAGGTAGATCACGAATAGAATTGGCGACAAGGAGTCGCCTTGCGGGGTACCAATGTTAGTGGAGAAAGAGCTTGATGTTTCCGTGCCCAGTCTGACTGCCAAATTCGTATCTGAGATCAGGTAACGGATCAAGCGTACCTCGTCTTCTTCCAAGAATCGCTGAACCACGTCCATCAACTGTCCTCGCCTGATCGTGTCAAAGGCACGTGACATGTCGATGCCCAGTATGCTGAATGACCAGTGGTACCGCTGGGTCGTAGCTGCTAACCACCGATGGCACCAGACCACATCAGCTGTTGACCTTCCTGCACGAAAACCACTTTGGTTCAGTGATAGGAAATCGTTTACGGCTGGCGAGATGCGCTTGAGGACTACCAGCGACATGACTTTGCGTAGAGTTGTCAGGAGGATGATCGGTCGCAGACTGGTTAAAGCACCCACCGGCTTTCCGGGCTTCTGGAGAGGTATTAGTGTGCCACGACCGATGAATGGCTCTACCCGGTGTCGCTGAAATAGGCTGTTGATGCATCGGCTTATGACGGGAGCAGTGGCATCGGCTGAGTACTTCAACAGCTCACCCGGGATGTTGTCGGGTCCTGCAGCTCTACCGTTGTTGAGTCTTGCTAGTGCTGTTTTCACTTCCTCCGTTGAAACGGGATGCTGCAGCGGTCGAGGTTCCCCAGTGAAGGATCCAAATTGCTGAATTGCAGAGTCACTGAGCTGCGATGAGAAATGATTCTTAATCTCCAAGCTTGCTTGCTTATCATTACATATGATCTTGCCCTGGCTGTCCTTAACGACGACTTTCTGCGATGGCTTTCGCCGGAGCAAGTGTACAGCTTGGAACATCTGGGCTCCATCCTTGAGCCTCTCTATCTCCTCTGCTCGCGATATTAGTTCATTTTCTCTGTTTGTGATGGATCTGTTCCTGATATCATGCAGGATTCGATTCCGGTCAGTCCTCAACATTTCTCGCTCGATTGGGTCATCACTGCCCTGAATACGGAGTCGGACATCTCTCTGCATGCAGGAAAGTCTCTCGATCTCTGGGTCATGGTGACGATGACTGGTCTTGGCTGTCACACCCACAATCTCTTTGCCCGCGTGGAAGATCTCTGCAGCTATTGCATCCCATCCGGTGTTGGGCTGATCTTCTGACACCCTCTGAATTCTGTCTGAGATGGCAAATGTTAGCTGATTCTGCAGTTGTGGATTCCCGGGTAAACGATGCACTGCTAGGCGATCCACCTTCTTCTGGCTGCTCCGCGCCGCCCGACCCCATATGCCGAATACTCGAGGTAAAAGCGTGCGAGCCACCACAATCCTATGATCTGATGTGACTTCCGTTCCATTGTAACTTCTGGCGTTGGTGAATAGTCTCTTTTGCGATTGACGGCACAGAATATAATCAATTTGGTTGTAAATGTTGACAATCTTGCCACTGGCTCTGTCAAGTCGCTGTCCTGTCCATGTGGTCCTGTGCCTTGCAGAGTGGCAGAACGCTGTGTTTGATAAGAATAATCTGTTAATTTCACAGAACTGCACTAGCGTCTCTCCGCTGACGTTTCTGATTCCACGCCCATGGCTGCCAATACATGATTCGTCCTGCTGCTTCGTTCCAGCTTTCGCGTTGAAGTCTCCAATAACAAAGAAGAGGGAACTCGAGTCCACGTCATGTATAGCTCTGGTCAAGGTATCGTAGAATTCATCCAATTCAAAGTTGTTGTCTCTGCAGCGAGCTGACGTCGCTAGCTGTAGCTTTGAATATTATTTTTTTGAAGCAAATCACTCATTTTTACCCTGCATGAATGCGCATGCGCGCGTTGAGATCTTTCTTTCTGCAGCGGCCATCTCGAGGTAAGATGGTGCTGTTTGTCTTTAGTTGAAATTGAAAAGTGTCAATGCACGTCGCTGTTAGTGTTGAGTAGATCTACATGTTGAGTTTGAGCTGACTGAGGATATCCACTATTATTATCTTGGTTTCAGGGGGGAGCGCTGTATCCGAGAAATCATGGTAAGCTTTCGGATGTTTTTACTTTTGTTATGATTGTACTACACAAAATACATTGATTTCGTACCAGTGATCAATAGTTAATTGAGAATGGCATTTTCCACAAGTAACACGTTAGTTAGCATTCCTCCTATGGTAGGTAGTTGTCCAGTTTCCGAGTCTCCATACCACACACACACACACAGGGAATTATTACATTGCGGAAAAGGAGAATACAAGTTGCATGAAGACGACTGAACACTATAAAGCATTGCAAATCTTTGCTTGAAGCTACATACCAGGATATACATTGATCCTGTAGCGACCAATGCAGTATACGTGCGCGTGAAGCAATCCACTCGTCTGGGTACTTTTAGTTTACGAGCAGCTGGGTGTAGTGTTCAGAGGTTTACAAAAGGAGCTTGAATATTTCTTTCACACGTTCAGGTTGAATCTGTCCCACATGGATAACGCAGCCGCACTATTTATAATCTCTGCGTGGCTGCCGCGTAATCCTTGATTTTCATAGCGAACATGTGTCCACATCCAGGACAATCCGCACAACATGCGCCGCATTTTGGTCGCAGGCCGCGCATTGAACTGCTCGTTACAGGATGTTTACAGTGGCGTATGAAGAGGACATTGTACTGGTACATGCGTTGGGTTCACAGCTACATGGTTGCACGATGTAGATCTACGTTTAGCAGCTTGTCCCAGTATGCATGCAATGTGCATGCGAGTTCCAACCATACTTTCTTCTTGACTACTAGTATGTGATAAGATTGTACCAAGCTCACTGAGTTACAGGTGGTGAGTGTTCCTGTGCATAGTCCGGATTCGTCTCACAGTATGATTCAGTGTACACATCATTTTCTATTAATTTTGTGTACTAGTAGTTGGGATAAATCTAATACACAAGGAATGATCTAATAAACAAGCGTTTCGGAGGCAGCAGTTTTAACCCATTTAAGGCTACAGGTCACGGCACCCAGGCTCTGCACTCCTTATTTGGCATTGAAACATATTATATATTAGGCCACCTAGAATTAATTCGTTGTTTCGGGTCACTTCACTCATCCGTACCAGGGTCGGTCGGTCGGGTTTATTTTTTATTTTGGTTAACGTCCATGTACATCGAATAGCTTTAGTCCACCTAGCCAGTCGATCAAATCTGACTGTACAGTGTAGATAATCCAGCGCAGTCATTGTCCCATCAGATCCAGGTCCCCTCCAGGACCAGATCTTGGCCTCGCTGGCAAACGAGTCTGACGAGCAGCTCTCATCTTGAAAACTTCTGTAAATAGCAACAAAGACTTAATTTAAGTGGCGGAGCTGATGCTGTTTCAGCACCGATTGCGGATCGGAGATAGAAGACAACGTCATCACCAAGCGCTGCATCCTGTCATTTGGCTAGCCGTGGCTGCTTCTGACTCTGAGGTCAATATCTGGACTGCTATTATTAGGGTCGCGCCTGTACATAGTACAGTGTAGTCTGTACATTTGCATGCACTATAAAAAAAAATTTGCGGTCGGGTGAAAAAAGACGGTCGGTCGGGTGACCCGAAACAACGAATTAATTCTGGATGGCCTTATACGTTCTTAGCGCCTGGGTGTGATTTTAAATGACGTATATATACGTCTCTAGCGCTGAATGGGTTAATATAGCTACAAGGAGGACTAATTGTACTGTAAGCATATAATCATAGGAAATGCTTACAGTACAATGATCTAATAACCATGGATATATAATGGACACGGTGCATGCTGTTATGTTTTCTGCAGCCAAAGCAAGTGAACGAAATTAAGGACTTTCTCCTCACTGCGAGGAGAAAGGATGCCAAGGGTAAGATAAACATGGTGTTTGCTTATTTGCCTTTTCGTCGTTTTCAAGTCTGTAGAAGTCTTAACCCTTTGGCTCCTCGTTATAAATTTCGACGGTATTCCGTCGATAGATATTTCACTCTCATGAAATTGGAGACAAAATCAGCTTTCCGTTGGCGTGATCGCTTTCAGAGAAGCTGCAATGCTTGAGATGTCGCGCTCGAATGTTGGGCGATGGTACTTTTCTCGCTCCGAACACGTTTTTGGGTATGGGGTGGGAATTCCCCGTGTTGTCAAGTGCCGGTCATCAATACTAGGGACCTTTCGCGCCACGGATACGAAACGAATGCTGATTCGTGGCCTGGGTTCAAGGATTCATTGGAGTCCCTTATGAGGGCTCATTTTCACGAATGGAAGCCTCTTCATTCGTGCACTGCACAGAAATCCATCAGGTACACATCTTTCCTTGGTTCCATGATTCATGCACGTGGAAACACGCTTGTGCCAAGCTACAGGTCGTGTTTGCCCTAAGAAGCCCTTTCCGCAGAGCCCAAACTTGTAAAACCCAGGCTAACATAACGTAAGTTATGACCGAAAGTCTACACACTTTGAGCAAAAATCTTTTGCTACATAATGCAGTTATGGCAGAGCCAAAGGGTTAAAGACTCTGGCAGCTTCATTTACCGGGAAAGACTTCGGCCAGACACTCCCTTCCACAGCACTACACATCCGGACCAGTTCCGTTACTTGACAACTTGTTGGCACTCGTTGCTTTACCTGACGACTGCCAAGTGCCTAACCTAAGCATCGTAAAGTAATGGAACGGGTTCAGGTATGCAGTGCTGTTGGAGTGGGTGTATCTACTCAAATTCCTTTCTTCGCTTTCAAGTTAGCGATTATGGATGGAATTGTGTGCTTAAACCGGATTCAAAAATGTTTTTCCACCGTCCAACAGCTAATTCAACTTGGGGATTCATAGAAGTAATCTACTGCGGCGTTAGGCTGGGAGGTGACATAGTTTTCTATGATACGGGTCTCTCTCTCTCTCTCTCTCTCTCTCTCTCTCTCTCTCTCTCTTTTTGGATGACTTTCCCATAGTAGGCTAGTCAAGTGTTGGCGGTGCTTGTGCCATGCAGTCCAAGGGTTGCTATATTAAAGGGGAAGTCCGGTGAAAAATTTAAATTTCAGGGTCGGTAGAGTTTCGGGCGCTGAGTCGAATGGTGTTGGTCCCACGTGTCTCCGACAAAGCGTTCTCGAGATATTTCCGTTTGAAAAACTGAGTTTCGGGGGCTGCGCCATGACATCATGCGGCCGCGCCACACCCTCCGCAACGTCATAGCGTGCAGCTAGGTCAAAAGGAGTGCGTGAAAGCAATAGTGTCAGTGCTATTTCAAATGATTTGGCGACTGATATTAGGTGGTGCAAGCGACCCCAAGACCTGTAACTCCTTGTGAGGGTGAGGATGCAGCCATGGCTGACCTTCATGGGTTTGGTCGGGGGGTATTGTAGGGCTGAGAACCTCGGTATCCAGCTGAAGAAATGGCCGCGCGGGACGGTCAAGAGTGAGCGCTACTGAGCTTCCGACTGATGAAGAAGCAGTAGCTATTGCAGACGAGGCTGATATAATTATCAGATCGCTGAAGAGCAGGGTCGCCAAAATGGAGAAGAGTGATGCGAGTGCTCTAAATGTTGTTCCATACCGATTCGCTTAGACTCCAGTAGCCTGCCACATGGTGATGTTTTGGTGCGAACTTGGCATATTTCGGACTACTCAATTGGAGAACAGTGCAGGCTCTTTGAACCATGGCCCGGGCACGACTCTTCGCTCGCAACGCTATGGAATCTGAAAGTTCTAGGTCCGGGAGCTGTTCGCTGTTTTGTCACTTGTCACGGTTGTGCACTCATCGCTGTAGCATAAAATAATGAGGCCGGACTGGAGCGGAAAACTAAAATTTTCTTTCTCAAAGCACAACCACCGGCACCGGCAAGGAGAAACGCACGTTCTCTGACTGCATGACTGTACGAGTGTAGTACTAGTACATGACACGTCCGTGTGTTGACTAGTTTTCTGAGTCTTGTTGTAGCGAGCTAGCCCAGCACGGCAGTGCGGGACTAGTTCCGTGTGTGATGAGTCTAGTTTGTTGACTGCACTACACGTCTACAGCTAGCATGCACGCAGCGCATTGCTAGAGCCGTAGAGCTAGAGGCATGCTGACGGAAAAAGTCCAACTCGGAAACGGCTAATTTACGGTAAAACCTCGAGGTTTACCGAGCTGAAAATCATAGGGTACGTAGCGTTTGTAACACTGAATCGAATGGTCTTGGTCCGAAGAAGCTGCGACAAACGGTTCCCCAATCGAACGCGCTCCGAATATGGCCGTTTTGTACACAACTAGATGGTGTGGCTACCTGGCTGCACGCTGTGACGTCATCACCTGGATCTGGGTGAGGCGCGCTCAAATTCGCACATGTTCGATTGGGCGTATCTGACGAACCATAGGCCGCAGCCTCCTCGGACAAAGACCATTCGACTCAACGCCCCGAACTCTACGGACTGTGAAATTTAAATTTTTCACCGGACTTCCCCTTTAACCATGTGCAGTACCTGCACTATGTTCAGTTTGCTATTGATAAGGCACACACTCAATAATGCGGAGGAAATCTTGTGACTTATTTCTAGAGCTGAGCACGACGTGCTGTCCGGATATTAAAACGTGCATGAGTTATGGCAAGTAAACTGCACACAACTGCCCTTCTTGTACCGTCACTGTAGATATCAAATGGCTTCAGTGTCTGTGGCACCCACCCATGGGCGACAATGGATCTGTTGGAATCTTCCTACTTGCTGCAGTGCAATGTTCCATACAACCTTATCTGTTATGCACAGGATGCTGATAATGAATACGGATTGTTCATGTCATGTAAAGTTCCGAAGTCACAGATCCCTTAGACCATCTGCTTTCAAGAAGGATGTGATCTTGCACCTCTCATTTCTCAACTATGGTGCCTACGTGCTTTTAATGATGCTGTGTACAAACCACTCCTGTTTTTCGGTATGCTTTTTGTTGATTTCATGTTGTAGCTGTCAAGATCAAGAAGCTGAAGGACCGCACGAAGTTCAAGGTCCGATGCAGTCGCTATCTGTACACATTGGTTGTGACTGACAAGGAAAAGGCAGATAAACTCAAGCAGTCTCTCCCTCCGGGTAAGAATGGGTCTGTTTCTATGATTTGGGCATATTAGAGAGGTTTCGGGGTGCGATTTTCCGTTCCAAAATCCGTATGGGCGCTACGGATTTTTTGAGGCGTGCTCCATGCGATTTTTCAGCACGGAGAATCCGTGTGGACTGGCTTTCATACGAACCGTGTTTCGTATGGAGATTTTGCGTCATCGAATGCAACAAGATTTTTCGCGTACAGATTTGGTGCAACAAACATCGATTTTCCACGAGAAGTTGATTTCGGTACAAATTTTGCAAGTAAAAAGGCATAGCGCGGGGAATATGACGTGTTTGTGATCGTAACCTAGGCATGACGGCAAAGACATAAGTTCCGTACTCCGGAACATTTCACAGCTCGAAAACGGAGTAAAAATCTGTAGAGCCTTTACGGATTTTGGCACGCAAAATCGTACTCCGGAACCTCTTTAGTTTGTGGTGTACAGTCAACCTCGTGAATAACCACCTATGGTATAACACAATATTCGGACCCAGTGGCCGTTTGACTGCATACATATACTTTCAACTGAATACCTGCATTTTCTCATGCACGGTCTAGAGTAGTTCTTCGCGAGGTTGACTGTACGTGTGTTTGAATGATGTGGAGGTGAGGCCTGCGTCTAAGCCTGTCCAATGCATATATATCGATGCCTGTGTATTTCCCATGTCGCATCGTGTGCATACTACTATACATAATATACTGTACTTTTGAGATCCTAGCCTGTGCACCGTTCTTCAGTGCAGATGTGGCTTGTGATAGCCTGTGCACACTTGCAGCGCACAATTGTCATTCACCTCTCTCATACACACACGCAAATGATCAAGCGCCAAGAGTGAATAGCAACTGAATAGAGCGGTTGTCAGTTGACAAACCCCCTTTTATATACAATGCAGTTGTGTCATGTCAACCACTTTCTGAATGGTATTTTGTCAATTTAACAATCATTGGGTTCACCTACTGCTATCGATGAAAGTAAAGGGAGCGCACTCATAACACGAGAACAATGGAACAATATTTTAGGATTTGAACGTTGTTTTGGTGTGATTATCATCAGAAATCATCATCATACTGAGTGTTGGACTACAATGATAATCACATAAAAACGACGTTCAAATCCTAAAATATTGTTCCATTGTTCTCGTGGTATGAGTGCGCTCACTTTACTTTCATCGATATTAGGTTTCTCGTCTCCACTCCGACTCACCTACTGCATTTGTCTTTTTTTGTGTCTTCTTTCTACCCAAACTGGTACGATCTAATATCTGATTGTGTTTGCAATTGATACAAACCTTCATTCCCGTTCTGTGCTTTCTTTCTTCATTTGTTTTGTTCAGGTCTTTCTGTAAAGGAGCTCAAGTGAACTTTACATATGGACTAATAAAAACCGGTTCTATTTTGGTCATCTGGCTGATGTATTTTATGCGTGGATCCGGGTGTTTGGTGTTGCGGTGATTTCATCCCGCACTATGTGAAGAACAAACTTGTGATCAGGGAGTTACACGCGATTACCCAAGATTACTGTAGTGCACACTCTTGTTTGTGTACATGTCATGCACTCTTCGTTGTAGCCAACTTGAAATTGAAGAGGGTTGGCTGGGGAAGTTTGTGGAGCCCAGCTTGAAATGCTAGGAATGTCACAGGCTTTTAAAAGGGTGGTACATGTATTGGTTTTGAGGCAGCAATTGGGATACCCGTGTGTCTTATGTATATAATCAAGCGAGGTACGGAGGGCTTGAAGGCTGATCAAAGCCCAAGGGACCAGCCGGAGGGCTTTGATCAGTCATCAAGCCCGTCTGTACCTCGCTTGAATATGCTTCAGACGATCCCCAACCGCTTCTTTGATTTTGAATCGTTTTATCCTTTGGGTGATCTCGAGTGTGGGTAATGTCCGCCTTTCGTTTTGGGATTTCAGAGCAGCTCGACGTCTAAAGACAAGTGCACGTCGTGTTCTTACATTTCACGCAGAGATTAGAGAGGTTCCGCATAACGTAAGTAAAAAACGTCGATCTACAAAAAGTCTTGCGTAAACTGCATGCGCCATACGGAGTTTTCAAATCACGTAGCTGCCCTTGGCAACTCAGAACGCGGCAGTGTACAGGGTGTACGCCCAGATTGACATGGGGAGAGTCATAAATTTGTACCTCAATCCAGCTACGTTATCAGAGCCCTATCCATATCCACGTACTCTCCGTAGACAACTTTCCGTAAGTGGAGTGCAAACTCTCGAATTCACAGGTTTTTCTTGCCCACCAACGTAAAGTTGCTCAACTTTACGTAGTGCGGAACCTCTCTAATATCAAAGAGTACATAACCTCCAACCTCTTTTCCAGGCTTGCCGTTTGTGTTTGTCAGCGGCACATGTGTGATTGTGAGTGTCAAGCTGTATTCACAACTGGCCTGGTGCATGTACGGAGTCGTCTTGCGTATGGAAATTCCAACAAATTTTCAGCACGTAATGACCGTCGTATCAGGCGCGTACCAGCGTTTATGCCAGCCACTTTGACTGGTGGGGTCAATGTCAGAGCCTTAAAGCCACGGCCTTATATTCGAAATACTGCTGCTTTCCAAATTCCTAGCTTTTTTAGACAGTGTGTGTCAGCGCATACCATAATTATGGCGTACATGTGTATCATCAAGAGTACATAACCCCTGGGGTTATGTACTCTTGGTATCATCAGTCATAAGCCAGAAGACCTTTGACACTTCAGAACTTGTGGTTTGTAACAATGTGTCATTTCTTTAACAAAATGTGTAAAATTTGCTTTTTGTTCTAGCTGTTTCGCTGGTCTGGATGGCTGTATCGAAACATAAGTGGCGGCAAAAGACAGCGAGTTTATCGTAGATCAACATTGACCAGCAACTTTGGTGCATATAATTTCCTTTTCCCTGCCGTTTCGGTATGTTTTGATGGGTGCATTAGAATGTTGTGTAAAATCTGTAAAATCAGCCCCTGAATGGACGAGCGCGCGAGCAGGCCAGTGATTTGCTGCCATAGGGCCTTTGGATGAAGTTGGGCCATCTTCCCATCACTAGAGACGATAAATTATGAAGAGCAGTGTGGTATACAATCTGTGAAAACGAAAACCCCGCGCACTGCGGTGCTATGCTATACCTACCCGATTCCACATTGTGACACAGCCACTAGTTACAAATCCACAGTTTTCACTAGGGCTGAGTCGGGTAGCATTTTCTTCGGGTATCGGGTCCGGGTAGTTTTCCACGGGTAGCACGGGTGCCCGATCGGGTAATGTTCCCATGGTAAGACCACAATGCACACCGGCCCCTTCCCTTACACACTGGGTAGACATGCGTGAATTATTTGCACATGTGCACTGTAGACCATGGTAGACCTCTCTCTCTCTACTCTTTCTACATGTCATCTGCGACTTCGGGTTTTCGGGTACGATTCGGTACCCGTCTACCCGAGGTCCTCACGGGTACCCGACTACCCGTGCACACCACTGGTTTTCACAGCATACAACGCAGTTGAAAAAGTTAATTTTCATCTACTGGCAATCATTGAAGTGATACTTTCTTTTCTTCTTTTTTTTCTGTCTCAGGCCTCGTTTACACGACAACGATTGAAAAACGTTTTCAAAAGAATAGGCTTCCACAGATTTTGATAAGAGCGTGCACACGACAACGCTGAAAAACACTAGCGCAACCTCAACAGTACAGGAAGAAGAAAAAATAGCAAAAATGGCTGTGAAAACAGTCTAATAGTAATACGGAGCCTCGGGAGGGAGTTAGAAATGCCATGGCTGTGAACACAGTCTATTACTAAATGCCGATTTTAAGGACTCTCATAAGAACCTTTAAACGATGCTGCTCATGGCAACCGCAAATCGGGCCAAGTCATTTGCATCTGAGGATACTCGGTGCCGATGGCCTGCCTCGCAGACTGGCAACAGCAGTACGGATGAGGGTGAAGCTGAGCTTGCATCGGATGTACGAAATTGTGGCAGAGTACGGCTCCTGCTTCTTGTCGGCGAGCATCGATGCCAGCCGAGCATAGAGTGCCGTCGCAGCTTTACCATACCCTCCAGTGCAGGACAGGACAACAGGTGAGCAGGGGCGTGCTCGAAATTGGTAATTCGTTCCTCGTAGCGGCGACACTTCTCCTGCTCATGTCACTTGTACGCAGCTGGCAAGGCAAACTTGGCGTTGGTGGGGGCGTGGGAGTTTAAAACCCGGACATCAAAGTACGAACGCTCGTACCGACCTCCCCAGACTCCACTGGCGCCTATGTCCAGGCGGGCGTTGTCTTCGGTTGAAGCCGACCGTAGCGTCATCCTCTCACCTGTCAGCGGCTCCAATAATTTAATTTCGTCTTTTTCGTCCAAGGAGCTTTTGGACTATTAAAATTAGGGCTGAAATGATCGTGGATTTTCACGTATCAATTACTCTTTAGCTTAACGATCGAGTAATCGATTATAATCTTTAGCAAATAGAGTCATAATTCTGTGCAAACATTACTCTGTTTCCACAAACTATGCCTTCATAATACCAACAAATCTGCATTAGTGAAAGGGTAGCTCCGAAACATGGCAGTTTTGAAGTCAATTTAACCTCAGAACATGAACCATACCCCTGGCAACTGCATACTCCCAGCGGAAACTGATTCAAACTTCACAAAACGAGGGTTTACAGTACTTTCTGGGCACAAATTTAAAACACGCAAAATAATCGTGATCGGTAATCTAAACGATTGCTCGATCGTTAGAGTTATCAAACGAGTACTCGATTATTCGGTATAATCGTTTCAGCCCTAATTAAAATTAATAAAATAAAATAAATAAATTTCACGGTTCGCGTGAGACTCGGCTGGAAGCCGAGTTTTCCGCATCCGCCGTGGGAACGCCACCACCCTCTAGGACCAAAGGCGCAGATGCAACAACGCCTAAACGGTGGGAGGTGAGTAGATCAGACCCACCACCAAGTGGTCAAAGACCGAAATCCCATCATGAGCTGCATCCATGTTACCCTCGTGCCAGGCCACGAGTTCCCAATTAACTGTGGGTCGCAGCACGGCTGGAAAAATTCCTTCTGCTTCCAAGCAGGACTTAAACCTGGTACCCTCTGTTTCTCAATCATGGTCTTAGACCATCCCACTATGCCTGCCTGCATTAAAAAAATTAATTAAATGCCGGACTAATGTCGATTTGTCCAGCCTTTCAAGTTTCAATACACTCTTATGATCCATGGACTAAATTTTCAACAGGACGAACTCCCTTTCTTTGGAGTTGGATGAAATTATTGACCAACGAAATTTTCTGCCTCATACAGTACTGAGAATACAGTGTATGATGAAAGTAGGACATTCTTCAAGGAACTTTCCAAAGTGGGATCATCCCCATTTTTGTACACAACTGGCATGAAGGATCATAGCACTTCCACTTGCCACAATTGATACGGGAAAAGTCTGAAGAAAAAATTGACTGTCACCACCAGGACTCGAACCAGGGACCCTCGCTTGTAGCCAGCGATGCTCTAACCACTGAGCTATGGTGTAGTCGTCATCCCAGCAGACCGTTCAACATTTTCTTCAGACTTCGTAACTCACACTTCCTGTGAATTCACACACGCGGGTGGGGTGCAGCCCTCACTGTAACCAGGGTAACCCACACACTTCACATACTTCGAAGTACACACTAGCACGCGGGGAGCCCCAAGTCATAAGTATCATCGATTGGTCCAGCTTTTTAAAGGGGAAGTTAAGGCAAACATTAAAATTTCACCAGTTGTAGTCTTCGGGGTGCTGAGTCGAATGGTCTTGGTCCGAGAAAGCTGAGACGCTCCCTTCCTACTTGAATCCCAATCGAACTCGCGCACTTCCACCGAAACTGGGTGACTGCGCCCTACTAGATGGGGATTTGTATGCAAAATGTCACTAAAAGCGCCATTTCGTTCTTATAAAAGCACGGATGACCGCGATTGGCCCATATGTTGTAGTCTTTTGGACGCTGTGAGTCGACTGGTTTTGGTCCGAAAAGGCTGCGATGCAGCGTTCCTCCTTTATTCCCAATCGAACATGGTTGAACAAGCGGTCACGTGCTCCTGGGTGCCAAAATCACCTGGTCACCACGCCAGCAGGCGACAACTTTCACACCAAGGTTCAACTCGAGTGACAGGACTGCACCCAAAAAAGGTCAAACAGGCTAGTAGGTTGTACCCTGCAGGCAACCAGACGAACTCCCTTTCTATGGAGTTGGACGAAATTATAGACCGACTAAATTTCTGCCTGTACAGTACCTCTACCAACTTCTACCGGCTTCTACCAGCCGCAAACCTGGTAGAGCAGGTAGAGTACAGTAGAGTCTACCGTTTGGGGAAGAGGAAAACGAACACATCTATCGAAAGAAGAAGTTTTTACTGAAACCTATACTGTACATGTACTAGTAGTAGATGAAAAAGGAACGACCCTATGGATAATGTGCTTACGCTAGATGATTCGGCATAGCAAATTGAATTACTAGTAGCAACAGAACACAGAAATATTTTCAGAAAAAGGTGCCGCATGGCAAAGTATGATGTGCTCCATAGTTGAACATCCAGTATGAATCTACTAGTCAGGAGCGTGGGCCGTTTATAATAAAACTAATGGCACGGTGCCGCGGGGCAGTCACACTATACTCACTACATTCACTGCACTACTATTGCCTGCAAAGTTGAACAGCTGTGAAAGGGAAATGCCCCACGAGACCATTGCATTCGCCAATCCATGTTCCGCTTGGCTTCTGTTCTCGAATAATAATCCGATCACCAATCTGGAGAGAAAAAGACAGTCATGGAGCTTGGATCAATGCCGCTGAATGGGGGTACAGTAAAACCTGGTGTAAGCGACCTCTGCAGGCTCTGGGTTTAGCGACCACCAGTCCTGCTCTTTAACCACCGCTTTTTCCATGCACCGACAGTTCTGCACAGACACTGTGGGACCTGGTTCTAAAGACCACCTAGCTTTAACGACCGCTTTTTCTTGCACCGTGGGGTGGTCACTTAAACCAGGTTTACCGTATGCTACTCTATGTTTACAAAGAATAGACCCCCCCCCCCCACGCACACACACACACACGCGTGCGTACCCACACTTGTACACACGAACAGTAGGAATAACTGCTCCATATGGAAATGTGGATGGGTGTAAAAGAATAGACTGTCAAGCCTATTGCCATGCTTGCATGCCAATGATTCAATCAATGATTCAATCAATGATTCAATCAATGATTCAATCAATGATTCAATCAATGATTCAATCAAGTTCCACTGTCTAGAGCTGTAGGAAGCAGTGCACATGCTTGCATGCCAATGATTCAATCAATGATTCAATCAATGATTCAATCAATGATTCAATCAATGATTCAATCAAGTTCCACTGTCTAGAGCTGTAGGAAGCAGTGCACATGCTTGCATGCCAATGATTCAATCAAGTTCCACTGTCTAGAGCTGTAGGAAGCAGTGCACATGCTGCATGCACTGGGCACTGGGCACTGGATAGGAATGTCACAGAATAAAAAAAGTGTGTGAATCGCTTGTCATGGTCACAGCGCGTCCCAGAAAGGGGGTACAGTCAGATCTCGCTTATCCGGTCCTCTTTTATCCGGATCCCTCGCCATCCGGAAGAAAATCGTTGGTTACCGATTTACAGCATATGTCATGCATCCATACAGTATGTGTGTTCGATTATCCGGTTCCCTCGCCTATCCGGATATTTTGTGGAAAACGGATGTGTGCGGTTATGCGAGCATGTCTGACTGTATTGTGAACCGTCCTTCAGGATGAAGTGAACTTGAATTCTTGAGCTTGAACGAGTTTGATCACAAACTCGCTAACAAACTCGAACCGGCACAAGCTTGAGGGCATGATTGTGAATACATCCATCTCTGGCATGATAGGTGTATGTACGGGTAATTTCCCTGAACTGATAGATACACTGTAATACGGTTGCATGCTTCTTGCTATCGGCCAAAGGTCATATCAGGCTGCTATTAGCTACCGGTATTCACTGTCCTGAAAACTCTAATTGGGCTGCGATCCACTAGGCTCCACTACGGCACTAGGCTGAAGTCAATTCCAATGGCCCTTCTATTCACAGAACTGAAAACTTCTACATCAGCATGACCGGACCATTGAAGAAAATAATTTAAAGCACACTGAAAAGCAGCGCAATTTTAGTTGTGGCCATTACTGCCATTACTGCCATTAGCCAGAATCCTATTTGCCATTGAAAGAAAGATACAGTGCAGTACATTTACATCCGTCCTGATATGGACTCACGCCAACTAATGATGAGCTACAATCTGTGAAACAATACTGTAATAATGTGGGCTGCTGAGACAAGACTCAAGCGCACGGTGTGTTTGTTGCACTGGAAACAGTGCGTCACTGCAAGTTAGTATCCCTAGGGATGTTCGGGCTGGGATAGTGGTATATGGTTGTAGTGTTCTCGGAGCACAGGCTTCATTGGCCTACTCAAGCTCACCAAAAACGGGTGAACGAATTCTCGGCAACACACTGTGTATTGAGTAGGGATTCGGGAGTGGTACTTTCTTGCAGAGTTGACCACGGACGAGAAACAGAATGTACCACGTTCAAGTCCTGCTTACTGTAAGACGGCTAATTTTAGCAGGCACAATTTTTAGCGTTACCTGAATCAGGATCAATTCGTGATGAAATTTTTTAGCGACCCGAGGTTCAGGGTAAAAAATTAGATGGTTTATGTAGGACCGTACTGTACATGTAAATTTTCGATTGAAGCGAAAACACTCCTTTCGCTAAAATTAGCTGTCTACAGTATAAGCGAAAGGAATTTTCTAGCCATGCTGAGGCCCACAGGCAATTGGGAACTCGTGGCCTGGCACGAGGACAACATGGATGCAGAGGATGGGATTTTCTGTATTTGACCACTGTGTGGTGTGTCTGATCTGCTCACCTCCCACCACTTTAGGAGCTGCCCCTGCACCATGATCCACAGAGGGTGGTTGCATTCATACAGATGTGGAAAAACACAGGAAAACACAGCTGCTGAACGGGGGGTCTCACACCAACCGTAAAGTGTGCTCACCGAGCACAATACTTGACATGGCCGGCAGCGCACCGAGCACAATACTTGACATGGCCGGCAGCGCACCGAGCACAATACTTGACATGGCCGGCAGCGCACCGAGCACAATACTTGACATGGCCGGCAGCGCACCGAGCACAATACTTGACATGGGCAGCGCACCGAGCACAATACTTGACATGGGCAGCGCACCGAGCACAATACTTGACATGGGCAGCGCACCGAGCACAATACTTGACATGGCCGGCAGCGCACCGAGCACAATACTTGACATGGCCGGCAGCGCACCGAGCACAATACTTGACATGGCCGGCAGCGCGTGCTCACCGAGCACAATACTTGACATGGGCAGCGCGTGCTCCAGACGGTAGTCACAAAACTTCTCCCTCTGTCTAACTTGACAAAACCACAGTTTTTAAAGAAATGAAACAAATCGAAATAGACGTTTTGATTCATGGACCTGATAGCTAGCACAATGGGAACAAAACCCGAATGGTTGGCTTGCTTTTCTTCCTCGTCATTGGCACTTACTTCAAATACTAAGGATGTTGGGTCGTAAGCATTCACCGTCCGTGCAAATACAGCGATGGCTTGCGCTGGCTCCTCAGGAGTAAATGGTAGACGATGGTGTCCAACTAAATTCCCCTCGTCTATACATGTCATTGCAGTGGATTCTGGGTAACTACCAACTATTGAGGCTCCTGCACTTGAAGATGAGCCACTATCCAGAGACAGAGAGCTTGAACTGAACTGTATGTACAGAGTTAGAGAAGTTGAATAGCATTGCAACACAACCACCAGCACCAGCACCACAACCAACACAACCACCACCAAGAAACAAGAATTGAATCAGTGTTGGAACAAACTGTTAGAAAACAACAAACTTGAATCATGCATTGGCTCTTGAACTTGGTGTGCTAAAAGAGAGGCACCCTAATTCTACACACACAATTACCTTAATTATATTGCCAGAATCCGAAGGACCGTTAAAACCAGTGTTCACAGAATCACATAAATGCGTGTGCTGTAAACAGAGCTGATCTTATTCTCCCTCACAAAAAAGGCAAATGATCAAAATGCTAACCTTGCTACTGGCAGACTTTTCACTCGATGATTGCTCTCCACAGAAATCTGGTTTCATAGGAGCTGGGGGTCTTGGGACGGGTACCTAACAGATAATAGGCAGAACAGCAAAACAGGCAAAGAAGTAGTTAGACGCAATCCTAGGAGAAGGCAGGTAGCTATTTCATGCATGCTAAGGCAATCATTATAACAATCAGCTGTCTAAGGTTCTGAGGGTTTTTCCTTCAAACATTCACTTTCCTGTTCCCGCATTATCACCTCAGCTATGCCAGTTTTGTATGTGAAAACCCCATATAATAGCAGTTTGGTTTATATTTTTAATCATTCAACATCTACCTTCACTGATATCATTCAACATCTACCGTCACTGATATCATTCAACATCTACCGTCACTGATATCATTCAACATCTACCTTCGCTGATATCATTCAACATCTACCGTCACTGATATCATTCAACATCTACCGTCACTGATATCATTCAACATCTACCGTCACTGATGACCTATGTATTAGCGAAACAGCTGTCTGAAGGAGTTATCAATATCGTCACCGGAAGTGTCCTCGCAGTGGTGATGATTGGGTGAAGGAGGGTCTAGCCGGGTAAAGAGCGCAGTGTAATGATGGAGGTGACTCAACAACATTCTAGAATGTTCTAATATGAACATTCCTTCTTCCAGCACTGCCAGATAGACAAGAGAGCCTTCGGTCAAAGGCTCTGGCTATGCTGGCAGCACAGGCAGACAAGAGAGAGAGAGAGAGAGAGAGAGAGAGAGAGAGAGAGAGAGAGAGAGAGAGAGAGAGAGAGAGAGAGAGAGAGAGAGAGAGAGAGAGAGAGAGAGAGAGAAGAGTGAGTGAGAGAGAGAGAGAGAGAGGGAGATAGATAGATAGAGAGCTTCTATTCACGGGGTCGGGCTTTCCTTGTCGTGTGCACGTAGATGAATTTTTTAAACATTTGATGAGCTGAACACTAATGTCCTGCTAATACTAGTATAAGGATCTCCAGCAGCTGAAGACAAATTCAATGCGATATGCAAGGATGAATCTGATGATGTCGGGTGGGAGGGATATGGAGAGTGATTGACAAGGAGTGGGAAATTTAGGACATCAACTTTCCGCATATCAGTACTTGGATGACAACAGCGCTGCGCGGCGGATATGCAAACGTACAGAGCCGTCCACCGGCGCTTCTGGGGGCAATATTGCTCTCCATGGTGAGTGGGGCATTGTCGCTGAAGCCCGCGATGTCTATGCCCAATTGCCCATATATGGCAATTGCTTCTTCCGTAGTCGACTGCTTTGAGAGTTTCATGCTGGGACCCTGATGATCTGTATGTATACAATTTCCATGCTCGGACATGATGAAATACATGACACGTATTGTACGAGTACATCTGAGCAAGACATCATAACGCCAAGACTCCCCCCCCCCCCCTCCAAAGAGCATGCAACTCTGCATATGGGATCTGGCATGGCTTGCTGCCCACAATACGTAACCAGGAACTCGGAAATCAGCTGGGTCATTGCGTCATTATTGGTCTGCTACGGTTTCCGGCTTCCAAGTTTGCTTTTCTCGGGGACTACTTAAGGATCGTTTTGTACGTGGTATGTTGTGCACAGGCATTGCCTTTGAAACTAATGCAGCACCGGTGAATTCAATGTGCCTGACAGTTAAACTGTAGGAAAACTCAAATTAAGTCAGCTTGATTCTCATTCGACTATGTAACGAAGGCAGCATGCCATGCAGAACACCCGTAGTTCAGAGAACAGAGCTGCACACTCTCGGGGTGAGGGACTCTTTGAGCTGCACACTCTCGGGGTGAGGGACTGTTGACACAAGTACCACTTTATTGTCAGAATTCCTGAAGATGGGTATAGCCTGAAACGTTCGAGCAACCATCACAAACAGATGACGGGTACAGACATGATTGTTACGTAATTTGACGAACGTGTAACATGCCAGGAGTCTTTACACGTGACATACGCTTCTGATATGCGGACCGTGCCTGCTGGTGATCAGTTATGTAGTATGTATGACGAGCCACCACCACCACCACCACCACCACCACCACCACCACCGCTGCCACCACCGCTGCCACCACCGCTGCCACACTTCTGCTAAGTCACCTACAACTGTTGGGTGCTTACACGGTCACTGATCAGTAACGTTGTTTGTGCCGGTTCGAAGACACACAGACACAGACACAGACAGACAGGCAGACAGACAGACACACAGACAGACACACAGACGCACACACACAGAATGTACTTCAAGCCGTTTGCTTAGCTTCGGGAATGCATGTTACGGGTCGTGTAAGACTCAGTCAAACTGAATTTTCCGCATCTATAGGAGTGCCACCATAGCATGTATGACAATGTTGAATGTCATAATATTCTACTATGGCCAGGGGATAGTGTGAAGTCCATCACATTTAAAAGAGTGACAACAACTTTGGACATGGGCGCTTTTCATGCAGATACAAATACATGTAGTTTCCTCAGGGTGTTTTTTGGGGGTAGTGGTGTATACTTGTGTGAAAGATACAAATAGTAACAGATTTTAAAATGGACTGGCTGGCAAAGGGTTGATTTCACCTTTATTTCAGAGCTCTTCTGACCTTGTTTGTGGCGGGCTTGTCTAGTGTTGATTGTTCTCCTATAGAATCTGGCTTGACAGGAATTGGAGGTCTTGAGGTGGGTACCTGATCAAATGAACAGAACAAATCACATCGGTGTACTAGTATGTCAACTTCCCTATTACCCAGAAATCGGGTAGGTCTTCTACACATGAGCACATGTGACATCATGCACTGCTTTGAAGCACATGTACATGTACCGTAAAGTACCGCCAGAGCGCCCCACCATCTCATCCTTTCGTAGTCGTATTGTGGAGGTGGTCTGCTGTCTGTAGGTCATACGACACGAACCGTGTAGGCTTGTACACATATTCCACATTTTGGAGCCAATCCGTACCTTCGAGTAGACACAAGCTCTACACAAAACCTGCCAAGTGTGCCCTTAGTAAGTGTAAGGGTCTCACATCGTACCCACTTCGTTTCACTCTGCCATACGATTTTCCTTTCCCTGGCTGTAAAATCAAGGTGGGGCGCTCTCGCGAGACGGGGCACTCTGGCGGTACTTTACGGTAGTAGCAAATTGCTGAACGAGTCCAGCAGTTGGTCTTGTTGGTACCCACACAGGACTACCGCCACAATGATACAATCGAATTATACCCTCTTTTCGCAATGGTCTGATAGCACAACGTTCTTTAGTACAACGGTGGTTCCTGATGAGTGTTGTACGGAAACTAGTTAGAATAATTTTTCCAATGGTCTGATATCCTGACATTCTGGTTCAAAGTCTCGTGAAAGAACGGTGCAAAGCACCTGCTATAATTAGCAACACGGACTGTCAAGACTCCATAAACACTGTCACAAGAATGCAAAATAGATTTGTATTGCCCTCACTGACTGCACGTGTGGCCAAGTATTCTTAGTGCTATTTGTGTGGCAAATACACACTCAGTAAGCATGGTAACCACTGACTAGTGACCATGGTGACAACTGACTATTATAGTGACCATGGTGACCAGTAACTACCCAGGCAAGATCATGGAGTAATGATGGATTCAGGAATCATGTAGCCGGTATATCATTGAGCACAAGTTACGTGTTCTCTGTTCAACTGACAGCTCACTTGAGGATGTGCACCCCGTGTTAAAGATGCTATGCAGTGTTAAAGGGGAAGTTAAGGCAAAAATTAAAATTTCACCAGTTGTAGTCTTCGGGGTGCTGAGTCGAATGGTCTTGGTCCGAGGAAGCTGAGACGCTCCCTTCCTACTTGAATCCCAATCGAACTCGCGCACTTCCACCGAAACTGGGTGACTGCGCCCTACTAGATGGGGATTTGTATGCAAAATGTCACTAAAAGCGCCATTTCGTTCTTATAAAAGCACGGATGACCGCGATTGGCCCATATGTTGTAGTCTTTTGGACGCTGAGTCGATTGGTTTTGGTCCGAAAAGGCTGCGATGCAGCGTTCCTCCTTTATTCCCAATCGAACATGGTTGAACAAGCGGTCACGTGCTCCTGCGTACACCAGTCAGCTGGTCACCGTGCCTGCAGGGTACAACCTACTAGCCTGTTTGACCTTTTTTGGGTGCAGTCCTGTCACTCGAGTTGAACCTTGGTGTGAAAGTTGTCGCCTGCTGGCGTGGTGACCAGGTGATTTGGGCACCCAGGAGCACGTGACCACTTGTTCAACCATGTTCGATTGGGAATAAAGGAGGAACGCCGCATCGCAGCCTTTTCGGACCAAAACCAGTCGACTCAGCGTCCAAAAGAGTACAACATATGGGCCAATCGCGGTCATCCGTGCTTTTATAAGAACGAAATGGCGCTTTTAGTGACATTTTGCATACAAATCCCCATCTAGTAGGGCGCAGTCACCCAGTTTCGGTGGAAGTGCGCGAGTTCGATTGGGATTCAAGTAGGAAGGGAGCGTCTCAGCTTCCTCGGACCACGACCATTCGACTCAGCACCCCGAAGACTACAACTGGTGAAATTTTAATTTTTGCCTTAACTTCCCCTTTAAAGTATGTGTAGTAAAGTACTTGTAAGTTTAAAGGGGAACTGTCACCAAATTTTTTCTTTGTCTTATCTTGTATTTCTTTGGCTCCTGATGACGATGATGTTATTCGTTTTTTCTCTGGGATGACTGGAAGTGGGTGAAACTTCGTTTTTGATGACGAATGTACGCATGGAGGTCAAGTCCGGCGTGATGTCACTCGCCACTTCGGGACAATTTTGGGCACCTTCTTTTCAAGTTTTCACCCACTTCCAGCCATCGCAGGGACATCCCTGGACGAAGGAGAGCATCAAGAAAGACTCAATAAAGCATTCTAATGAAAATATTTCCTTTGTGAGATGTATGCTAAAAACTCCTCAAAATCGTTTATTTTTCTAGGCACCGTACGGCAAGATTTAGCCCAATTACCCCCCCCCCCCCCCAAGGAATGTTTTTTCCTCTCAGTACACATGTAGGAAGGTGTATGTTCCAACTAAATGCACTGCAGCAATCAGTAAAGAACCTACATTACGAAAAGTACGAAGACTGTAACTAAATCAACTAACCTCAAGAACATGAGAACAACGGAAGATATAGAAAACGAGAACGGCAGGACAGTGCGTAGATTAATTAATAATTATTATTCATGCTCGGATATGGTACGATGCACATAGAGAGTGTGCTGAGGTTACACACTCAGACATAAATGGTGATAACATGTGAATGCATAAGGGAGGGCATAGAAAGGTCAAACACTGACCTGGATTGTACATCCGTAACAGTGGTCAGTTACGGCTAGGCTATAGCATACAATGCATGTAACCATGGTAACAACCATGAATGAGTCTCAGTCGACCTACCAAGCATGACCCGCACTAATGCACTGGACTACAACTATCAAAACAAAAGAAAGACCGGAATATTCTAGAACAAATCTAACAGTGTAGAAAAAGTAAAACTGGACAATCTTCGGACCAAGGTTTTTCCTATTGAGCTACTTATATACCTTAATGCACAGTGCTGCTCAATGAAATCTGACCGTGTGTGTCAAGTACGCACTGCGCAGCCCTAGACCTGCCAACACTGGGATTTCTCTTATGCAGGGCGCAAAGCTGACTCCTTTGATCGGATTTCAAGGAACAGCGCTGCACTATGGTAAGTATAATAGTGTGCATACACGCATATCATATAGCTACACAGTCATACAGTCATACTTACATGAGATCCCAGTGCACATCGTCCTAAAGTATTCTGCTGATAGTGCTCTATAACAGCTGGTAGAGAGGGAAAATACACTTCCCCTGCAAAGTATCTTCCATTAACAGAGTTCACAATATAATGTGTGCATCCTCCCTTGACACTGTCATCGCTGTAATGATGTAATGATGAGATAAACACACACAGGAGACTTGACACTGTCATCGCTGTAATGATGTAATGATGAGATAAACACAAACAGGAGACTTGACACTGTCATCGCTGTAATGATGTAATGATGAGATAAACACACACACAGGAGGCCAAACGGCTATGCTCAAATGTTGGGACAGTCAAATCAGAAATGCTTGAAACAAGGTTAGACCCTACATTGGGTCGTTGACTAGTCAAAAATTACAAAGCAGGCTTCATGAATGTGCATACACACATGCATAAAAGTAAAAAAAGTAAATTATCATGTCCGTTCCCTACGGTCGCTAAGGCTAAGGCCCCTTGCACACTATCTACATGTAAACCATGCACCAGCCTGTACATACACTGCTGCACTTGAACAAGCTTGTGCATACACTGCTGTGTATGCACAAGCTTGTTCAAGTGCAGTTGCACACTGAGACAGGGGATCTGCTTTTCACTTGTTCATTGCCTGAAAGAAAATGACTGAAAATGCAAAAGACACGGTATGAAAAATGCTCTTCGCAGAACGACTGCTTTCTGTTTGTCGTCTTGGACTTCGGTCTGTACTAGCTGTGTCCTTCATGTTGTACACATGCCCATGAACCTCACGTTGACTCCGGCAAAGAGATGGCGGCAATGTAGAATTGTTGCTGCCATGATCACTGATGTTGCAGAACCTCCAGAAGCTACTGAAATCGTCCGATGGCAGTCTATTTCCTGTTCTTGACATTTGAAATTTCAAGACGATCGATCACAGATGATCAAGTTTCAAGATACCGACGATATTCGCCAATCTATTGCGGAACGGTACTGTGAAATACAGCTGGATCGCTCGGCATCGTGTCACGCTCAGCAAAGAAGAACTACAGTACAGTCCACTACGGCCTGAACAAAAAGAGTTCAAGTACGAAAAGTTCAGAAGCAGCCAAAAACTCCAATGGAAAGCACAAGTAGGAAACAGGAAAGAAGTTGCTACATGTGCATCCGAAAGCGCAGGAACGCATAAAAGCTAAAAAGCAACCTTGTATACCCGTCCGCCATCTGCTAAACACGTTTGCGCTACTTTTTCCGCCATGTGACGTCAGTTGACATGACAACTTTTACGGGAACGCAGTAAATAAGCGGTTTTCTATGTAGTGTACAGGGGCCTAACACCCGGTAAACCCACATGTGCATGCTTGTACAGGGGCCTAACACCCGGTAAACCCACATGTGCATGCTTGGTGTGAAGCCTGGATTATGAATGTGTGTTCTAAAGGGAAAGGGGAGGGGTTCAGCCGAAATGAATTTTGTTCATTTCGTGGGCTTCTGCAAACTTTTTGAGATGGACCCTGCAGGTTTAGGGTCCCCTAACCCAGTCAAGCAATCACATTGTGACGTATGATCGCTGCACAGTGGTGCAGCCAGGGTCCACTTGTGTGTTCTATTGCATGCATGTGTGCGTCCGAGTCTTTATTCTACTTTGAAGTAGTCAAGTCAGTTCACCCCTTCCACTCCTTTCCTTGTTTACTTAGGAAGTGAGCAGCAGCAGCAGGAGCAGCATGCGGGTGGGTGGTGATGGCGGTGGCTCGGGATCACCTCTGTGCATAGCATTTTCGGTCATGATGCAGATCTCATCGAGCATAATTCCCACATAACAATGTCTGACAAGTCAAACCTCTAACTGGACATGCACGCTTACAATAGGCCGTCCCACAAAATCCACTTACATAGAAAATGTGCAGGATTCTTGCTGATAATTGTAGCAAGGTGTGATTCGAAGTTCACTGTACACTGTGCAATGTACTGGTCAGTTCAATATGCAGGAGTATGCTGCACTGCAGTACATGTCAGTCTAGTGTCCGTGAAAATCTGGGTCCATGGTGCATAGTGCAAGTGTGCATGACAATGCAAGCATTTTGACATACAGGATGAAGTGTGGGTACATCTTTGGATAATTAGAATGTCTTGACAATAAGCTGTCCTCACAGAATAACGCGGACGAAATCCTAAAATTATGCGGGCGAAAACTGGCCATTATGCGGCAAATATGCGGTCATTATGGACAAATTCTATGTCATTTGTACAACTTTAGCATACAGTTTCATGCAACTATACAACTTTGTCGTAAAAACTCATGCACCGGTACGAATTTGTAGTACATTTTTAACATCATGTACTATTTTCTTGTACATTCCCATGAATAACGCGGGTTTTATGCAAAATCTCTCGAAAACGCGGATGACAGCCAAAAGCGCGGAAAATTGCGCGTCCGCGGAATTGCGGTATCCTGTGGGGACAGAATAAGAAGTTTCTCCCTGGTATTTTGGGATTCAAATCATAAGGATTCCACCTGTACCATTAAGTACGGCGAGAGTGCCCCAACACAACATCCTTTCGTGGTCATGTTGTGGAGGTGGTGTCCTGTCTGTGGGTCATACGCCACAGATCTTCTACTTGTACACACATTGCACGCTGTGCAGGGAATCCGCACTCAGTTTACCTTGAAGCGGATGTGAGCTCCACACAAGAATATGCTACATGTGACACTAGTATAGTAAGCGGTTCACACATCGTATGGCAAAGTTACAGTAGCTGAACTTTGCCATACGATGTGTGAACCTTTGCCTGGTTGTAAAATCAAGGTGGGGCGCTCTCGCGGTACTTTACGGTACTAGTAACACAGAAAGCCCTACATCATCACCGAAGATCCTGATGATGGCTCCTGGCCGAAAATTTGGCTGAGATTATTGAATTAGCAGCAAAGAGATCACTTGCTTTGGTGATGATGTAGGGTTTCGGTGCTATGTGGTGTGGCTGCAGTGGCTGCAGTAGAGCTCGCGCACCCTAGGAAATGTTTTGCATAGTAACTAACAAGGAGCCCATATCTTGTGTGATCGTGGAGCCGCGAGTGTGGAACAAAACTTTGGACGAGAGAGCTTGGAAGCTCAGGGCCCTGCGCTATGCTTTGTTGCCTAGCTCATCGTGCATGTTGTTAGAACTGATGGAAATGCTTTTTCCTTTGATTAGCTACATCATTGTATTGCAAAAACGTTTCAATGAGATACTGAAGTACAAGTAACGCCTTCTGCATAGCTATGGGACCGGCGCTGACTCTGCCGATCACGGGCGTTCTGGAGTCGACGGGATGTCTGTCCTGACGTTTTTTGGGACCGGCGCTGACTCTGCCGATCACGGGCGTTCTTCTTCTTCTTATTATTATACTGACGGCAACTAACATCCATTCTGATTGCATTTACTCGTCTCCCTACTTCGTATTTTTTTAAGAAAATCTCCCCATACAGCAGGGAGTCGTTTACATAATATGACTCCCTGCTGTATGGTAAGATTTTCTGATTGCATTCACTCGTCTCCCTACTTCGTATTTTTTTTCAGAAAATCTCCCCATACAGCTGGGAGTCGTTTACATAATATGACTCCCTGCTATAGATCTACATGACTGTATATACGTTATAATTACTCAATCTGATACGTTATAGTTATTATGCTATCAGCCTACATGCGATCCCCGGGCTGGTCGACAGGCGGACCAGCCAGCCTGCTAGTGGGTTCTCGGCCTATCACAAATCCACACAAAATGTTACTGCACTGAATGCATTCCCCCGATACACTTCGCATATATACTCATTATCTTGATGGTACCGTACTCTTGATGGTACGGGACAGGTAGGGGATAGCGCCAGGCATGTCGATGGCACAAACAAACAAACACATAGTAGCCAGCTGTCTTTGCTGGTACGGTACAGTACGGTACAGATACGGGATAGCGCCAGGCGTGACACAAACAAACAAACAAACAAACAAACACCAAATTAAAGCTGTGTGGACCCTGGCTAGCGCCAGACGTTACTGAAGTAACGTCCTCTGCATAGCTACGGGAATAATAAATGAACATTGTCCCTGAACCTCTTAGCAAGTATAATTGGTTTACTTTCGCACGGGACACTCGCAATGGCATAGTACTTCCCAGAGCTTTGTCAACTATGTTTACCAAATCTCCTATCTTTTCTGCATATTCGTATTGCCTCAAGCTGCCCATGGAAATGAAGACAATATCCAATATTAGACAGTTCATAGACCATGTTAAATGTTATGCCAAATTGTAGGCTCACTCGCCTCTTTCGCTAGCTTATCTCGCCACTCTCCACCATGGTCAACATAGTGATAAATTTCACCCCGCTGATGCGTTCTTTTCTTCCGATTATTATCTTCTTTCCTTCTTTCTTTCTTTTTCTTCCCTTGCCATGGCTGGCTAACGCCCCCTCCTTTGCATTAGCTTCTGTCATTGGACGGTGAAATATAATAAATACAGCAGATAGAAGATAGGCTCTCGGCTGCACGACAAGCAGCTGAGAGTCTGTGCGGGATGGAGACAGTAGATAGTAAGTACAATGCATGTTCCAAGTCCCAAAGTGGTCCATACTGCACATCAGTGTTCCGCTGTACATGAATGCCCATAAGAGGACACAACAACACGAGTGTGCAGCTAAAATAGGTTGTTGCAATAGCGCGTAATCCCCAAGAGTATGGAACTCCCACATACTGTGCTGTCCAGGCTGAATTTCAAGGTGGCATCATTTTTATGATGCAAAGCTCCTCGCACGAGGGATTTACGATGTTTCTAGTGGGTGGCAAGGCATCCAACGTGTTTCCTTACACTAGTTTGTACATAATGAAATGAGGATTTGCCCACCCCTGGTCCAGAATAAGTCTGATAATACGTGTACATAAGGCATTTCATCATAAAAATGACGTCAACTTGAAATTCTTCCGGTACAGCACTGATTGTGGAGTTGCACAATTCTGGGACTTTTGTACTCCTGATTGAATCACGGCAAAATTCCTGGTGTCACTATGTCATTTATAATAGTGATGGCAGGGGCGTAGGGGGGGTTTTGGAAGTGGTACGACGGAAGGTCGTTGCGGCCGAAGGCCGTGTTGGAGGGGGGTCGGGGGGACCTCCCCCGGGAAAATTTTGTAAAAAAGACACAAAATCCTGCGTTCTGGGAACTTCTGGCACACTTCTACGTGTACGTAACGTCGTTCGTAGTGTGCAGTCGAGTCGAGTACAGTACTCAGTAGGGTCTACGACTGCAGATGCATAACAGCAAGAGTACATGTACTCTTGATAACAGATCTACGAGTCTAGAAAAAGGTCAAAGTCTCATGCGCATATGCATGCCATCGATGGATCCTGATTTTTTATCACGGTTTTGCACGTTTCGGACGGACCACACTTTTCGAAAAGTGGTACGGCCATGGTCGTACCAGTCGTAGCGGGTGCTACGCCCCTGGATGGACAGTGCAGTGCACTGCGTACAAGCAGGATGCAGGCAGGCCTCCTATTGCACAACTGCAGCTGGGTTGCATGCACAACGTCACCCTCCGCGACTTGCTGGCATCAGCTGCATCATCAGCTATGATAATAGGGGATTCACACTCACGGGGAAACCTGAGGTCACGGGACAAGGTAAAAGTTCAGACCTTCGGTCAACGGAGTGGGGCCGTTCACACCCGTGGTCAGTTTCCCTTGGCCACATGTTTGGCCATGAATTTGGGGCGGGGCAATTAAAAAAATAATCTGTACTCCATTTTTGCAGTATGTTCTGTACTATGTTTTGCATTCGCCATGCACGATTTTCCAATGGGCACTGTCCGAAAATGCAGGTTGCGATGCACCCGTACAACTACGGGTTCAGAGTTCTCGCCAAAAACAAGATCTACACACGGGCGTCGTATAGCCATGGGATTTTTCCCTTGACAAATGCCCTGAGGCCCACGGCCACGGCTTTGCCAATTTTTTCCCGAGAGGTTCTTCCTTTCCCCAGTACCATACCGTAGTGGCGCACATAAAGGCCCATGCGCTCATGAGTGAGTTTTTGCGCTACAGGTCGTCCCCCGTTAATACGAGTCTGGTTAGTACATAAACCCCGTTATTACATAAGAAATCTCAAGTCCCGGACGAAACGTGGTCACTTCCATACAAATGTTGTCGGTTAGTACATAATTCGTTAGTACATAACCCCCGTCAGTACATAACATTTCTCCGTATCCGCATGCCACCTACTGTAGAGGCAGAAAATTTCGTCGGTCAATAATTTCGTCCAACTCCAAAGAAAAGGAGTTCGTCCGGTTGAAAATTTCGTCCATGGGTCATAAGAGTGTATAGAAACGCTGGACAAATCGATATTCGTCCTACATTTAATTTAGTCCAAAAGCTCCTTGGACGAAAAAGACGAAATTAAATTCCAGACGAATATTTCTGCTTATACAGTACCTCAATAGTACATAATTTGTTGGTCTTTTGGCGTTCCAGTGGAGGCACATCGTGTTCTAGTTTCTACTTGTGGACGCAATTAGTTCAGAAATCAGAGCGCACATCACAAACCGACAAAGCTCTGTTGTTTTCCGAGTGACTGTACAGGCGCGGCTGGGCATGTATCATGTAAACTGTAGAATCGTCGCTGACTGTGACCGTTATAACATAATTTTTATGTTATATCGAGGGAATCAAGATTATTTCGCTCTCTAGTCATGGTACCAAGAAACACCCAGAAAAGTTGAAAAAAGTGAAAAATTATTTTACACAAGCAAGTTATGGTATAATAAGCAAGTTATGTACACTTTCGTTTAGTACATAAACCCCGTTAATACATAACATTTATCAAGTCCCAGAGATTATGTATTAACGAGGGACGACCTGTATTTGCTATTTTTGCGGGTCGTTTTGTCTCACACATAGGCGCATGCGCTTGAGTTGCTAGTGTACCGGTACCATGCATAATTGTGCACATAGTGCAATACCGCAATGCGCATTGAACTATGTGAATATGGTGTTTTTGTGGTGTCTGTTTGTCGAGGGATGGACTGCATTTAGGTTCACTTATAAGCCCATGCGCTTATTTGTGAGGGTGCGCATATGCCCGGGTATAGGCACATGCTCTTATATGCGCGTCACTACGGTAGTTTCCATAACAACTTTCCTATAACCGTGGTTTTACCCGTGTGTGTGAATCCCCTATAACATCTAGGCATATCACTTTGGCAAACACCCATATGGAAGGTGCACTTTTGTTTTCATGTACTCTTGATGCCCAACACAGCCCTAAGCTCTCATGACAACAAGAGGGAGCTTACCTCACAGATATAACATAGTCTCCAGGAATAGAACTGCTGTCACGAACCAAGAATGTTCCAACAGGGGTTTTCCCTAGTAATGTTAGAGTTGCAGATCTATCTAGACGACCATGATACCAGCTGGACAGTAACGATGTGCAACAACACGAGCAACAATTCATAAGTACAGCATACTATACTAGTCTCGCCACAGCAGGTACAAGCACACCTTTCCCCAAGCCATAGTGTCTCATGCGACAATAATTTTAGGAAACACTCAACTCACCCAAACTGTGATAAATTCGTAGATGAGCGAGATCGAGTTTGATGATGGTCCATATTTACTCATCAAAAGTTCGGAAGTATCCAGCATAGATTCCGGAAGAGAACGGCCAGTGGTAAATTATTTTGAAACATGAAACTCTACGAATACCGGTACTTCTAGATGAAGCTCTCACTCCTCTCTCCGATCTTTTCTTGTCCTACTTCTAAAGTGCTAGGCTGCAGACGACTGCGACTGCCAAGCTGCGTCATATATTATCATCACTGACATCATGAAAACAGGGGTGAACTGAAACGTGAAAGTAGCTGGGCTGGGCCAGCTGGGGAGGCAGGGACTCGGGGAGTCAGGGCCTAGTACTAGCAAGAGTACATAACCCCCGGGGGGGGGGATCCGGGGAGGGGTTATGTACTCTTGGTACCAGGGAGTCGTAAAATACCGTTATTTTACGACTCCCTGCTTGGTACTAGTACTTGGGACAGAGAGAGATGTAGAGAGAGCTCGAGAGACGAATAGATCTACGAGTAGATCTACGGAGTACGAGTACGAGTGTGTTACAAGACGTCCATGCAGGGCCGGAGTTGTATATATACAACTTTCCTTCCATATATGTGGTGACATGACGAAAACCGCGGAACTCGACTCGTAGATCGATGTCTCAGTTTGACTTTTACCCGAGCGAAAGGGAAAGAAGCCCCATGACACCCACATATCCGGTTGGATATGGATGGGTGCAGCAAGATGGTGTACACGTACCTTGTTCGCGAGGTCCATGTCAAAACAATCATTCTCCGAAAGACTTTACAATGGAGCCTGGAGCCAGTCAGTTGAGAAACATTTGAAAAAATGTACGTCACAAGGTCCTACTCACGTACTGGTTTTTGGCTCGTTTCAGTGGTGCGTTATAAAAATCCTCTCGGAAAAGTTGGAGACTCTCCGAAAAGTTCGAGAGCTGTTCTCCTCTCCCACTTTTAGGAGGCTCTCCAAAGCTCTCCAAGCTTCAGAGGTGGTTGAAATTACTTGGAGATTCCCGCGGTTTGGGATCACCACATGCGAACTACGGCTAAAAGCCACGTGTGTATCCGTCACTCCGGCATAACGAGCTGCGAGACATCACCGCCTCACTGCTTTCGAAATTTCACGCGTCGCACATGACGCGTGTGGAGCCGTCTCTCCGGCTCCAGCCACTTTCCGGGGAACGGATGAGGTCATTGATCGTACTGCAATCAGCGAGGATGGCGCCCGCCTAGATGTTGCTGCCAGCGGGGTGTGGGGCGGCCGTTGTTGTTGTTGTTGTTGTTGTTGTTGTTTGGCTTTATTTAAAGTGGAGTTCCAAAACAGGCCTAAACCTAATGACAATGGTCCCACTGATAATAAGAGAAAAGAAAATATAATAATAAGCGGACAAACAGAACCAAGAAGAAGATACAGCTGTAGTTAGATAACTAATATGAGCACGGCAGCAGGGGAAAAAAAGTCACAAGCACGGCAACCGGGAAGAAAGGAGTGAGTGAGTGAGAGAGAGAGAGAGAGAGAGAGAGAGAGAGAGAGAGAGAGAGAGAGAGAGAGAGAGAGAGAGAGAGAGAGAGAGAGAGAGAGAGAGAGAGAGAGAGAGAGAGAGAGAGAGAGAGAGAGAGAGAGAGAGAGAGAGAGAGAGAGAGAGAGAGAGAGAGAGAGAGAGAGAGAGAGAGAGGTAGTGAAGCAGATGAGTTCATCCTAGTTGACGGTACTGCCTAACAGAAAGGCCAGGCTTAGCGATTTGAAAGTGGAGCGCTTTCTTTCGAGGCGTGCTGTGTCTGGGAGCTGGTTCCACAGGATAGCTCCAGCATGGCTAATGCGCTTAGCTGAGGATGCAGTGGGGGAGACAGGAATGATGAGTAACTTGCTGTTCCCTCCTCGTGTTCGGAGAGAGGGACTACGGGTGAAAAAGCTTGCAAACAGAGTACTTGAAGATTTGTTCAGGCAGCGCCAAATGAATACAAGGATGTGCATGTGGGTGTATATGCTGAGGGTATGGGCATTCATGCGTTCAAGTAAGGGAGCCGTGTGAGTGCGAGGGGCTGCCCTGCACACCGAGCGAGCCGCACGTTTGAACAAACTATTTAGGCGCTTATCCTGATAAGACGATAAGAAAGGGGCATAGGCAGCAGATGCATAGTCAAATTCTGATAGTATAAAGGACCTGAAAAACTGAACACGGCAAGAAAAAGGCAAACATGCTGCACTTCGATTTAGTAGCCCAATCTTAGCGGCAACGCGGCGTGCAACATGGCTTGTCATGGTGTTCCAGCTCATGTCTGAGTCGAAATGTAGGCCAAGATACTTGGGCCGTTTTCACAACAGGCAGCGTCTGCCCATTACAAATGACATGCAGCTCAAGTGCTTGAGATGGGGATGGGGGAATAGGCAATATCTGTGTCTTTCTTTCATTAAGAATTAAACCACGGCCCTTCAGCCAGGTGGCCAGGTGCTGAACAGCAGCTGAAAGGTGTGCAGAAACAGCTTCCGCAGACTCCCTGCTACATCGTATAGAGATGTCATCAGCAAACTGGATTGCTCCCACATTAAACGGTGATAGTTCTTCTGCTATGCCGCGGGCATAGACAATAAATAGCAGTGGGCCCAGTACCGACCCCTGGGGGACACCTGAGTAACTGGTGTACGGGAGACTTCTAGTCTGGCCAACCTGAACGTACTGTTCTCTATCAGAGAGGTAATCCACCAGCCAACAGAGTGCCGTGTCGCAGATGCCAAGTTCGAACAGATCTTGCACAAGAGTTTGATGTTTCACTTTATCGAATGCCTTTGACATATCAACAAAGGCTACACCTGTGTTGAGTCTGTTCATGCGGGCCTCACAGATACCTTCCACAGCTAGCACTAGTGCGTCGGATGTAGAGTGGTGGGATCTGTAGCCGAATTGAGTTGGCGGGAATAAATTGCTCTGAACTAGATATCGTGTGAGTTGCTCGTGGACTATCCTTTCCAACACTTTGGATGCAATCGATAACAAGGACACTGGTCGATGATTCTTTGGCATGCTCGGATCTCCGCCTTTGAAGAGTGGCGATATCCTAGCACTTTTCATCTGGGCAGGAAGTATGCCCTCTCTCAGGGACTTGTTAAAGATCAAGGTCAGGGATGGCGCCAGTACGTCTGCATGTGCGCGGAGAAGGGCTGCAGAAATGTCATCATCACCGCTGGACTTGGCCGGATTTAAACGTTCGAGGAGCTTCCTCACTCTGGCAATAGACACTGGCGCAAAGGCTGTCAGATCAGTGCTTGAGGCGGGCCCGTAGGGAAATGAGAGATGCACTGGGCGGCTGGCGTCCTCTACTATCTCTGCAAAGGTGTTTCGGATGGCATCAACAGAACATTGAGGTGGCTGAGATTGTCGATGTTTACCACTCAATTCTTTGATCGTGTGCCATGTCTGTTTGGTATTGCCAGACGCAGCTCGAAACTTGGATTGGTAGTAGGTCTCTTTCTGTTGCCTATTATAGCTGGTAGCTTCCCGCCTGGCAGCCTTGAAAGCTGAGTGGGAATGTTCTGTTCCATCACTAAGCCACCTCCTATGGAGCCGGTTGCGCTTGGTCAAGAGGTGTAATAACTGGCGGTTCATCCATGGTACTGATTTTTTCTTGCGTCGAGGGCTTGGTGCAAGAGGAGCATGTCTGTCTAACACTTGTAGAAAGCGGCTGGCCCACTCAGTCCACATGACAGTTGGGCTTCCGTCAATTTCACAAAAATCCTGTTGGACCAAATCTGCCTTGAACTGGTCATGATTTATGTTTCGGTAGTGTCGCCGTAGCCCAGAAGTTACAGTACTTCTTACTGGGCTGAGTTGAAATTCACTGAGAACTGCTGCATGGTCACTGAACGCGATGGGATAACAGTAGCCATATTTAGAGGGTCGAATGTATTGTAAAATTGATCCAGTGTGGTTGGTGCAGAGTTTGCTGAGAACTGAGTCGGCTGGTGAACTCCGGGATATAAACTGTAGCTGGCCACGAGGTCAGATAGATAATGAAGCTGTGGATCTGGAGGTGCTGTTGGATTGGTGTTTATGTTGATGTCGCCACAAATAATCACGTTCTTCCCGGGCATTATAGCTGAATGGAGATGGTTGTCCAGGCAGTCCCAGTATCGAACTGGCTCAGATGGAGGTCGATAAATGGTTCCTATCAAACAAGTTCCAGATTGGCAATGGATTTCTCCCCAGCAGCTCTCAATTGCCGATTCTGTGAGGTCCATTCTTGGCTTGACCAGGAGGGATGCCTTGGAGTACAGGCAGACTCCTCCACCGGCCTGATCTTTTCTGTCTGAGCGCAGTATGTTGAAGCCATCCAAAGCTATCTCTCCATCAGACACGGTGTCGTCTAGCCAGGTCTCGTTGACACAGATGATGTCAGGACTGTGAAGGTCGGCAAGCCATGCCAGCTCTCCAACTTTGTTCCTTAGGCTCCTAATGTTCAGCAGTAAAATTCGAATTGTTGGAGTTTGCGTTTGCATATTCAGTTCATGAGCAGCAGGGTCGTTGCCTAATCTTCTTCCAGTCATTGCACAGATATATTATCCACATCCTGACTTAGAGATGCAAATGCGTTGCCAACAGTGACACTAAACTTCGCAGCTTGCGTCTCGGGCGGCGAGTCACGCTGATAGCCCCGTGATTTCTGGCCTGGAGTCCGGGCCGGTGCTCCACAGGTGTCATCTAGGATATCGCAATCCACGCCGTGTCCGCTCTTACTGTCGTCCGTTCGGCTGCTGCTGCTGTTGGTGGTCGTGGTGCTGCTCTGCGCTGTTTGTTGATCTCCACTGGCATCAGACTGGGTGTACTTATCGAAGTTCCACTCTCTTGTGTACACAGGCCTTGGCCAGAAGCGCTTGTTGCTGAGAAACGATTCGTCCGCTGCACTGGCAACAATACGCGCAGTGGAGGATTTTTCTTTTTGAAATATTTTTACGTCAAACACTTGGACATTGTGGTCAGCCTCAGCTGCTCTTGCTGCGATGAACTCCTTCAGCTGGTCTGCAGTAATTGCATGCATCAGATTTCCGACAAACAGGACTCTCTTCTTCGCTGTGGGTTTGGTGGAGGTGATGAGTCGCCATGTGGCGTCCGAATCCTCACTCATCTCTTCAAATTTCGGCAAGCGATCCACACGTGGCGGGGTCAACTCCGAGCTGGGTCCGGGTGTACCATGTGTACGGGAGTTGGACGGCTTGTTGTTTGAGCTGTCAACGTCGGATCTGACACTGCTAGTCAGGTCCATCTCGGGATCAATGGGTCGTGAACTCTCTACGGGTACGGCGGACTGTGAACGACTTTCTGTGCCTGTACTACGTTTCTTTCGATTTCGGCGCTGCCTCTGGCTGGTTGTTTCTTGCTCTCTCTCTTGGTCTGCAATGGCGGAGGAGTTTGATTTACAAGACGCACACGTAACATTGCCGATGTCCAAATTTTGGCAAAGGCGAGTGTCGGCCAGGTCCTCTCTCAGCTGGGAAAGTTCGGAGCTCAATTCACTAATCCTTCGTTGATATCGTTTCTCCTGGTCCTGAAGTTGGCTTTCAAGACGAGCTAGAGTTCTCAGCACTTCTACAACATTGTGTTCGATGCCAGGCAATGAGCGAAGCTGTGTATGGACCTGTTCGGCGCTCACCAGCTGCTCAGTGTGATCTGGGCTAGCCATCCCACCCAGGCTGTTGGGGCTAGTCCCCAAAAGCTACCTAAAAACTACGGAAAAACGGGAGCCTCAATACACGCAACCTACTACACCCCTGTATAAAGACAGTTTCAGTTTCGAGAGGACATTCTTTGATGTCCGGGTATTTAACCCTTTTGTCCGATCGAACACCGCTCCCTCCCTCAACAGCACGTTCACTAAGCACGAGAAGGAGAAACGGCGACACTATGAAGAGCGTGTTAGGGAAGTAGAGAAGGCATCGTTCGTCCCCTTGGTGTTTTGTGCCTCCGGTGGTCAAGGCAAGGCTGCCTCTGCTTTCCTCAAGCGCATTGCATCAATGCTGGCTGAGAAGCGGAAGGAACCGTTCTCCATGGTGATGGCTCACCTTCGTTGCCGCCTAGGGTTTGCCCTCATCAGATCGGCGATTGCAAGCTTAAAGGGGAAGTTCACCCTAAAATCAAAATCAGATATGTTATTGGGAAAAATCAGCTGAGTCGATTGGTGTATGTCTCGTCTCCATCCGGTGACTATAACCGGAGATATACGCAACTGAAATATCACTTTGATCCCCGGTTTTTGGCGCCGCCATGGCGTCACGAATCTGTGACGTCAAAGAGATAGAGGAGCTCCTGGAGCTCGGAACTTTTACTTGGAGTTGGACGGAGAACTTGGAAAGTGAAGTCGTGAATGTCCAATGCGGAAAGTCAAGCAGTATGAGGCTCAGAGCGGAGACGATTCAGGGTAGGTCTACCTCCTTGTCAGGAGATGACAGTGACTCCGAGGAGAGCGAGTTGGACGCCAGCGAAGGAACCGGAGTATACCGAGGATGAGATCATGCAGATGGCGAGTGCGGAGCAAGTTGGTGTAAATGCTGACGAAACTGCAGCGGCTGCTGCCGACACTGACCCTGCTGCTTGCTTAGAGGACTGCTGGCCACCTGCCGATCGCGTTGGCAATACGTCCTGCTATGAATGTGGCAAATGCGTCGTTCAATTATTGCGGAACGACTGCATTTGCTGCAAAGATGTTCCGGAATCGGCAGCCGCGGATTGGTTACTGAGTCTGGCTGCATTACTTGCACCTCACAGTTCGAGGAAGGCTGCAGCAACCAGCACGCACTGTACATTGTACTGCGTGGCTATTTGGGCAAGATCCATCAGCAGGCCGGATCGAAGCCATCTGAGTTTGGAAACCGGTACGTGCTAATAGTGTAATATTGTCGTCGATTTTGCATCGGAGAACTGTATTTTCTCATCAAAATTTTAAAAATACTGTTCCATGGTGCAAAAATATAACCAGGATATTGGCTTGTATACTTCTTCAAAAATTTGTTGTTGTAGTGTGCTGCTGTTGCACTGAAATGTACGTTGACATGTGAGACTAACAGCAGGAAGATCTACTCCCTTGTTCCCCAAAGCAGCTCGCACCGTTACGCAGCATACCGACAATACATATGGCTGATGTTCGGAAAACTTGGCCAAGGAGTCCGGTGGAACACCTGCATAATGGACAAACGGCAAAGCAATCATAAGCTGTCACTATTTGTAGTCAGCCAGGTGCTTGCACGTGTGTGTGTGTGTGTGTGTGTGTGTGTGTGTGTAGCTGTATGGTGTAGACCAGGCTGAATTGTGACGGTCAATTCTTCAGCCTTGCAAGCTGTTGAATGGTGCAATTCCAGCACAAGTTGCTATGGCTTCTGCCGTAGCATTGCCATCATTGCCTCCGGCGATTGGCGTCAAAGGTGTGTGTGTGTGTGTGTGTGTGTGTGTGTGCGCGCGCGCACGCCCGCACGTGTGTGTGTTTATAGCAAAAGAATAGTCATGAAAATGTACTGCCAGTGTTGCAAGCATATGTACGTGTGGATTTGATCTACACAGTGGGTACCATAACATCAGCTCTAAATTTCCCGTGTGCTGACGGGGGTCTGTGTGCACGCATCAGCAGATATCATGCCATCGTCTGGACTCAATGCGCATGCAACTGGAGACCGAAAAGCTGCGGCATACGGCTCAGAATAGGCTTGAGCTAGGATCATACTCGCAAAATACACGCAGATAACAGTGACAATGCAACACAATAAAGACTTTCTTGGAATTGAAACTTACCAAGCAGAGGACAGAGCTAGTGACCACTGTATGCCTTTTCACGACATGTAAAACTTGAATTGAAATAAAACAAAAATATATTGCACGATCTTCTGTCTTCATTCAGTACCTTGCAATCAACTAGTGTTGAAACGAATAATCGAATAATCGAATAATTTAGAATATTCGTGGGGTGAACGAATAATCGAATAGTCGAAGGAATTATCAGAAATCGAAAAAAAAAAAAAAAAAAAAAAAAAAAAGATCTATGCTCAGTGCTGACCCTACTGATATTTGCACTGCGTAGATCTGCTCGCAGTATTTCTTCTCAATCTCTTCTCCTCTAAGTTTTAATCACCTATCGGTATCTAGTAATACTTCTGTTCTTTCCTTACGAGGGAAACATGGATGCAGTAAAGATCCAATTACGCTCGACCAAGACCCTATGCGATATGCAGAGCTGGATCAGGCGTTGCACACTCTGGGGGGGGGGGGGGGGGGGGTATGTACTCTTGGCGGTACATGTTATCCGGTTTTGCACCTCCACATAAGTCATAACAAAATCCGATAATCAGCAAAAAAAATTTTTTTAAACTACTAAGGGTGCGTTTGGTTGGTACGATCTAGAACAGGATCGAACAGCTGGTGCACATGGAGCAGCCTCATGCCAACCAAACGCCACTCCAGAAACAGAGCACATTTTTGTGGAAAAATGTGCCAAACTTGGTGCATTCTTCAAAATGTGTATGGATCACCATGGTCACTTTGTACGGTACGACGAGTCCAACCCAAAAGCGTATGCCTAGCGCCTGTGATCATTTGGGAACAAAATCGATGTTCCCGCCAGGTTTCACTGTGAAAAAGTGAAACTGCTCGGTCTGCTCCGGCCTCGAGGCCGGAGCAAGCAGAACATGTTCTGGCCGACCCAGAACAGGTGCAGTCCCAACCAAACGCGCTGTTCTGGTGAATCCTGTTCTAGTTCGTACCAACCAAACGCGCCCTTAAAAAGTGTTGAAAAATGCCATCATGCGTACGATAGAATATAGAATATTCGTTCGATGGAGGGCGAAATTGTTCGATAGATTATTCGTTCGAAGAATCCGTGTTCGGTTTAAACACTACAATCAACACACTGCAAACAGCTTTGTACCGGTATCTGTAAATAATTTTCTCTACAAGTATACGATGTACTCAACACAGTGGGTGAAACTGCCCTCTCCAACTCGCGATGTACAGACAAAATTTCAACACGCTCTCAAAGCACGAAATCACCAGAACCATTCACTCACCTCTTCTCTCTCCTGCCTCTCCTGATACTGCGACATCCTTCGCTTCGCTGGGGGACGCCTGTCCGGGAAAATCGATGGCACAGCGTCTGCTTTCAGCTTTCGGCGGCACGTTTTGCCCATCTCTCCGTGCAAGTTCCTCTGGAAGGCATCTCCTCAAAATGTGCCGAACAAATTGCACAGCTCTCCTCAAACTTAGGTGGCAAATTCTCGCGGTGAATCGCTGCAACCCATTCCGCTCGGAGAGCTTTATCCCGCGGAATACGATGCACCGTGGTCCCAGGGGGCTTGCCAGACTGGTTAGAGCAGCCGACAGCACAGCAAACCGTCATCGTGGTTGAAACTGTTCAGGTCGCAAGAAAGAAACTCCACAAACGCCACTCTTTCTCGCTCACTGAAAAGCAAGCAGACCGGGAACCTCTATCTCTTTGACGTCACAGGGTGTGGAGGGGGTGTGCGCCGGCCGCATGACGTCATTTTGCATGACGTCATGGTAAATTTCAAATTCAAATATCTCCAGAACGGCGTATCGCACGGCGATGGGACCTTCACCACCGAACTCAGCGCCTCGAAATCTACAAACTGTGAAATTTTGATTTTAGGGTGAACTTCCCCTTAAGTTTAAGAGGTCATCGATCCAGGGGAGCACCTTTGGATCAGCAGCTGGAGTGCCCCTCAGCTCTAGTGAATGCTGAGTGTCGTCTGGGTTAACCCTCACCTCTTTTGATCTTGTTATATGGCTGTATTGTTTTCGCTATTAGTTAGTTTTCTTTGTTATGATTTCTTTTTTTTCTTTTTCTTTTTTACCAGGCGTGGGCCCCTGAATTCATAGGTGCCAAACATTCTTTTTTCTTTAGTTTTCTTTGTTAACATGATTTCTTTTTTTCTTTTTCTTTTTACCAGGCGTGGGCCATCCCCTGAATTCATAGGTGCCAGACATTCTTTTTCTTTCTTTTTCTTTTTACCAGGCGTGGGCCATCCCCTGAATTCATAGGTGCCAACTCGTAAAAAAAAAAAAAAAGCCACGTGTTGATCATGAGTGTACGCATTTCCCTTTTCGCATACGCACATGTGTATACTAAAATAATAACTCAAGATCGCGGCCCCTTTGGCGCTACATATTGCTTGACATGTGCAAAATATCTCCGAATTCTTCGAGACCCGTTCTTTGATTATACATGTAATCAGAGTATGTCGAGTGGACTTGGGGCCTCCGATTGCGAGTGTAGTATCCCTGCCTGGCTAATACGGAAGTAATACGGAAGCAATACGGATCGACCTTATGTATATTAATTTTAGTGTATCTCCGCATATAAGCGTACGGCGTCTGCTGCATAAAAGCAGCTGCGCTTTTTCTGTTTTGATTAGATTAGATTAGATTAGATTAGATAGCAATGAAAGCTAACTCGAAGAAGAAGGAGTCAACCTCTAGGTGAGCACCGGAGAGAAAGTTATTTATTTTGCCGCTTCTTCTTTCACTAATAATTATATCCCAGGTGTGTACCTGAGAGAAGAGAAGAATAAAACGAACTCTTGTTAATTGCACCGCGCCTACCACTCGGCTACCCATTACATTGGTGGCAGCGGTGGGATTCGAACCCACGCCTCCGGAGAGACTGGAGACTGCTTCCGTATTGGTCGGGCAGGGATACTTCAGTAGGACTGTTCAGCACCTGAGCGAACGCATCAAGCAACACTGTAACAGATTCACTGTTACTACTAACACTAGGAATAGGATACACTTATCACCTGCTATTATCACGCTGCTGCTGTTAGGTGTTATGTCCATCATTGCTTGTTCATGTATATAAGAATGCATTATGGCAAGGATCATTGCTTATTCCAAGAATGACTACTGAAGTTAGTTGGACTGTTACACTGGTAGCAAGAGGATGGTTTTTCTTTTCGTCATGTTCGGGCTATGCGCAGTGGCCGCATTAGTCGCCTACGGTATATTCGAGATTCAGAAGCGTCTGAATCACCTTATCGCACTCGGTCAGTGCGATGGATCAGATCAAACGCCAAGACGTGCTCAAGCTCCCAGCGGAGAGAGGCCACGCATGCGCCATGTTAAGTCTCCGCCTGTGTTTCGTGGAGATACAAGAGAGTTCAAGGAGTGGGCCTTCGCCATCGAACTCGCCATGAAGTCCCTGCAGCTGGACAACGCGGAGGAGCGCTTGAGCTACGCGGCGAGTTTTCTGGAGGGCAACGCTCGTCTTTGGTTTATCGCCTCTCAGGAGGCAAACACGCTGTTTTCCGACTGGCCAGACCTGAAGAGCAAGCTGGGAGAAGTGTACGGCCCGGTTTATGACAGGGAACAGGCGCGCATCGACTTATTCGCTCTTCACCAAGATGAGACTCTTGACGAATACATCAACAAATTTTCGCGGCTTAGCTTACAAGTTCCCGAGCTTGATGACCACTCCAGAGCTATCTTGTTCACGCGTGGGCTGGCTCAGGGCCTAAGCGGTGAGGTACTTAGGGAGCATCCGCAACATTTGGCCCAAGCCATACGAGCTGCGGTCTCAGCAGACCAGTCGATGCGGCTAGCCCAAGCAAGCTACGCCAAGGCAGTGCGCGCACCAGGGCATCAGAGGCGCCAGCCTGGACCCTGGTCAAGCCAACCAACACCATCCGGTGGGAGAGAAACCAGGGAGCCAGAGGGTCGTTCAAGGCTGTGTTTCACCTGCAGGAAACCCGGCCATATTGCCAGATTCTGTCCAGAAGGAGGGAGGAACGCCACAAGCAAGCCTTCTTTAAACGATGGACGCCAGTAAGGAAGGTTGGTTGGTTGGTTGGTATATTTTATTTTACTTCGCCAGAATGAACAGGCATTGCTGCCTTCTTGCCTGGACAAGTGGATTGTCCAAGCTCTCACAAAAAGACGAAGAAAGGAAAGAAATATTACATGAGAGTGTGAAGCATGCAATCTTATAAAATAAAAAATAAAAAATTTCCATGAGAGTGTGACGCATGCATGATGAGAGAGAAGAGATAGATTCGAGATAGAGATAGATAGATGGAGAGAGAGAGATAGATAGAGAGAGAGACTGCTTTATTGCCTGGACAAGTGAACTGTCCAAGCTCTTACAAAATGACCAACAACAACAGCAACGGCAACAACAACAGCGACAGCGACAACAACAACAGACCAACAACAACAGCAGCGGCAACACCACAGCAGCAGCAACAACAACAACAACAAGAGAGAGAGAGAGAGAGAGAGAGAGAGAGAGAGAGAGAGAGAGAGAGAAAGAGAGAGAGAGAGAGAGAGAGAGAGAGAGACGGCTTTACTACCTGGACAGGGAATTGTACAAGCTGTCACAAAATGACCAACAGCAACCGCAACAACAACGACGGCAGCAGCAGCAACAACAACAACAACAACAACAACAACAACAACAACAACAACAACAACAACAACAACAATAACAACAGAGAGAGAGATAGATAGATAGAGGGAGAGAGAGAGAGAGAGAGAGAGAGAGAGAGAGAGAGAGAGAGAGAGAGAGAGAGAGAGTGTGTGTGTGTGTCAGAGACACAGAGAGAGAGAGAGGGGGGGGGGGAGGAGAGATATGCGGATTGTTAAAATGGATTTCGACATGAAGTTAGGTACAGAGAATGTTAATATGGGTAAAGGCTGGGCAAGTCGAGAGCCGTGGCTAGAGCTTTAAATGTCTGCCAATCACCTTCCGTACGGACTGCAACTGGGAGAGCATTCCACAGAATGCTGCTAACAAACTGAATTGAACGACGTCCAGCAGGACCAGGGAGGAAAGGAACTCTCTCGAAGGGAGTGCGACTACTGGCGAACACGAGAGCACCCAGGAATAGGCCACGAATCAAAGTTCAGAACAAATCCAGCCCCTTAGCAAATGAGGAACCACGCCTCGAAGAGACCGAAATTCAAGCCTCGCCTGTCAAGCATTCGTCACCTGATACTGTTGGCCGGCCTAATGAAGTAACCGCCAGCACAGGGAGCATTTCCGCCGACAACGAACACGACCTAATGCGCGTCCAGGGCAAGATAAATGGACGTCGCGTTACCATGCTACTGGATTCTGGGTCAACCCACGACTTCATTTCAACTGACCTTGTCAAGAAGCACAACATCTCCACAACAACCGGTAGCGACGTCCTGAACGTCACACTTGCTGATGGATCGGTCCGCTCACAGCCTATTACGAAAACGGACAGCTTGAAGACCGTAGTCGGCGACTTTAGCGAGCACCAACAGTTCCTAGTATTCCCTATGACGCGGTATGACGTGATCCTCGGCAAACCATGGCTGACCCGGACGAACCCACAGATCAATTTTCGTACCAATGAAATCAAGCTGGAGGGTGGATCCATCATCTGTCAACCGAGTGAAAGTGATGGCACGGACAAATCCAACCCACCGATCGAGACGTTCCTCATCTCAGGGAAGCAGGCTAGGCATGCAATGAGAGGTGGCGCAGAAGGAATCCTAGCGTATGTGACAGCAGATCCGGACGAGCCACAGACGGTGGATAGTCCGGGTAGGGAGGATCAGAAGGATTTCAAGGACCTGCTGAAGGAGTTCGGGGACGTCTTTCCCGATGAGCTTCCAAACAAGCTGCCACCCAGAAGAGGCGCAGATCACGAGATAAAAACGGAAGAAGGAGCTAAACCGCCATCTCGTGCAGCATATCGTTTACCAAAACCAGAGATGGATGAGCTTCAAGCTCAGCTCACCGAGCTGCTCCGTAGAGGATTCATCCAGCCCAGCAAATCCCCATACGGAGCCCCTGTGTTCTTCGTAAAGAAAGCGGATGGAACACTTCGAATGGTATGCGACTGGCGTGAGCTAAACCGCATAACCATTAAGAACAAGGCATGCCTACCGAATATTGACGACCTCTTTGATACCGTCCAAGGCAGTGCGTATTTCACCAAGCTAGATCTGAGGTCCGGTTACAATCAGATTCGAATAGAAGAAACAGATATTCCGAAGACAGCAATAAATACCCCATTCGGTCACTTTCAGTTCACAGTGATGGGTTTCGGCCTAACAAATGCCCCGGCAACATTCCAAACCTTGATGAACAGTGTCCTCCAGCCATACCTGCGTAAATTCGTTGTGGTGTTTCTAGACGATATCCTCATATTCAGCAAATCATGGGAGGAGCACCTCGATCATGTCAGAACCATCTTAAACGCCCTCAGGAGGAATGAGCTATATTGCAAACCGTCTAAATGTGAATTCGGCCGGACAGACGTTCTGTTTCTTGGGCACCGGATAGACGGCCAATGCATTTCTCCAGATCCAGAGAAGATCAAGGCCGTGCATAACTGGCCTGTCCCGACGACGGTCACGCACGTAAGACAGTTTCTGGGATTCGCTAATTACTTTCGAAGGTTCATTAACCATTTCTCGGCCATCTCCAAACCCCTGGAGGAACTGACAGGGAAACATGTGCGCTTCGAGTGGAATCAGACTCGACAGGAGGCATTTGAGCGATTGAAGTCTGCTCTGCTGGATGCACCAGTGTTGCGACTAGCAAACGTCAGTCAGGATTTCCGCGTTGAGACTGACGCAAGTGACTTTGCTGTGGCAGGAGTCTTGACGCAGCAAGCAGAGGACCAGTCCTGGCATCCTGTGGCTTACGTGAGCCGAAAGCTGTCTTCTGCCGAACGGAATTACACGGCCGCCGAGCGAGAAACTTTGGCTGTAGTGTACGCCCTGCAGTGCTGGCGAGTCTACCTATTTCGCCACTTTCAACTCTACACCGACAACATGGGAGTTGTCTACCTCAGGACCAAACCAAACTTAACCAAGAGAGAGGCTCGATGGATTGAATTCCTGGCCGACTATGACTACACGATACATCACAAGCCAGGGAAGTGTAACATAGCAGACCCGTTGTCACGTCGACCAGACTTGGAACTGAATGGAATCGAGTTCTCTCTGGATGTGAATCAAGGAATTGCGAATCAGATCTCAGCAGGGTATGATAGTGACCCAGAGCTTTCGCCAGTAATCAAGCGCTTGATGGCTTGCAGCGAAGACGCCATGCATGAGCGATACGTCTGGAACAGTGTGGACCGGCGGCTGTACCTAGTAACATCGGGCGATGCTCGCCTCTGCATTCCTCGCGGTCCGGTACGGCTGCAACTGCTCAAACAGAATCATGATTGCCTGACGGCCGGCCATCCGGGGAGAGACAGGACCTACCTGAAGCTGAGCAGATACTTCTATTGGCCAGGCATGAGAAGTACTGTGAAGGACTTCGTTAAATCTTGCGACCGGTGCCAACGCGTAAAGGGTAGCCAGACCAAGGCAGGACTGTTGCAGTCCCTTCCAGTCCCCGAACAGCCCTGGACAGACATCAGCATGGATTTCATCATGGCACTGCCGCTGACCTGCCGAGGACATAGCGCCATTCTAACCTTTGTGGACCGTCTGACGAAGTATGTGCACCTGATCCCGACGACTGTTCATGTTGACTCTAAGGAGGCAGCCCGATTGTACAGTGTACGTGGATCATGTGTTTGCTGCCCATGGCTTGAGCAAAACGATAGTTTGTGATCGAGATCCGCGATTCACGTCGGCGTTCTTCAAGGAGGTTTTCAGTATTCTTGGCGTGGAGCTAAAAATGAGCACGGCCAACCACCCGCAGACCGATGGCATGACTGAGCGTGTGAACCGTGTCATTGAGGATACGCTAAGAGCTTTCGTCAACCATAGGCAAAACAATTGGGATGAACTCCTATCGCTATGTGAGTTTGCGATCAACAATGCCGATCAAGCGTCAACAGGTAACACGTCATTTTTCCTCAACCATGGATGCCATCCAGCCATGACAGCGGACCATTCGTGTCCATGCCAGCTCCAGCTTTCTGCTTCGTCAATAAGCTCGAGGGAGTAACTGGATGGCATCCATGTGCCGCGTAGAGGCACTACGTGAGGTACAGGATGCCATCGTGGCGGCGCAGGCCCGGCAATCATTGTATGCGGATCGAGGACGGGTGGAGGACGCCCTGAAGGAGGGGGATGAGGTGTTGGTCTTCAGGGACTTCCTGCTGACGCCCGAGGAACGAGACAGGCCTTCACACAAATTAAGGCTCAAGTGGTATGGGCCGTTCAAGGTGCAGAAGAAAGTGGCCCCGAATGCGTACAGATTAGCTCTTCCAAGAATCATTCGGGCCCATCCAGTGTTCAATATTGCTGCCCTCAAGCTGTACCATGGCAATGAGATACCGGGCCGTACTCAGCCGGCACCTCCACCCCTAACCGATGCGGATGGCCATACGCGGTACATTGTCGAAAAGGTGTTGTCGCACAAGAAGAGAGGACGGCGCACGCAGTACCTAGTGAAATGGAAGGGCTACCGAGATGCCACCTGGGAGCCGGAGGAATACTTGATGGATGAAGCAGGAAACGCTATTATTCCGCTGAAAACCTACCTGGACCGTTTTTCATAAAATTGCTATTTAATTGGCAGCCACAGTTGTATTGCTAGTTTCTACGTGTTGCAATAGAAATGTAGCATTCTGCATGATTAGGATAGTGCTTCCCTGCCAGCCAGGCGTTATTTGCAGAGGACATGCACTGGATCTTGAGTTCATCAGTGTTGTTTTCGGCTACCATGCATTCCACATATCCATGCATGATCATTAGTTACCATAACTGTTCCTTCGAATTGGTACTGTTCTGACAGTTGAGAGGGGGGAATGGTGTAACAGATTCACTGTTACTACTAACACTAGGAATAGGATACACTTATCACCTGCTATTATCACGCTGCTGCTGTTAGGTGTTATGTCCATCATTGCTTGTTCATGTATATAAGAATGCATTATGGCAAGGATCATTGCTTATTCCAAGAATGACTACTGAAGTTAGTTGGACTGTTACAAACACACTCCTTTACACATTATACCACGTAGCGCACAACTGGAGCGTCCCACGCGGGGAAGACCCCGTAAACAACCACTACCTCCGCCAACACAGGACCTAGCGTCCCACTCGGCAAGTCCACCATTGGCTCCCGTGGCCATGACCAAGTCACTCCCTCCACCAGCGGAGGTGGATGTGGCTTTGGCGACGCCACGTGTGTTGCATGCAGACACGTTTGCGTCATCATCGCTTGCTGCATCACCGGCAGAGACGACAACAATACCTACCTCAATATCAACGAGACCCAGAAGAACAACTGCTAATTACACCATGACCTATTTCAGTACGGAAGTACCGAGCCAACGGAATACACAACAGGAACGTGAGACGAGGGATGGGAGGAGACGGGACCTGATTGCTCCAAGGCAGGACGTCGTTGAGGAGGATTCGGCCAGTGAGTCCAGTGAGTCCGGTGAGTGTGAGAGCGAGAATGATTGTGTGAGTAAGAGTGTGTGCGAGCGTGTGTTCTCTAGTAGGAAGTCATCAGTGTATACGCATCTTGTATCTCGTCCTGATTGCTGCAAGGTTTATTCTGATTCTTCTTTTTCTGTTTTGTGCCGTGCTCGTCATGGTTATAAGTTGCAGTTGAGTGTGTTAGAAGCTGTTTGTCAACGTATTCATAAGCCTAATCTGTGTGTCCAGAAGGACAGCATTATTCGTTTGAAATTGTTTTAGTAGCAGCTTGTTCTACCTGTTTGGCCATGGTGTCATATCTTGTGTCACAGTATGCTAGTAGTCCTTACAAGTTCGTTAAGTGCTTTCGCAGTTTTTCCTGTTATTACCTTAGTGCTAGGATTATCATTTTCATAGGTGTTGTTTCTTCTCACTCCATTTCTCTTTATTAGTATCTTTCTGGATTGTTTATTATTATTATTATTTAAAAATTCGACGCTTCAGCTCGTCCTACTTATTGCCATATTAAAATTATTATTATTATTATTATTTGTTTTACATCGGAAGCTCAACAGTGCAGCTGCACAAATATGAAGAGGCCGATGGGACCAAAAATAAAATAAAAATAAAATAAAATAAACAATGTATATACATCAGTGTAAATGTAGAAAGGAAAAGGACATATGGAAACGAGTTAAGAGTAACTCTCCACCACCGTAACTAGATACTATAATACAGTCAGAAAGTGCAACAACTAGGCACAAAACTGACAGAGTACTGAGACATTCGACGTCCTGACACCTAGCTTCAACACATCTCCGTAGCGCTAACCGACAGCCTTCCAACTTGGAAGGTTCAAGGTTATGGAAAGACCAAAGAGGGGAAGGCAAGCGCAACGAAAACGAGCAAAAGCCACAGTCCCAACGGAACAAAGAATGTCGATTATTACTGGACGATGACGAGACCAGGACGATATTTGACAAAGTGGTCTAACTACAATTCGAAGCAGCAAAGCAGCACACCACCCAACTTGGGTGGGTCAAAAATATCAAAGATAAGGGGGAAGCTTTGCGAGAACGAATTGTACAAGCCGAAATCTAAACTCCTACAGTACTCCTCATGCATGACATTGTGTTGGGACTGTAGCTTGTGCTCGTTTTCGTTGCGCTTGCCTTCCCCTCTTTGGTCTTTCTATAACCTTGAACCTTCCAAGTTGGAAGGCTGTCGGTTAGAGCTACGGAGATTTGTTGAAGCTAGGTGTCAGGACGTCGAATGTCTCAGTACTCTGTCAGTTTTGTGCCTAGTTATTGCACTTTCTGACTGTATATAGTATCTAGTTACAGTGATGGAGAGTTACTCTTAACTCGTTTCCATATGTCCTTTTCCTTTCTACTCTTATTATTGGCTCAATACCCGAGTTTCAAATCAGTGTAAATGTTTAGAAAAAAAGGGGGATGAGTGGTGAACATAAAGAGAAAAGAAGAAAAACAAGTATGCTGAATGAACCTGGGCAGTACATGTACACTGTAGCTGGTGAGAGACTAAACATTGCCAACGTTGTCAAACTAAATTGCACGATATCGTTCAAACCAGACTGGATCATCCAATAAGCGCTTAAAACCACGATCCAACTGAGAGGTAAACAAAGAGGATTTCAAGTCATTAGATAGAGCATTAAAAAACAGAGCAGCACGAAGCACAAAGGATTTTTGACCGAGTGTTGTTCTGCATTTTAAATAAGGGATACCATGTGTGTCGCGACTACGCGTGCTCCGGGTAGATTGCAGGGCTGGGAATAACGATGCAAATACAGGCAAAGGGCGAAGAATATGATTAATGAAAATGAACTTCCCAGTTGACACCAGAAAATAGTAGTCCAGAGGCTTAACATCAAGGTTTTCAGAAGATCTGAAATACTGTCCCGGCTCGAAGTCCCACAAGCCGCTCGGATAGCTATATTGTACACGCTTACTAGACGATTGTGATCCTTCGCAGTAATGAGTGTGACGAAGGAACAGATGCAGTACAGAATGTCAGGAAGAACGACAGACAGGATGTATTGACCTGATACTGACTACAGAGGATAAGGATTTGCATGATTGCCGAGTCCTGCCGCTTACACTCAGTGACCACTTTGGAGTTGAAGCAACCTTCAATGCAAGACATGCCCGGCCAGACATCCCCAAGCAGCGTGTGCGTCGCCGTCTAGATAACATTGACTTGGTTGCCTTCCGACTTGACCTAGCTGCTGCTGAACTTCATGTGTACCCACCAGACTCTGATGTGCAAGCCATGTGGGACCACTGGCATCAACGATTCCTTTCTGTCCTCGACAGGCATGCGCCATTGCAGCAATGCAAGATTAAGACAGGCAAGCTCCATCCTCCATGGTCTGACAGAGAGCTATACAAGATAAACCAGCTGAAGCGTCGCCTGCATCGAAAGTGGCTTGCTGACAAAGCCAACTCTGAAGCTCACGCAGCATATAGACGTGCCCGCTCGGTTGCTGCGAATACAAACAGGTGCAAACGCAACCAGTACTTCCAAAGTCAGTGCCAAGATAATTGCCAGAACCCACGCAAGTTATGGTCAGTCCTAAATACTGTGACTGGACGCAAGAGACAATCAATCCAGCCGACATGCGACATCGAACATGTTGCGTCCACGTTTGGCAAGGTAGTCTCTGATGATGCTCGACCTTCAGTTCTCTCTATGCCTCAGGGACCACAGCCTCGGTCTGCCCTGACCTCATTCCAACATGTGCGTGCCTGCGATGCTGAACAACTTTTGAAGCGCATCGACCCGCGCAAAGCAACTGGGAGCGACGGCATCCCAGGCTTACTTCTAAAGTACTGTGCCGACCTGCTAGCACCATCAGTTGCAGCACTTTTCAATGCGTCCCTGACCTCCGGCACTGTACCCGCTGGCTTTAAGCGTGCGTATGTGACCCCATTGCACAAGGCTGGCGATCCATCTGTCGCCAACAATTTCCGTCCTGTGTCCCTGCTCCCAATTCTCTCGAAGCTGCTAGAGAAGGTGGTGCAGAAGGCACTTGTCACCTTTCTGGATATGGCTGGTTCTCTGCCCAGCACACAGTTTGCATTCCGGACAGGACATTCCACGGAGGATGCCCTTGTGCTGATGGTAAACAGGATCCTCGCCTCAAGAGACCGCCGCATGTTCACGGGTGTGGTCCTCCTGGATATGTCGAAGGCGTTCGACAAGGTTCGCCACCAGCAACTAGTCGAAGATCTCTTCTGTGTGGGCGTCACTGGAACAGCGCTCCAGTGGCTCATGTCATACTTGTCTGATCGCTGCCAGATTGTCCAGCTGGGATCCCAGCTTAGCACAGTGGCAGCCTGCTCCTGTGGAGTACCACAGGGGTCGGTATTAGGTCCACTGCTGTTCAGCCTTTACACCCGGGACATACCATCTGTTGCCCAGCAAGCTGAGTCCATCCAGTTCGCAGATGACATCGCACTGACCTGCAGTCGCCCAACACAACAGGAACTGACCGCCACTCTCTCCAGAGCAGTGACATGCATTGCTGACTGGCTGAAGCAGCGAGGTTTGATCCTTAATGCATCAAAAAGTCAGGCATTGGTAGTACCGGCTGGGAAGCTAGAAGCGCAACCTGAACTGGACGTATGGTGTCATGCGACTAAGCTGCCATCTGTCTCTTCTGCTCGCTACCTCGGAGTTCACATTGACAGCGCCATGTCTTGGAACACCCAGATGGATAGGTGCGTTGCCCGCCTCACCAAGAAAGTCGGTGTGCTGTGGCGGATGCGCCGCTGCCTCAGCATGCAAAGCCGCATCCAGTACTTCAAGTCGGTGATCATGCCTGATTTCTCATATGGCTCCAATGCCTTCTCAGCATCGCTGGCGGGTAAGCACCTGGACCGTCTCCAAGTTCTGCAGAATCGTGCGGCTCGAGCTGTGTACGGATGCTCGCCGCGCACCTCTGCCAGAAACCTGCTAGTCCAACTCGGCGCCTACCGTGTCCGGGAGATCTTCATCCAGAAGCTCATCTTCCTGGTTTGGCGCTGCCGCTACTCCCGTGCTAGCCCCACACTGCAAGTGCTGTTGCTACCAACCAGTGGCGCTCCTACTCGGCTGCAATCATCGATGGGTCTAAGACCACCGCCAACCCGCACTGAGCTGGGTAAGGGTTGTCTCGCGTTCCAAGGAGCTAGGCTCTGGAATGCGTTGCCCAGCGAGGTACGGGCCATACCGCACCCGGCCCAATTTCGCACTGCTGCTGTTCCACACAGCATGAACCCTTGAGGTCAGACGGATCACTATCGCCATATTTTCATTATATGCCTGCCTGTTGGCCTGCCTGCCCGTCTCTCTCCCTGCTCTCTGACAACTTGCTTGTTAATTCGTGCGGTTGTTTTCAGACGTAAAGCCCTGCTGTAGAGGTCTCAGCCCTCATTTGTTAGTCTCTCTCTGTGTCTCTCTCTCGCTCTCGGATCTCTCTCTCTCTCTCTCTCTCTCTCTCTCTCTCTCTCTCTCTCTCTCTCTCTCTCTCTCTCTCTCTCTCTCTCTCTCTCTCTCTCTCTCTCTCTCTCTCTCTCTCTCTCTCTCTCTCTCTCTCTCTCTCTCTCTCTCTCTCTCTCTCTCTCTCTCTCTCTCTCTCTCTCTCTCTCTCTCTCTCTCTCTCTCTCTCTCTCTCTCTCTCTCTCTGTTTTTGGTGGACAAAAATATCTCTGGCGTTGATTGCTTTCTTGCTTCGACTTCTGCCGCGCCTTTGTTCTCGTACTCCCCTTTATGTACAAGTGTTGTGCAGACCCTCCCTTAATATAGTCTGTCTCATTTTGTCCTGAGATGTTTTGATGCATAGTGATTATGACGCTCATCATTCGCTCCCTTGTCACTGGACAGTTCTGTCCGTTTGGTTTTAGCGAATTCAAATAAAGAAAACAAACAAACAAACAATGTACTGGCGGCGTGCAAGTTTGCTCAGTTGCCGGAAGGTGCGACGTAAGACACCCACCTTCTGGGATACTTTTCTAACAATTACATCGATATGCTTGGTCCATGACAGGCAGTTGTCAACTTGGATACCAAGGAGACGAGTTTCGGTCACAAAATTAAGTGGCTCACCTTGAAGGCTAATGACACTTGGGTGCGTCGTGGGGTTTCGGCCGGGGGAAATGATAAAAACCACGTATTGGGCTGCACGGCGGCGGGCGAAGCCCGCGCCGCCGTGCAGCAGGACTTTTGCCAGCACCCTCGTGACGTTGCAGATATGTGGCTTGATTATTGTAGTTGACGTTGATTTAGTGACTTTGGCAAGTTGAGTCGTGTCAAGAAGTCAGGTAGGATTCAGGACTAGGCAGTAGTGGGAACGTGAGTGGTAGTCTTTGCCGGTTTCTGAGGGTATCCTGGATTTGGTGTGCAGCGCTGTGGAAATGGCTTGCTGTGGAGGTCCCAGCTAGCCCTTGGCGGATTATGCCGGCATAATATGTGGCATAATCTTGGGATTTCGTCAAAAATTATGCTCCGGCATAATATACGGATTCCAACGTGTAAGGTCGGCATAATCTTTCGGTTTAGACAAAAATTATGCTTAGGGGCATAATACAGCTTTGTCAGAAAGCCTGCAGATGTTTTTTTTTAAATACCCCAGTTACGACTCCTTGTCATAGCCCTTGGCGGATTATGCCGGCATAATATTTGGCATAATCTTGGGATTTCGTAAAAAAATTATGCTCCGGCATAATATACGGATTCCAACGTATAAGGTCGGCATAATCTTTCGGTTTAGACAAAAAATATGCTTAGGGCATGGCCGTGTGTGTATGCGTGGTTTCTCAATCCTCTATGTCGCAGTATGTGCAGCGTGAATACATAGTGGAACCGAGCATAATTCAGCATATTTCAGCATATTTGTTGGCATAATTGTGGCATAATCAAAAGCATAATTTGACGATTGGCCGAGCATAGTCCGCCAATGGCTAGTCCCAGCACTGGATGTTGCATCAAAGGTACGACCTCATAGCACGTGCTAAACCTAAAAAAAAATCAAAAAATGACTTGGGTCTGTGGGAGTCTGTGAGAAACGCTCACTCGTTCCGTAGTGACAGATTGCAGGGCCACGTTGAGGGGCCCTACCCCACCACCGTCTGACCCTTTGCCCATCACCGCTGGCGTACCCCAAGGTTCCCATCTCGGCCCGCTTCTTTTTAACCTGTGCATCAACTCCTTTCCTGATGCCCCTGCTTCTAGTACCCTATCCCTTTTTGCTGATGACTCTAATTTAATTCTTGTTTCTCCAGCAAACACCTCACTTCCTATCCATCATGCATTGCTCCAGACTGACATTGATAAGTGTTGTCAATGGTCATCAGCTACTGCCATGACGTTTAACACCAGTAAATGCGTCCACCTACCCTTTCAAAAATATGCATTAGCCCCCGGCCCGTCATCCCCCTTGACAATGGACGGTGTGCCTATTCAGAAAGGTGATAGCCACTGTCATCTCGGCGTGACTATCACTCCTTCACTAAATTTTTCTGACCATATAAAATCTATCACCCATAAGTTTCGCAGTCGTGTTTTTCTGTTGCGCCATATGGCCCATTTCCTTTCTGCTTCAACCGTGAATTTGCTCTACAAGTGTTACGTACGACCACTGTTAGAATACGCAGTCCCTGTCTGGTCATTCGCCGTATCCCATTCAGATTCGCTTACGTTAGACCGACTGCAAGCCGTTGCTGCTCGTTCATATCTGCTTTGTAAGACCCGGCGCGGCACCCTCCTGAGTGGGAAACCCCGAAGCAGATTCTTAATCGTACTTGTGACTGGTCATCCCTGAAGTGGCGTCGTCAGATTCTGTCCTTGCTGTATTTTCATCATGTCTTTTACCAGTTTCCGTCTTTGCTAATTCGTTTCAAATTCAATGTATCCCTTAGTTGTCGTCACCCGTCCTCTATAGTTTTACCTCGTTCTGGCGCCCATTTCCTTAAATCCCCTCTCTTCAGTTTATCTGTGGAATAATAATAATATCTGTAATATCTGTAATATCTGTAATCTGTAATATCTGTTATCTGTAATATAATTATCTGTGGAATGGAACAAACTAACCAGAACACATCCGCTGCGTTCAGTCCTCTGTCAATTTTCGCATTGCTCTAAAGGCTCATTACTCACAGCATAGATATTCTCTGACTGGAATTCCGAACTTTTCCGTTTGAGAATTTTTTTTCCTTGAAATTAATCCTTGCTGGGTTTCTTCATCTAAATGTCCCGCTATTATCTACAGAGGTGATTTCTTCCCTCGTCGATTTCTTTCCTGCTTTTATACCTCGATATTTAGGTACTTGTTTCCCTTCTTCCCATGCTTCATCTTCCACTCTCCTCTCCCCCATTTCCCCATTTTTCTTGCGATATTTATGTGGGAGACTTCCGTGATAAGCATCCATTTGCTTTTGGAGAATCCTTTTCAATAAATACAATACAATACAATACCACCCATGGCTGCTTCTGGACTTGTTTTAGGTTTGGGTCCCGCGCACGGACAGAATGGGCACGAAAATGTGAAAAAAATGTAAATGCATTTGTTTGGCTCCTGGGTGGCTCGCACACCGTGGGCCGTGGCACTATGCCGGAAATTTGAGTTTTTCCGGCCTGGAAAGCCTGTCACTTCACAGTGTCAGTGAGGCGCAAGAACTTGTAAATCATGTCCTGAGGGCCAGCATAGTGGCAGGAGTGTGTGGTCAAAATTTCACTCAAATCCATTGAGAAACACCAAAGTGAATGCCATATGAAATTTAGGCCGCGGTCACACATATGAAAAGCTTGCACTGCTTTTGCGGAGGCGAAAAGCGGAACTACCGCAGCCGCTTTGGCGGACCACACGATGCAACGGTCACACATACATGTTGACTACTGACTCTGTGCTCCTCAACGCTCCGCTTTGGCGGAGAGAATGCAAATGCAGCACGACCTTTGACATTTAATTTTTAGATGTTCTTATTATTTATTGCAACATCTCAAGACTCGGCGGAAACACCGGCCAATGTTACGAGAGTGGGTGATTGCCAACCACGGCGATAAATAGAAATAAGGGGAGGGAAAAAGAAAGAGTAGCAAAACGAACAGCAACAACAACTCCGTAAAGAAAGATAATGTCAAATAAAAACAGTGAAAAACACAGAGACGCAAAGGACATGTGGATAATGAGCTATGCATGTCGTAGTAAATAAGGGGCGGCACGGAAGGGAGCGTCTCAGCTTCCTCGGACCAAGACCATTCGACTCAGCACCCCGAAGACTACAACTGGTGAAATTTTGATTTTTGCCTTAAGGTGGCAGACTACCCAAAAATTCGCTGAAAAATCGAATCTGTAAATTCATATCGAGTGCTAAGTCAGTTGAAAGAGCATGAATAGCTGCAAATTCTCTGAAAATTGTGTCCCGATCTGACTAGCCGTTCAAGAGTTATGGCCGAAAATGTGCCCTTGCAAGGAAAGATTTTTTTTGTTGCATGCTGTCATTTGTTGGCAGCACTGTATTTGAATGTGAGCAGACCGTGCGCAACTTGTCGTATCATGGAAACACGCGAAAGTGTGCAGAATTTTGCTCCAAGTCCAAAAATCACGTTTTTGAGCCACGTATTGGGCTACACGGCGGCGGGCGAAGCCCGCCGCCGTGCAGCAGGACTTTTGCCAGCACCCTCGTGACGTTGCAGATATGTGGCTTGATTGTTGTAGTTGACGTTGATTTAGTGACTTTGGCAAGTTTGAGTCGTGTCAAGAAGTCAGGTAGGATTCAGTACTAGGCAGTAGCGGAACGTGAGTGGTAGTCTTTGCCGGTTTCTGAGGGTATCCTGGATTTGGTGTGCAGCGCTGTGGAAATGGCTTGCTGTGGACGTCCCAGCACTGGATGTTGTATCAAAGGTACGACCTCGTAGCACGTGCTAAACCTAAAAAAATCAAAAATTGACTTGGGTCTGTGGGAGTCTGTGAGAGAACGCCCACTCGTTCCGTTGCGACAGATTGCAGGGCCACGTTGAGGGGCCCTACCCCACCACCCATGGCTGCTTCTGGACTTGTTTTAGGTTTGGGTCCCGCGCACGGACAGAATGGGCACGAAAATGTGAAAAAAATGTAAATGCATTTGTTTGGCTCCTGGGTGGCTCGCACACCGTGGCACTATGCCGGAAATTTGAGTTTTTCCGGCCTGGAAAGCCTGTCAGTGAGGCGCAAGAACTTGTAAATCATGTCCTGAGGGCCAGCATAGTGGCAGGAGTGTGTGGTCAAAAATTCACTCAAATCCATTGAGAAACACCAAAGTTACGGTCAATTGAATGCCATATGAAATTTATGGGTAGGCTGCCCCCTTAACTTCCCCTTTAAAGGGGAAGTATACCCTAAAATCAAATTTTCACCAGTTGTAGTCTTCTGGGTGCTGAGTCGAATGGTCTTGGTCCGAGGAAGCTGCGACGCTCCCTTCCTACTTGAATCCCAATCGAACTCGCGCACTTCCACCGAAACTGGGTGACTGCGCCCTACTAGATGGGAATTTGTATGCAAAATGTCACTAAAAGCGCCATTTCGTTCTTATAAAAGCACGCATGACCGCGATTGGCCCATATGTTGTAGTCTTTTGGACGCTGAGTCGACTGGTTTTGGTCCGAAAAGGCTGCGATGCAGCGTTCCTCCTTTATTCCCAATCGAACATGGTTGAACAAGCGGTCACGTGCTCCTGGGTGCCCAAATCACCTGGTCACCGCGCCAGCAGGCGACAACTTTCACACCAAGGTTCAACTCGAGTTCAACTCGAGTGACAGGACTGCACCCAAAAAAGGTCAAACAGGCTAGTAAGTTGTACCCTGCAGGCACGGTGACCAGGTGACTGGTGTACGCAGGAGCACGTGACCGCTTGTTCAACCATGTTCGATTGGGAATAAATGAGGAACGCTGCATCGCAGCCTTTTCGGACCAAAACCAGTCGACTCAGCGTCCAAAAGACTACAACATATGGGCCAATCGTGGTCATACGTGCTTTTATAAGAACGAAATGGCGCTTTTAGTGACATTTTGCATACAAATCTCCATCTAGTAGGGCGCAGTCACCCAGTTTCGGTGGAAGTGCGCGAGTTCGATTGGGATTCAAGTTGGAAGGGAGCGTCTCAGCTTCCTCGGACCAAGACCATTCGACTCAGCACCCCGAAGACTACAACTGGTGAAAATTTGATTTTAGGGTATACTTCCCCTTTAACTTCTCTGGTTAGAGTGAGCCAAACAGAATAAGCAATAAAGAGAGGGGAGCGCAAAAGAGTGGATGAGTTACACTTAGGGAGTAAGAGCAAGTTTCTAGTTCTTAGAGAAGAGAACCAATTAAAACACATGAGATGAGGTGGGCACAACTCAAGCTTAATAGAATGGACAAGAGAAGCCAGGTGTGCACTGCGTCCATGTGATAACGGGGTTGTGTGAGCGATTTTATAAAGGGCGGATGATGAGAGCATGCGGGGTTGACGGAGGAGAATTTTAAGGATTTTCTTGTGATGTATTTCAAGCTTTGCAGCAGCGGAAGAGGATAACCCAACCCAAGACGTATCTGCATAATGAAATATTGGGCGAAGGTAGGCTAAATAAAAAAGAAGCTTGCAAGAAAGTGGGAGGTAGGAGCAGAGGGGGGAGAGAATTCCTAAGGATTTACTTGATTTTTTACAGATATATTCGATGTGAGGTACCCAAGAGAGTGCAGAGTCAATCACAATGCCAAGGTGTTTGTGAGAAGACACTATGTCAATTGGATTTGGAAAGTTGGCATGGATGAGGGTTGTGAACTCCGGCTGGGGCGGGAAGAGCATGATCTTTGTTTTTGATAGATTTGGGGACAACCTCCAGGACGACATCCAGGAAAGAACTTCCTGAATGCCAGCACGCAAGTTGTTTTTCAGGCCAGTGAGGGAAGCTGATGAGGTGAGAAGGGTCGTGTCGTCAGCAAACAGAGACGTTCCAGGGAAGACTGCAGGTAAGTCGTTTACGTAAATTATAAATAGTAGGGGACCAAGAATTGATCCTTGAGGAACGCCCGACAATACTGGCTCTGCAGCCGAGGATGTGCCAAGCACAGTTACGTACTGATAACGCCCAGAGAGATAAGATTTCAGCCAGGAGAGTGGTTGTTTGCGTACCCTGAATGCATGCTCGAGCTTTGCCAAAAGTCCTCGATGCCAGACGGTATCAAAAGCCTTGGCCAAGTCAAAGAAGCAAATGCCAGCAAGCGCTCTGTTATCCCTATGCTGGCACACCTGCTGCACGATGCGGGTCAGTTGAAGGGAGGTGGAGTCGCCTTTACGAAACCCAGATTGTGCGGGACTCAGAAACGGCGAAACATGTCTGTATAAGTGGTCATAAAAGATGCGTTCACATACTTTGGACACGCAGGGAAGAAGAGAGATAGGGCGGTAGTTTGCAGGTTCGTGGCGGGAACCTTTCTTGAATTCAGGTATGACTTTCGCTGTTTTCCATGCGGAAGGGAATATGCCCGTGGTAAATGACATGTTGAAAATATGGCACAAAGGGAATGCTATGGATGGTGCCAGGGCCTTGAGGACCCGGTTGGGGATGCCGTCAGGACCAGACGCCTTGCACGTCGGAAGCTTCTTCAGATGACGCCGGACAGTGGCAGTTGGGGTGATGACGGACGTGAAACAAGCTGAGGGCTCCGAGGGGGTGAGAATAGGGGGAATAGAGAGCAACGGGTCATCTGGCCGAGTCACAGAGGCAAACTGGGCGTTTAATGCCGTAGCTTTGGCCAAAGGGTCAGCCGCCTGCTGAGTCCCTGTTGTGAGTGACGGAATTTCCCGTGATACGTTTCGAATTCTTGCTTGTCTCACAAACTGGTGAAGCGATGGACGGTGTCTACCCTGCAAAGTAGTTTGCACTGAGCGGATATAAGCTCTGTACTTTGTCCGCGTCAGGGTTTTCACTATATTTCGCTGCTGTTGGTATGCTTGTTTGTTTTGTTGTGTTGGGTACTTCTTAAAAATGCTATAGAGATCATATTTCCACTTGATTGCTGTGCGGAGATGGGCATCAACCCAGGGTGGCTGACTGGGCCGTGGGCAGCGGTGAGAATACGGCTGCTTTCCGAATGGCCAGAGGTGCTTCTCAAGGGCACTGTTGAGAATGGAAGAAAAGTGCGAAAGCGCATCATCGACGTTGCTGGCACGCAGGTGCCAGCTCCAGTCAATATCAGAGAGCTCTGCATTCACACTATCCCAGATGGAAGATGGCACGGATTTAAAGTCATATTCCGGCTTTGCAGGAACATTGCTGAAGTGGCTTCGGGGTGCAGCAGCGGGATGTCCGCTTGCAGCAGGTTCCTCACGGTAAACAGCATCAGTAGGCAGTAGGAAATGACTGAGGATCTGTGCGTGGTCAGATGCACCAAGAGGAGCAACAGATGTAACAGAGAGTAGTAGGTGAGGATGATCCGTGAGTACAACATCAATACACGATGTTGAGCCGTGGGGGGTAAAGTGTGTGGGGAATGTCACCATTTGCTCAAGGCCAAAACAAGAGAAGAGGTTACGGAACTCCCTTCCGGCACGATTCGTGGTGTCACTAGGAGACCAGTCAGAGTGGCGAGCATTCAAGTCTCCTGCAAGTACAATCGCCGAATTGGGGAGGCTAATATTGGACAGACAGTCCTCTAGGAGGTCACTAAATGCCTGGACTTGGGAGATGCTGTCTCCAGGGGGTCTGTAAACAGAGCAGATGATGAGGGGGAGTGAGGGAAGGATCACTGGCCGCAATTCGAGCCAAACCGCCTCCAGTCCACAGCGCTCAAGGTCGAAGCGGCGCTTGATGGACATGAACGATCTGTCAGCTACAAGAGTAGAAACACCGCTATAGCCTCTTGCTGGCAGGTTATCAGAGCTGGTCGTGGGTGGGCCGCAGCGGTATGACGTGTAGCCTGGAATTGAGACGTCTATGGCAGCTGTCAGCCACGTTTCACATAGGCAGATTATGTCTGGAGAATACTGCTCACAGACTTGACTAAGCTCAGCTAACTTATTTACTATGGAGCGGCAGTTAAGTGAGAGCACTGAGAAGGATGAAGGTAATTGGGCAGGTTGATTGGGAGTTTTATTAGTTTGTCGTCCAGAATCAGGAAGGAATGGTGGCGCAAGTGGATTGAGCGACGCACTCAGTTCTGTTGAGTGATGCGATCTGATTTGAAGCGCCATTCACGAACCGAAATACCACTTGGCCAGAAGTCTAGACTCTGGACCTTCTGCCAATGCTCCTCCGAAATAACAAGGTGGGCATACGCCAGACCAAAATACCGTGCCACAGATACTGAGCATTTGATTACAGTCACACTGCGGTCCTCGCACCATTTAGCGATTAAACTTGCCGAGCAACCGACATCAACACGGACAACGTAGACGGCCTTGCACTTTAGCCGACTGGCACCCCTTAACCGGTCGTGCTTGCGTGCAGGGCGCTGATAGCAAGATGTCACCGTTGCCTGAAGTGTGGGCTCCGTTACTGTGCTTGCATTCGTCCTGTCTGGTGCAGCCTGGGCAGCCTTGGCACGAAAGCCATCGGTAGCCGGCGCAGCCGCAGCCCTGGAGTAGGAGTGGGGGTGCATCTGGGCCAGGCACGCACCCACAGCCTGCGCGGGCCGTGGATGTACCCGCGGTGAAGGACTGGTACAGACTGGTTGGGTACCGGCCAGGCACTCCTCCAGCTTCCTTACTCGACTGCAAGTTACGTCCGCGCTAGCAGCCACACGTCGGATTTCTTCGCCTTGCGACCTGATCGCTTGCTCCAAGGGTCCGGTATCCGTCTTCTCAAGCCTTCTTTCAAGAATATTGAGTCGAGTATCCAAGCCATTGAACGAGTTACTGACGGCTGACACCTCCTCACGGATACGAGCAATGGAATCTAGGACCGTCTCCATGCGCTCTTCTAAAAGATCGCTCATGCAGGTGCGGAACTGTTTCATGAGGTGGTCTGCATTTACGATGCCAACAGAGTCCGGTGCGGGGAGCTGTGTCGGCGACTTTCGACCGGTACCAACGCCAACGCTGGAAGCAACACTCTCAGGTGACTCCGCCAGCTCTCCCAGCTCAAACACAGGTCGAGGCTGTACATGTGCGCAATCCCTGACTCTTGTCCGAGTTGAAGCGCCTTCGCTTGTACAAGCAATTTTTTTCAAACTTTGGAGCTGGGTGCAGGTTTTTGCGCTCTGAGGCTCCCACAGTTTCTCGCCAGGGAACCGGCATCAGGCCGGCCTGGTTTCAAACATTAGGTATAGTAGTAGTAGTAGGAAACTAGGTAGACATCGGATAGCTTTGGCCCACCTCCGCCATGCCTCCAGCAAAAGCTGCCGTTCGCGGGCTGACGGATTCGGAGGTAAAATTGTTGTGCTCCCTCCCCGGGATCGAGTCTTCGATTTTAGACGTAGTAAAGACGCTGGCAACATTTGTGACGGAGTCCGCAGACCGCGAGACACGACTAAAGAATAGGATCGATGATTTATCGAGGCAAATTGCAGGCCTGAACGAGGAGGTTGTCGCCCTCAGGGAGTCCGCCATTGTCGCAGCAAGTGCTTCTCCCCTGACTCCTCCAGCAGTTGCCCACAACCAGCACAGCCAGCGTACGATGGAGAGTACAGCGGGAAGGACCAGCAAGCGTACCCGTACTCGCGCAGGCCAGGCTGCCACGTGTACCACTGATGCAGACGAACACCGTAGCACTTCCCGTAGCGTGGGTGACCCTGCCAGTGACCATGAAACGTCAACGGAGGATGAGGACAAGTCCCAGGCAATTGAGCGGCCCACTGTCAAGCCCAAGCCACTGAAGCTAGAGCCAATCACGGATGACACGTGGAAACTGGTATCAAACGAACCTCACAGAGTGAAGAAAGCCGTAATCTATGTGGGCAATTTGAACTCACATAGCAGTGAAGAAAGTGTCAAGGAATTCACTGAGCAACGCTCTGCAGCAGTAAACAAACCGGTGAAGGTTCACCAGTGCAGCATACACACCACAGAAGATGGGAAAGTGTCTGCCCGCTTGATGATCGATGCGACTGACCTTGAAATCGCCACTGCTCCAAACTTTTGGCCTCGCCCACTGTACGCGCGGGTTTGGCGCCACCGTGAGCGTCCGAAGGGGGACACCTTGTCCGGCTCACACAGTGACACTCTCAGTGATGCTCCAAAGGGGGACACCTTGTTCGGCTCACACAGTGACGCTCTCTCCGAGTCCTCCGACACTCAAGCTCAAAGCTCCAATTAGATCCTTTCGGATCCTGCTGACGAACACATTTGGACTACTGAGTAAACTTGGTGACTTTCACCATGCTGTACACGTTCACCAACCTGACATTGCCATTGTCACAGAGAGCAAGCTAACCCCTGAGAAGGCTACTGATTCCGAACTGTCCTTGCCTGGGTACTACTCCCCACTGCGGAAGGATCGAACAGCTCATGGAGGAGGAGTTGCGGTTTGGGTTAAAGCCAGTCTGGCCCTCCGAGAACTCGATGACATCCAGGTCGGTAATGAGGAGCTAATATGGCTGAGTGTCAGAACTGTGGATAAGAAGTCAGTGGCTGTGTGTGCTGCATATCGCTCTGGCTCCTGCCACGACAATGACATCAGTACCCTTGAAGCCATCAGTGCTGGCATAGACCTGGCCCGTAAATCTTGTCAATATGTGGTATTGGCTGGAGATTTTAACGTACACAACGTGGATTGGCTCGGCAGCACCAAGACAACTCATGCAGGTGTGTACACTGAAGACATGTGTGCTTTTCACTGCTTGGAGCAGCACGTGCATGAGCCCACCAGGGGCCTTAACCCACTCGACTTAATAATGACTGACCTACCGGGAGATGCGACCGTCAATACCTTAGCACCTCTGGGAAACTCTGACCATGCCTGTGTCCTAGCTGACTTTCATGTAAGCACAGCAGAGGAACCACCAGTGACCAGAACTGTCTGGCGTTACCAACGCGCAGACTGGGACAGACTCCGCCACTTCTTTAGAACAACAGATTGGCAGTCCACTGTCAGTGATGATCCTGATGCAATGTGTATGCACTTGACCCAGAATATTCTGGAAGGAATGCGCCGATACATACCGTCTAAGCAGTTGTGCATGAAACCATCTAACCCCTCTTGGTGGACACCGGAATGCACTGAGGCTGTAGCACAGAAACAAAGAGCATGGAGGAGACTCTGCGCCGACCGGTCAAGTGCCCAGCTGCAAGCCCGTTACAATGTCGCCAAGCACTCGGCTAACCATTGCCTGGCAACTGCCAAGCAGGCATTCACAGCAAGCCTGGCGCAGAAGTTAGCCTCTGGGTGTATGGCGTCTGGTGAATGGTGGCGAACCATCAAGAAGGCCTCTGGCCACGGAAACAGCCCATCCATACCTACTCTCCGCAGCACCGATGGTACGGAGCACGACACCAACCGCAGCAAAGCAGAGTGCATGGCCGAACACTTCACCAACAAATGCAGTCTAGGGGCAGACGACCTATCCGCTCCATTTCCTTACGTCCGACCACGTACTGACCGCAACCTCTGCACCGTCCGGTTTCGCGAAACCACAGTCGAGCGAACTCTCCGCCAGCTCAACCCCACCAAGGCCACTGGTCCAGATGGGATACCTGCCCGCGTCTTGAAAGCTTGCTCTGCAGAATTGGCACGGCCGCTTTCAAAACTATTTACATGCTGTCTTCGCTCCGGTATCCAGCCACAACAGTGGAAGGTTGCAAACGTGGTTCCAGTCCACAAGCGCAAGTCTAAATCGTCGCCATCAAACTATCGACCAGTGTCGTTACTGAGCATCCTCTCCAAGGTCATGGAGACCATAGTCAACAGGGCAATGAGCAACTTCATGGAGACGAATCACGTCCTGTCAGAACGGCAATTTGGATTCCGTCGCGGCCACAGTGCAGCAGACCTGCTGACTGCTCTCCACCACCAGTGGGTGCACACCGCCGGAGATAAAGGAGCTTCTCGAGTGCTGGCCATCGACATTGCTGGAGCATTTGACCGGGTGTCTCACACTGGTGTGTTGCACAAGGCTAGAGTGTATGGCATCTTGGGAGACCTGCATCGGTGGCTCCAAGACTACCTCTGCAACCGCACACTTCAAGTCCTCATCTCCGGCCAGACATCAGCCAGACGCCCAGTTAAGGCTGGGGTGCCACAGGGCAGTATCCTGGGCCCCACCTTATTCTTGGTCTACGTCAACGACCTTGAAGACCACCTCCCAATCGGCTCCAACCTTGCCTCATTCGCCGATGACACAACCCTATACGCCGAAATTGCAACGCTCGCTGCTGTTCCTGACAACGCTAGAGTACTCCAGGCTGCTGTCGACCTAGTATCCAGTTGGGGCTCGGATTGGAAAGTGCAGTTCGAGCCAGCCAAATCTCAGGCCCTTACAATTTCCCACCATCGTCGGGACTGGCCAATACCCCCATTGTCTTCAATGGAACTCCTGTCGAGGAGCAGCCCTCCATCAAGGTACTCGGCGTCACGTTTGACCATCAGCTAAAATTCAGCCAGCATATCCGAACTGTTGTAGTCCGAGCAACGCAGAGACTTGGAGCCTTGCGCAAGGCATTTCACTTGCTGACTATTCCTGCCCGGCTTCGAGCCTACAAAGCCTTTGTCCGGCCGGTTATGGAGTACTGCCCAATCGTCTGGATGGGGGCAGCTTCTTCCCACTTGAATCGGCTGGACTGGGTGCAGGAGCGAGCCATCAAGGCAATACATCCGCAATGCTGGCTTCCTAGCCTCATAATTCGCCGCACCATCGCTGCCCTCTGCCTCCTGTATAAAGCCCTTTGCGATAATTCTCCCGCTCTTCTCTCGAGAATGGCTCCACCCCCGACACACCAACCCAGGACCACACGCCTCACCCGCCAGGCTGTACGACTGTCCACCGCGCATCCCCATCAGTTACAGAATGTTCTTCCTGCCAATTCCAGGAACAATGTGAGCCGAGCCTTTCCCCACTCCGTCATCCCAATTTGGAACCAGCTGCCTACCTCTATCATTCCCCACCCATTTCACCCAAAGAACATCCAAAAGTTCAAGACAGCAGCTTATCACCATCTCCTCAGAACGAACTGGCACTGGGCCACTCATAGCATACGCGAGTAAGAGGGTACATTGTCCTAGCCTGCTTGGACATACATGTAATCTCTCCTCACGGACAGTCTCCTCTTGAATTTAAAAGTCTAACAGCGTTCACATCAATACTCAACTCATTCTTTTGCTCACTGAGCAATACAATCTTTCCATTTTCTTTCTTCTGTTTTCTTTTTCAATTTAATCCTCCCTACCCAATATCCCTTTGGTGCGTCCATGGAGCTATGAAGCCGAGACCTCTGGTCGGCGGAGCTTAATGGGCCCCACCACCACACTCCATCATTCACCCCAGTGTCTGGAGATATGCAATGAGTGGATTTTGTAGAAAAAAAAAAAAAAAAATAGTGGATCGCTGACAGGCTGCTGAATGTCTCCTGTCAAGTAGTACACTCGTGGATTTGGGGCGCATTCACTGCGGCCCAGTACAGGTGTATTTGAATATTACTAGTTTGGTAAACTTTACATCAATATCAAATTCAAATAGTTGTATAGCAGGGAGCCGTTGCCTCCTTCTTGTCCTAGTTGAAGCGACCTTCGCTTGTACAAGTAGAGCTATCGTGGATCGCTGACAGGCTGCTGAATGTCTCCTGTCAAGTACACTCATGGATTTGGGGCACATTCACTGCGGCCCAGCACGGGTGTATTTGGATATTAGTTTAGTTTACATCAATATCAAATTCCAATAGTTTTATAGCAGGGTGTCGTTGCCTCCTCCATGATCCATCATCGACCCAGGGACTGAGTGGATGCCTGCAGTTTCAGTGAGGGTGTGGCAGAGTGCCAGAGTACTCTACTACTCCCTGGTTGCAGTCCTAGTGTTGCATACTCTGGTGGACGTATTGCTTGGAGAGAGAAGGAGAGAGTTGGAGATCGTCCGCGATCGGGGCCAATGAGTTGGGAGACGGATTCCCTCACCAATTATCCACTCATAACGATGCAGTATTGTTTGCGAGATCTCCAGAACGTACAGTTCATTGGCAAAGAAGAACACTTATGAAAACTGAATACCAAACGGCAACCAAACAACACCAGAACTCAGTGCAGAAGCAGTGTCTGCTCCAGCGCCGGGTGAGCCGGGTAATCCACCCGGTTGGGCGGCGCTTGGACCTGGTTGAAAATATAGTACCGGGTCACCTGTGACCCGGTTGGTACTTTGTGGCGTCTCCACTCAGTCACAGGACCCCGGCAATCAAATTTATTGTTTTCCACTGCTTTTCTCATTATATTTTATCGTTGCCTTATTTGCATTGCACGCCGTACTAACGAGTTGCCCAAAGTGTCAACCGCTGGTACTACTACGCATTTTACGGTAACGTTGTACCGTAGCGCATCATCCCTTTTACGGTTGCCATTTTCTTCTCTCCTCTTTTAGGGTTTTCTCTCTCGGTCCTAGTTTTTCCCTTTCAGTTACTCAAGAACTCCTTCCAGAATAACAATGCTTTTTCTCCTCTCGAATTTAGTGGTCTGAGGTCACGAAACCGTCTAAAACTCCCGGTTTGTTACCTCATTATCCCACATTGGTGACCCCGAATGAAGTAGCACATCCATCGCTAGCTCACCGCACACTCCTCGAGTTGACGCTCGGTGTGTTTCTTGTCTCAACGGTCCATTGGCATTGGTGTTGCAGTGTAACACGTACTCCTTACACAATGGATACTAGTCCCGGTGACGTTGATGCGTCCGCCCAGGCTGGTGTGGATAACACCAGTGGCAGTAGCAGTGGCAGTAGCAGTGGCAGTAGCAGTGGCGGCAGCAGTAGCAGCAGCAGTGGCAGCAATAGTGGCAGCAGTAGTAGCAGTAGCAGTGGCAGTGGCAGTGGCAGTGCCAATGGCAGTAGTAACAGTTCTGCAGCACCGGATACCGGTAGTACTTCACTCAGCAGACCCGTGGAGGTCAGTGCAGTCAGTATTAAGCTACCACCTTTCTGGCCTACGGACCCCAACCTCTGGTTCGCCCAGGTAGAGGCCCAGTTTGCCACTCGTGGCATATCTGCTGAGCTTACCAAGTTCAATTATGTAATCTCATCTTTATCGCAAGAGTATGCGCATGAGGTTCGCGACATTTTGTTGAGGCCACCAACTGTCGAGCCCTACACGCACCTCCGGGCGCAGTTGATAGCTCGCCTGAGTGCCAGTGCACAGAAGCGGATTCGCCAGCTTCTTACGGATGAGCAGTTGGGCGACCGCAAGCCGACACAGTTACTCTGGAGTATGCAACGCCTCCAGAGCGATACACCCCTGGACAGTGACTTACTACGGGAACTGTTTCTCCAACGGCTACCATCTAACGTACGGATGGTCCTTGCGTCTGCCAGAGATCTGCCATTAGAGCAGCAAGCTAAGTTGGCCGACAACATTATTGAGATGGCCACCCAACCACCCATCGCCGCTGTGCCCACAGGCTATCAGTCTATGCCAGTCACATGTGCTGTACAACCTGCTGGACACTCCACCACCGTGCAATCTCAAGACATCCAGTCCACTATTGCCACATTGGTCAGCCAGGTGTCGGAGCTGAGCGCTGCCGTTTCCCAGCTTTCACGTAGCCGTTCCAACTCTCTGTCCGAACCCCGTTCCCGTGCGCAGAGCTTCTCACGACGGGAATCTGGCCTGTGCTGGTATCATGCCAGATTTGGAGCTAAGGCCACCAAGTGTACATCCCCCTGCACCTACTCGTCGGGAAACGGATCCGCCAGCCACTGATGGCGACCGGTGGTTCTGGCAGGCTGATGTTCGTCCTCAACCGACTCTCGGGACAGCGTTTTCTGATTGACACTGGCGCTTCCGTGAGTTGTATTCCGCCCTCTGCTGAGGACCTGCAGCGCCCACTGGGCCCGCCTCTCCAGGCTGCAAACCAGACATCCATCCGGACTTATGGTGAGCGCTCTGTCACTCTCGACCTTGGTTTGCGCCGCCGTTTCCAATGGGTGTTCATCATTGCCAGTGTCTCGGTGCCAATCATCGGTATCGACTTCCTCAAACGCTTTGGGTTGTCCGTCAATGTGTTGGCCGAGTGTTTGTATGATGGCACCACCTCCCTCAACACCATTCTCTCCCGATCTAGCATCTCGTCTCTTGCACCGCTTTCTCTGCTGCCCACCCCTACCGCTTGTCCTTATGCTACACTGCTTGCCCGCTATCCGTCAGTTGTCGGCCCTTGCAATGCTGAGCTACCGGTCCGTCACTCTGTGGTCCATCACATTGTGACCCGTGGTCCCCCGGTACATGCTAAGGTTCGTCGGTTAGAGCCTGACCGTCTCACAGTCGCTAAGCAAGAGTTCGAACATATGTTGCAACTCGGCATTATCCGGCCCTCATCTAGCCCATGGTCTTCGGCTCTGCACATGGTGCCCAAGAGTTCTGGTGACTGGCGGCCCTGCGGGGACTATCGGGCTCTGAATGCTGCAACTATCCCTGATCGCTACCCGGTGCCACACCTGCATGACTTTGCAGCATCTCTGCATGGCAAGACCATATTCTCCAAGATTGATCTGAAGAAAGCCTATTACCAGATTCCCGTTGCTCCAGACGACATCCCGAAAACGGCCATCACGACGCCATTCGGGTCATTTGAGTTTCTTCGGATGCCTTTTGGCCTTCGAAACGCTGCCCAGACGTTCCAGCGCCTCATCGATGAAGCTCTCCGTGGACTCCCATTTGCCTATGCCTACATTGACGATGGTTTGGTGGCTAGTGAGACTGATGAAGAACATCAGCAGCACGTTGAGCAAGTGCTTCAGCGCCTCGCCGCTCACGGTTTGGTTGTCAATGTCGACAAGTGCGTTTTCGGTGTTTCTCGTCTTGAGTTCCTCGGCCACATCATCGACTCTGACGGCCTCCACCCTCGGCCAGAGAAAGTCCGCGATATCGCTGCATTCAAGGTCCCTCAAACCATGGCACAGCTCAAGCGTTTCTTGGGAATGGTAAACTTCTACCGCCGGTTTATTCCTCAGTGCGCTACCCTGCTGTTACCTTTGACCACTCTCCTCCAAGGCCGTCCGAAGGGCAAGTTGTCTCCTGTGGTGTTCGATGCCAACGCTATGCATGCATTTGCCGAGGCCAAGTCTGCTTTGGCTGCCACCACTCAGCTCCATCATCCACTGCCGGACGCAGAGCTCAGCCTCATGGTGGATGCCTCCGATCATGCCGTTGGTGCTGTATTACACCAAAGCGTGGGCAGCGATCCACAGCCCCTGGCCTACTTTTCCAAAGTCCTGAAGCCAGCGGAGACCCGCTACAGTACGTTCGGCCGGGAATTGTTAGGTATCTATTTGGCCATCAAGCATTTCCGGCACCAGCTAGAGGGTCGTGGTTTTCACGTATTCACTGACCACAAGCCACTCTGTTTCTCTTTCTCCCCAAATTCTTCAACCTACAGCCCGAGGGAATTACGTCATTTGGCCTTCATCTCTGAATTTACCACCGACATCCGACATGTCAGTGGTGCTGCCAACCCTGTTGCAGATGCATTATCTCGGCCCTCTGACGTCTGTACAGTGGTGCCTGCTATCGACCTTGCTACCCTCGCCAATGCTCAGCAATCTGACCTAGACTTGGTCAAGCTCCGATCTGCCCCATCTCCTGGCACTTCTATTCAATGGTCGTGTCGCTACGTCAGCCCTGATACGTATCTGCATGGTGACATCTCTACCGGTTCTTTCCGTCCGTATGTACCTGCATCTCTCCGTGAAGCTGTCTTCAACCATTTGCACAACCTTGCTCACCCTGGTACTCGCTCATCAGTACGTCTCCTCACTGATAGCTATTTCTGGCCTGGTATACGCAAGGATGTCCGCGACTTCACCCGCCGTTGCTTAGCTTGTCAGCAAGCCAAAGTTCACCGTCACACCAAATCTAGCCCTTCCCGGTTCTTGACTCCTGGCGAACGGTTCTCGGTCGTCCACATTGATCTCGTTGGCCCTCTACCATCATGCTCCGGTTGCACATACTTGCTTACGTGTATTGACCGCTACACTCGGTGGCCAGAGGCATTGCCAATACCGGACAGCAGGACTCCAACAGTTGCCCGGGCTTTCCTGTTGCATTGGATCGCCCGATTTGGTGTCCCTGTCACTATCATCAGCGACCGCGGTGCCCAGTTTGAATCGTCCCTCTGGCAAGAGCTCATGCAGCTTCTTGGGTCCACTCGCCAGCGTACTACATCCTATCATCCGGCTACCAACGGCCTAGTGGAGCGTTTTCACCGCCACCTCAAGAGTGCCCTGATGGCGCGCTCCGGCACCCAAGCCCCATCTGAGTGGTTCAATGACCTGCCCTTCGTCCTGCTTGGTATCCGTACCTCTGTCAAGTCTGACCTCGAGTGTTCTGTGGCAGAAATGGTTTACGGCTCTTCCCTACGTCTTCCAGGCCAATTCCTGGATGCGGCACCTCCGACCGCTCCCATGTCACCGGCCACATTAATCCAGCAGTTGCGTAGCGCTTTATCCACTCTTCGTCCCGTTCCAACCAGTCAGCGCAGCAATCCTGTGCCGGTCTTCGTACCAATGGAATTGTCTTCGGCCTCGCACGTCTTTATCCGTCGGGACAGTGTCCGCAAGTCGCTACAGTTGCCATACGATGGGCCGTTTCCTGTGCTGTCTCGCTCTGAGAAATACTTCACTGTTAAGGTCAATGGTCGCTCAGACACGGTCTCCATTGACCGCCTCAAGCCCGCATTTGTGTGATTTCCGCCTCATCGCTGGCGCTGAATTGCCTTGTTTTTTGTTGTTTTTTTTTGCGTTTGCCAGCTTTCGCGTGTTCTTTCCTGTTTCTTGGTTTTTTCACTATGTTTCCTCTTTTGTTTGTCCCGTTCACCGCTCAGTTTTTGCTGTATGACTTGTTCACTGGTGGGGGAGTAATGTGGCGTCTCCACTCAGTCACAGGACCCCGGCAATCAAATTTATTGTTTTCCACTGCTTTTCTCATTATATTTTATCGTTGCCTTATTTGCATTGCACGCCGTACTAACGAGTTGCCCAAAGTGTCAACCGCTGGTACTACTACGCATTTTACGGTAACGTTGTACCGTAGCGCATCATCCCTTTTACGGTTGCCATTTTCTTCTCTCCTCTTTTAGGGTTTTCTCTCTCGGTCCTAGTTTTTCCCTTTCAGTTACTCAAGAACTCCTTCCAGAATAACAATGCTTTTTCTCCTCTCGAATTTAGTGGTCTGAGGTCGCGAAACCGTCTAAAACTCCCGGTTTGTTACCTCATTATCCCACAACTTTACACTAGTCTTTCGAACTTTGAAAGGACTGACTACATGGCTTGTATGTATCAGATACTTCTTCTTTTTTCGTAATTTTCTAATTCCTGTCCTCTCTTTTCTAAATGCGGCTTATCCATTCGCCTTTATATCATTGGGCCTAGTTCCCGTTTATTGTCCGAATTAAAATAAACCAACCAACCAGTTAGAGCATGTGACTCGGCTGGTGAGACGGCGCCAGGTACATGTATACCCGGCTCTGACCCGGTTGAAATGGTTGCGCCAGGTACACGTGTACCCGGCTGTCCTACAATCGTAGAGCAGACACTGAGAAGTAGCACACCAAACTCCAAAGCCATCACCATGCAGGTTCCGCCAAAACGGATCCGCGAAAGTGGAGGCTCCGCTCGCATTTTTTTGGCGTAGCGAAATCCAAACTTTCCGCCAAAGCGTAACTAATTATTTATTACTTACGCCTCCGCCGTTGCCGCGGCAACGGCGGAAGCGTAAGTTTCGCTTTGGCGGAACCGCCAAAAAAAGTGCATGTGTGACCGGGTAGGCTGCATACTTGGCTTGACACGGCTGTTCAGATTCCGAAAAAGCGGCACCTACGTCATCCGCGCCTTTGCGGCTGGCGCAGCTAGGTTGCTCAAGAAAATTCAAAAATTCGAAATTGAATTGCATCGAAATTACCTTGAATACATGGCTTCTTCGATGGATATAGGACAAACCAAGCCTGCCTTCCAGGTGAATTCAGGTTTATAAAACTCCTTGAATGCAGTCGTCTTCATGTCCAAAATTTCGAAGCTTCACTCCTGATGAAAGTGCTCTTTTCCTCGACGAACGTTTCCTTCGTATTCTTCCTTTTCATAGCATCGTGCCTATTCCTGGGGATACTTTCAGCTAGCTTCTTGCCCAAGGTAAGGTTTTCTAGCGTCTTTTCCAAGTTTTTCCTGGTGCACGATCATACTACCTCTGCAACCCAATTGAGTTTTTTTCGTCGAGGGCCACTCATTCTCGTCGAGGGTCCCTCGTTGTCAGCCCCCATGGCAACCCACAATTCAGTGCTAGAGTCTCTGTGCAGGGTGTGTGGGTTCTTTATACCACCCTTTCGGAAAGACAAGAAGACGAGGACGACTACACATGCTGTGGCTGATCACGCAGATGAGCTCCTGCATTATTTCAACATCAACACAGCAACAGACACGCCAGACGTACATCCTGCAACATTTTGTGATTCATGCAGATCGTACTTGAGAAGGGCATCCTCCTCTTCTTCTAGTGACTTTAGAACACCAACTCTCTATCTGTGGCAGCCACATGGCAGTACCACTCCTGGCCCTTGTAAAGTGTGCTCAGGTGCTGAGGATAGGAGAAAAGGTGCAGGCCCAAGAAACCGTCGACGTCATGCTCAACGGCGTCTAGGGCTAATCCCACCCACTGCAGTCGAGACGCACTTCTAGAGCTTGCTTCCCCGGCCTTCTTTGCAGGGAATGAAGCACCTGCCTTTTTATCACCCTCCCCTCTCTTTCCTGCTGTGTCTGTTTGTGGCAAGTGAATGCAGCCGTGCAGCACCCATGTTGCGAGCGTCTGTCGTGTGTGTCGTATATGCATGAACTATTCCAAGATGCATTTGAGGTAGAATGCATGTCATATGATTGCAAAGCTAAGCTGTGGGCAGCTCAGCTAAAATCTCCTTCTTCCTTCATCTCGTCTATTCTTGCTGAGCGCAGAATTCAATGCAGCCATGCCACGAATCCTTCGAGCCCGTGCTTAAAAAACACAGAATAGACAGACAGGCATATCACTCCGGGGCTTTCATGGGAAACCACATTCATAAAGCACTGCAGCCAGCCACATGCAAGGAAATAACCAGTGCTCCTCTACAGACAATGACAAACATCTTCAACACTGACAACTCACCATACATCCAGTACACACCGCAACAACAAGACCTGCCAGATAGAGCATCAGCACTCCGAGACAAGTACGGCAGACTCTTCACGCAATACAAAGATTGTAGGGCAATCTTCGCAGTGTGCAACAAGATCACTCCTGACAAGCTGCATCAACTCTCTACGAACATTAAACTCTTCATGGCAACACTAAGGAAGACAGTCTACGACCAGAACAAGACTATTAACGCCTAAAATGCACATGCTGGAGGCGCATACTGTGGACTGCATCAGTCAGTTCGGTGTATCCCTTGGACTGATGGGCGAACAAGGTGGTCCATCCACAAGTGCTTCAAGCACCTGAGAACATCCATCAGCAATCAGGGACGTGGACCGGCTCCACGCTACTAGTACACTTCTGGCAATATTTGAACAGCACGCTGCCAAGATACAACGCCATGAGGCTCCAGCCTGCAAAGCGGAAGCACTCCGACAAGTCAGCTAGTTGAGCACTGACAGTTGCTGTAAATGAGTATGCCGTTTGCATGTCAGAATCCAAAAAAGCTGATGACAATAACTATCATAGTAGTAAGGATGAAGGAAACTTTGAAAGGACATTGAAACGCGTCGCCAAAGGATGGCGGGTGGTGGTGGTGGGGAAAGGTAAGTCAGCGTAGGTACATTTACTAGTACTGGACTCTTCCACGCTCCGAACTTCCCAAGTCAACAATCAATATACCGAGTTTCGAGCAGGACATAGAATTCCTGTATGCAAAGTAATAATAATTTGTTGTAAAAACAAGCTGATCCCGCACAAGATCAGCATAATTTTATGAAATGCATCCAAAGCATTTTTGTTCTTACAAAAAAACACCAAGTGTACCCACTCGCCATTTTGGTTACCGTAGATACAGTGGTCACGTGTACAGTGACACTTTTCGGCAAAAAGATCGGCCATCTTCAATACTTTCCAGCATGGAACAGCCGTGTTGACACTGTTGACAGATGCGTCGACCTTTCTGACCTAAATTTAGACTTTTGCTCAACTGCAGATCGATGGAACAATTATTACATGCATGACACATGTACATGACGTATAGAATCAAACATGGATGTCAGGGCAGTATCGTTGATTCAGGCCCGAGAGCGGCCCAAGGCCGAAGGCCGCGGGCCGCTCGAGGGCCGGAATCAACGATACCTGCCCTGACATCCATGTCTGATTGTGTTTCACACTGCCACCCACGCAGGACAGCACAAGCGAAAGCCACAACGCTCTCCTCAGCAGAACGTGCATGTGCAAAGCAAATAAATGCAAATAAATCCGCAGGACAGCACAAGCGAAAGCCACACAACGCTCTCCTCAGCAGAACGTGCACGTGCAAAGCAAATAAATGCAAATAAATCGAAACACAAATATATCGAAGCTCAAATACATCAACTAGACACAACAATGGCAGAGCCTATAGCGAAGCGACGATTTGCCTCTGTAGAGGATGAAGATGTGGACAAAGAGCCTATAGCAAAGCGACGGTTTGCCTCTGTAGAGGATGAAGATGTGGACAAAGTTATCGAAGAAAGGGTGCCACAGGGAACCAAGGTCACAACCAAGCAGTGGGTTGCAGTGTTTCAGGATTATTTGGCAGAAAATGGCATTGAGTGTGATCTTCAAACAGTGTCAAAGGAAGAACTAGCTACTGTCCTGTCCAAATGCTATGTAAGTCTTCGGAAAAAGAAACCAAAAGGTGAAACCTACCAACAGGCCAGTTATGTAGGCTTCCGAGCGGCTATGAATCGAACTCTTCTCGAGCGACGTGGCTTCAACATCATTTCGGACCCAGTATTCAAAAGGTGCAACGATGCATTTGATGGGATGTTGAAGAAGTTGAGACGGGCTGGAGCAATCAAAGCCACAGACCATAAAGAATCAATAACGCAAGCTGACATGGAGAAGATTCAAGTACTCTTTCAGAATGCAAACGATCCCAGCACCCTGGCAAGAAAGGTTTGGTTCCTTACCACTTACCACTTTGGCCTGCGAGGTCGCGAACTTCAATCCAAACTGCGCAAGCAAGACCTTGAGTTCATTGTCGTTGATGGATCGAGCTATTGCCAACTAGCTGCTGAGTTCGCTACTAAGAACAACCAGGGAGGTGCCACGAGTAAGATTACCACTAATGCTGGAATTATATGCAAGCCGGATGGTGTACAGTGTCTGCGCTTTTACTTGCGCAAGTTAAATCCGAACTGTGATCGCCTCTTCCAGCGGCCCAAGACCAGACACAGCCACTTTGAGCCCACCTGGTTTGAACCACTTCCAATGGGCAAGAACCAGATGTCATCGATGATGAAGGCTATCTCCATGCAAGCTGGCTGCGAGACGCAGTACACCAACCACTGTCTGCGGTCCACAACGGTGACAGCATTGCATGCCAGTGGTGTCTCTGACAGAGACATAATGAGCGTCACTGGCCATCGCAACGCTGCCAGTCTCTCCAGCTACCAGAGGCTAAATGTGAGTGACAGAGTGGCCATGTCAACCCAGCTCGCTACTGCCAGTACTGGTGTTTCAAGTATATGTTCTACTACTCCAAGGTCAAGCACACAAACACAGCCTACTGCAAGTACAAGTGTATCAGCAGGAAGTGTTCCGGCAATACAGACTCCCCCTACTGTGCAGCTGCCCATGCCTGCTCGAAGCAGCTTAGATGAGTTATGCACCCTTCCATGCGTTCCGAGCTTGAAGCAACCAGTTGTAGATGCACCTACCTTGCCTCCGCTAACTTTACATCCTGCGCCAGTTGACGACATCGATGATCTCCTGGCAAGCCTGGATGATGAGGGCCTATCTGCCCTGGAGAAACCACAGCAGTCAGCTCCACCGCGTGCTCCATCACTTCCAGTCAATTTTGCAGGGGCGAACTTCTCTGGTGCAAGCAACGTCACATTTAACTTCTCAATAAACAAATAGCTTCGTTGGTTTGCACCAGGAAATGTACAGTCACACTTGTAAATATTCCTCTCTTCCCAAGTCTGAAGTAAGAACGCTTTTCCCTTTGTTCCTCTATGCCCTACTGTCTTGTTTCCGTTGCGGAATGAAGAGTGCGGGTTCATTGGACCGGTACTGTTCGGTCAATTTTGCAGGGGCGAACTTCTCTGCTGCAAGCAACGTAACATGTAACTTCTCAATAAATAAATAGCTTCGTTGGTTTGTCACACTTGTAAATATTCCTCTCTTCCCAAGTCGGAAGTAAGAACGCTTTTCTCTTTGTTCCTCTATGCCCTACTGTCTTGTTTCCCTTGCGCAATGAAGAGTGCGGGTTCATTGGACCGGTACTGTCCGGTCAATTTTGCAGGGGCGAACTTCTCTGCTGCAAGCAACGTAACATGTAACTTCTCAATAAATAAATAGCTTCGTTGGTTTGTCACACTTGTAAATATTCCTCTCTTCCCAAGTCTGAAGTAAGAACGCTTTTCTCTTTGTTCCTCTATGCCCTACTGTCTTGTTTCCCTTGCGCAATGAAGAGTTCTTGGCCGGTCCACGGCCTCAATCAACGATACCTGCCCTGACATCCATGTGTGATTGTGATTCAGACTGGCACCCACGCACGACAGCAGAAGCCAAAGCCAGAACGCTCTCCTCAGCAGAACGTGCAAGTGCACCTACAGCGAACCCGCAGGATGCTAGCAGCGCAAAAAAGCCACTGCACTGCACTAATCTACATAAATCGAACCTGAAATACATCAACTAGAAACACCGAGTGCCTGCTTGCACAAGTAAGTTCTCAAGTCCTTTTATTACTATGGCACTCGTTGCACAACAATGGCAGAAACTCACAAGCAACCTGAAGTTCCACCTCCGTGCGCTGTCGGGCAAGCCGTCGAGCGCACTGCTGAAGTTCCCTTCTGAAGTTTCAGCTCACAAAGTTTCAGGTCCTGAAGTTCCAGCTCCGTGCGCTCTCGTTTCAGGTCCTGAAGTTCCAGCGCTGTTTCGTTCTGAGGTTTCGCAGCGCTGTTTCGTTCTGAGGTTAGTTTCGCAGCGCTGTTTCGTTCTGAGGTTTCATCTTTTGAGGTTGAGTCCTCCACGTCCCCGACCACTACCCCTAGAGGTGTCTTCCTTTTATACCTTCATCCCCCCCGTGCTCAGTTTCACCTCCACACGCTCTCGGGACGGGCTGATTGGTCAAGGGCCTGAATGCCACGGCATGTATGTCGAATATACCCATGTGTGAATATACCCATGTGTGAATTCATTCGCTCATGCCCTCCTACCATGTGTGAATATACTCATTCACACATGCCATGTGTGAATATACTCATTCACACATGGTAGGAGGGCATGAATGATCACGTGATGGGGTGTACAGCGCGGTGCATGGTAGTAGACGTGGCTGGCAGGGCATGATCAGAGGTTCATGCCCAGCCTGTGAGCGCTCTTATTGGGTCAAACCGTGGCAACGATCACGTGGCAAGTGTGAAAGTCATGTAACTGACAGGCGTCATTCTGTTTAGCTCGAAATAAATCGGTTTAGCACGTATACGCGTATTGCAGCTCTTGGCAAGTTAGTTCCTTGTAATGGCATGCTGATGGCATGAAGGCAGCGGATCTCTCCAATACCTAGTCTGTATCCACCTAGGCCTATTCTACATTCTAGTTATGTGCAACCTGATTAAGATGTACTTCGATCGGCTCCGGGCCCAGTACCACCAACTGTAGACTGTGCGTGGTTCGTTGACATCCGCTGCTGTCAGTGCTGGAGCCGTAAAGACGTGTGACGTGCCACTGCACTGCCGGGCCCGGGCGGCCTACGTTGTGGTGCCAGCGTTCTTTGCAGCGGAAAGTAAGTTGAGTTGGGGAATAAAGTATCGCCGGGCGCACGTCGACCGCCTGAAATACGGTCGAGGTGCATGAACTGAGTCTGTATGACTCGTAGTCATACCGAACTTTGTTCGGCGTGCAATAGCTCTGCTTCTGCATTCATCGTTTCTAGTCAGGAGGCGAGCGACTTGTATTCGAGTTCGCTTCATCAAGAGCTCTGCTTCAGCTCTGCTGGGTGTCCAATCGCCGTAACCCGCTTTCAACCGTGCCCAGCCGTGCCTGCTGGATTCCGCCAAGACACCGGTACCTGGTAAGGGTTGTCCACCGACTTTTGGCTTTTGGTAAACACCGAAAACCAATAAATTCATTATTTGCAAGTCCGGCGTGTTGGATTGCTCTCTGCCTCTGGTTACTCTGTTGTTATGAGGTGACCTGTAATCACTATGGTCAAGGTGCTAATCCCTTCCCACTTTGTGTACGTGCTCTTCATTTTCTTTTTCTCTTCTTCCGTGGTTGGTCTCACCCTCTCCTCAATTCAGTTGGCTGTCTTGACATGCCACGAGGTGCAGACATAAATAAAATAATAATAAAATAAATAAATTGCAACTGAGACCAGATCTGTGTGTGCTATTGTTGAAATGTGTTGTGACAAGCACACACAAGCACACACAGAGCACACACAAGCACACACAAGCACAATGGTGCCATAGAAAGAGTGTCCTGTATTCTGCATGCGGCGTGGAGTGTGCGTCATAGCCAGACAGCTGTGCCTGGGAGCCAACCCTATCTATTCTGGCTGTGCCTCTGTGGCTTTACCAGCACTAACCACTAACCAACGGTTCTTCTGGCCAAATAGCTGTTGAGTCCTGAGGCTGCTGCCTGTCACTTGTAAGTTGTAGAGTAACACAGCCGTGCAGTGTATGTACATGGGATAATCATTATGAATATGTGGAACGGAAGGTACATGGAACGGGAGGTACATGGAACGGGAACGTGGAGGCTGACAAGCTGCTACTTGGTCCGGGTGTCGCTTATCCCTCACTCACTTTTTGACAGGTAAAACCCAGTCCAATCACGATATCTAACTTACTTTTGCTTGGGAGATCGTGATGGCAAGATCAAAGGAGGCACCAAAGAAAAAATGATCGCGGCTAGCGCTTTGGATCGCGATGTATTCGACTTTTTTGGGTAGTGGGAATCTGGCCCTTCACTGCCTGTGTTGCTAAAGTAAAAGCCAAGCGCAGCGACCCGAAGACCGGAACTGTAGCAGGAGCAACTGACATCCTGGCCTGGAGAGCGTGACAGGCACGCGTGCATTGCAGAGGAGTATGAGCGTCATGCTGAAGAAGAAAAGTGTTTTTGATGCGATGCGCCCGGCCGACGTGTTGGTTGTTCCTTCTCTTGGTGGACCTAGCAGCCGCATTGCAAGAGCTGTGGCCAGCGTATCCAGCGGAGCGTATGACAGCTGTCTGGAGACGCCTGTATGCCTCATTCGAAGGCTTTGTTGAAACACACTGTGGTGACACACAGGTCACACTGCCCACGGTTCCTTCAAGGACCGAAGTGAGTGACAGCCCCAACTGTTTCTTTCCCATTGCTGCCATACGATACTCGATACTCGATAGGCTGAGAACGCAACAGATACTCTAACGTATAACGTTACCAATCTACGCCAGCAGCTGGACACCAGCAAATGTCAGCTCATGTAACGGCGCGGCTCGAGAGATGCAGAGTTGAATGAACTCTGGACCTGTATTACTAGTGTGAGTGCAAGAACGCGCTTCTTCGCTGATTTATTTCGTGCATTTTGCTTACCTCCAGTCCATTTCTCCATTTCTCCATTTCCACTCGCTTCACCTGATTCCATTGTTGAAATTGTTTCTTGTGGCGGAGAGTATTCATGTATCATGCTTCCTCACTATGCCTGTTGGAAATTTCACAGAGCGGTAAAAAAATTCCTGTTCTTAGTGGCGATAGATAAGCGACAATTGCGATGAGCCGGACAAGTAGATCTAGAAGGCTGTAACGCACAGGGCAAGGACGTGAGGAAGAGCGCGTTCACCCCATACTTTATGTTGTTTGAAATCTTTTATTCTCACGATGGCCTGTGGCCAAGAAGTTGTTGTTGCTGCTGTTGCTGCTGCTGCTGCTGTTGCTGTTGTTGTTGTTGTTGTTGTTGTTGTTGTTGTTGTTGAATACATTTTACGGTAATTCGCAGTGGCCAAACGAGCAGAGGTGCTCCGTGTGAATAACAAGCAGAGGTCGTCACGCGAAATTACGCATCTATGAGCGACATTCACAGAACCTGCTGGGAGAGTACACGTGCACTTGAGTCTCATCCTGAGCACGTTTTTCTTCTTTTTTTTCAGCTCGAGTATAGCTGTATTTTCATTGCAAAGCCGTCCTCGATTGTTGTGTTCGTTGTTCAAACGAAGTGGACATTCAATCCATAAGGCAGAGGACATAAGAGCCTGATTGGAGTTTCTCGTGGCATAGGGCGACCACACAGAGACACTGCGATTTTCTGAATATAAAATACGGTACGCACGATGCAGAGCTCAATTTGTGCGACATCAAAATTATTTTGTGATCTACCACATCGAGCAGAACGGGATCCTACTCACAAGCTTACCGACGGTTAGGCTGCAGACATGACTGCACAAATGATCTCTGGTTTCATCAGACGCCAGAAGTTGGAAACCATGTCCTTTGCCGCGATGTTTTTTAATTGTCGCCAATCCTGAGTAGCCAATCTCCACTGCTACCCTATTGCACCCTTCATTTGACACTCTCCTTTCACTCCTACTAGAGAGGTTGTGCATAACGAAAATTCGTAAAGATCTTTCGGAATCTTAGCCATCTGGAAGTGACGAAAATTCGTAAAGAAAATCTGTTGTGCTCAACGAAAAACGTAGTGTGACCATGGTGACCCTTTCGAGTACTTTTTCCGCTGTTTGCGCGCGGGGTGAACAATTTTTTGTGTACTCCGGCCCACGTGTAGGCACACCATGCCACATAACTGAGTTGGGCTCAAGTTTTCCAGCTCACAGGCAACGATCTCCATGGCTGGAGACCCTTGTCGAAACGGTTGGTCGTGAGAACGAAGCTGCCTGAGAAGGGCCAGGTCCATCGCGAGATCAAATGTCCTTCGCTGAGACGTCGCAGGGGAAGACGAAGACGCCGAAGTGGCAGAATTCTGCTGCGGGGATTCAGCAGAATAATTTGTCACAGGGCGAGCACTGACAGGTCTTCCAGATCTGACAGAACTAGCCGAGCGCTGTCCAGGTGACAGAGGATCGCTGAGAGAGCGGGAAAGAGATCCATCAGCTCCACAGGATGCCGAGTAGGAAGAACTCGCAGAACGACTTGAAAAGGCCATGGCGAAAAACTCTTGACACCACGTGCATCAACACAGCTACATGTACATGTATACAGAAGCTTGCGAGAAAGAAGCGAAAGTTCAAAACGTAAGATCTTCAAGTTTCGCGATCATCCTCGCGAAAGTTCCTTTCCTTTTTCGTTACTCGTGCCCAGACTACGTCTAAGTTACGAATTTTCGTTATGCACAAACTCTCTACTATCTGTTTAATTATGATGAAGAAAGGAAAAGGACAAAATGTTACGAGTCATGACAAACTGTCCATCAACATAACTAGATCTTATACAGCCAGCAAGTGCGACAAAATGGCACAAAACTGACAAGGACATAACATAACGTAACATTTTGTCCTTTTCCTTTCTTCATCATAACTATACTCACTGAACCCACACGCACACCCATTCTTTCCTACCAGACACTCCCTTCCCACTTACCAGCATTCTACACCACCCCAGCTCACACTCCTATCAACAAACTGTCGTTCTGTAGTGAATAAGTGTACAGAGCTTACTATTGTTGCTGAAGAGTGGCAGCCTGACATAATCTGCCTAACTGAAACCTGGCTCGACCCGAATATTGCACTTAATATTACGCGTTATGACACCTTCCGGAGGGACAGGCCCCCTGCAGAGAATAAGTCCGGGACAAGTGCAAGAGATTATGGTGGTGTCGCTATCCTTGTTCGACAGAATAAGTTAAAGTCTGTTGCCATGCGTCCCGATCTAGCTCGCGATGGGTGCGAAGCCGTTTGGGTTCAACTGCAGCCGTATCCGGCTGCAGCTGAGCCGATCCTCCTCTGCTGCAGTTATCGTCCACCTTCTGCTAAGCCAACAGATATAGCAAGGTACTGCCAGACTCTCGAAGACGTACTCATTACTCTTCCTCTTTCATCTTCTCACGTTATCTTGACAGGTGATTTTAACAGCAAGCACACGTCATGGTGTTCGACAGATTCCACCAATACTGCCGGTGCTGAATTGTATCGCACGCTCAGTCCATTTGGTCTTCACCAACTCGTCAACACATGTACATACACGTCACCCTCTGGTGTCCAAGCCTGCTTGGATTTGGTGTTTAGTAACCGTGCCAATCTCTCGTCTTGCGTCGAAACTGACTGCCCTCTGGGCGCCTCAGACCATGCCATTGTGTACTGCCAGTTCGACATCCCCCTGCCTCAGTCTCCCCGCGAAACAACGTCTCAAGCTCAGGAGCCTAACCCTATGTCTTTCGATCTTCGACACGTCACACCTGCTGTGTGGGAGGCGGTCAATGCAGACTTAGACTCAGTACCTTGGAACTCATTAATATCCTCAGACGTGGACAGTGCACTTAGTAACCTGCACAGTGTCCTGCAGACTGTGCTGTCCAAGTATGTTCCCCTTCATAGCTCCCGCAAACCAAATAGAACTCCCTCGACCCCAGGGTCTACGCGCAAATATCATCCATGGGTTTCCACTGAACTACGCAAGGCTATCAAGTTGAAGCGTGACCTATTCAGCCTCTCCAAGAAATTCCCTACGGACTACAACCTATCAGCATTATAAGGCACAGCGGAACCAGGTGAGACATCTCTCCCGCTGGTGCCACCGCCAGTACATTCGTTCAATCAAAACAACACTTACGTCAGGCAGCACTACGCTTCACCAGTTTGTCCGCAGTCAGCGATCGCACAAAGTAAAACCTGGCATCCCTGACATTGCAAGCCCTGATGGGCTGCTGGTGTCTGACAGCTTCCAAAAAGCAACCATCCTCAACAAGCAGTTTACCTCTGTTGCAGTGCCTGATGACCCACGTTTAGTAATACCCCCTCTCCAATATGACACTCGTCTTACTCGCCAATTCACCCGCGTTCATATCACTACAGCAGATGTTCGTAAAGCCATCTCAACATGGCCAGCAATCGAGGACATCTGAGAGTTGTAATTTTTGTACTCCTCCGAGGTGTGATTTTTGGCGTGCTGGGCCAAGCACAAGGAAGCCATCTGCAAAAAAACTGCAGAAAATGGTTGTTGTTTGATCCTTTGGTGTAATCTTTGTTTCTAGTCGAAGCTAGTTGCTGTTTGGAGCAGAAACGCTGAAATTGACTATTTTCTGCATGTACTCATACATGTACTCATGTACTCAGGCATGCAGTCTCACTCGTATTTTAGCTCTTTTTCTGGAATGGATGCTGCTCTGCGCCCCTTGGTGAACATTTCCTGCGCTCGTGGAGCAGCTGAAAAGGACCACTGGTATGTCTGGTTCCTGGTTTGAAAGTGGAGAGTCGACTTTTGTGCCTTGAAAAAGGAGTAGAGAGCGATAGAGGTACGTCTGTTGCTTATTTTTGAGTGCTCCTCGTACATTTTTGATCGTGATAGAAATTCTCAGACCAAAGTCAGACCAAAGTCAGCGCGATGATGGTCGTACAGTTTTCTTGTGGATTTTTTAGTTGTTTCATCTCGTATCTATGTCAGTATCGTGATGGTGAAGTGGAGAGGGTGATTTTCTTCCTCTAGGCTTCGTTCGGCCGACTTTGCTTCGTCCTCGTTGAAAAGTGATCCTGAAAAAAAGGTCGATTCGAAAAATTATGTTGATTTTCAATGTACGTGATGACATGCCATTGCTGGCGATGACCTGAAATCTGGGAAGGCGCCAGGGCTAGACGGTATCACGAACAATATGATAAAGAAGCTAGCTCCTGCGATTTCTTTTCCACTTAGCCGCCTATTTAACTTCTCCTTTACCACAGGCAAGTTCCCTACTGACTGGAAACTGGCTAAAATTGTGCCTATTTACAAGTGCAAAGGCAGCAAATCTCAAGCTAGTAACTATCGCCCAATTTCCCTCCTGTCCTGTATTTCCAAACTTTGCGAACGGCTCTTCTTCAATCAATTATACCATCATATTTCTCCTGCTCTGCATCCCACGCAATCTGGGTTTCGTCGTGGTGACTCGACCGCTCTACAGCTCACCAAGCTGATCCAAAACATTGCCGACCATCGTCATATGGGGCGGAAAGTTGCCATGTGCTTTTTCGACCTCGAGAAAGCTTTCGACACTGTGTGGCACCGTGCATTACTTGCTAAACTCTCCAAAGTTTTCGGTGTGTGTGACTCAGTGTTGGAGTGGATTACAGACTACCTATCCGACAGAACGCAAGTTGTCTTTGTAGGTGGACTTCTCTAAGATGCTTCACCTGTTCTGTCCGGAGTGCCCCAGGGATCCATCCTAGGGCCCCTCCTTTTCCTAGCGTATATAAATGATCTTCCCAGTCATGTTGAAGGTGTGTCCTTATTTGCTGACGATACTGCACTGCTCCGGTTCAATGAGTGTCTAAACAGGCTGCGAGACAGTCTCCAGCGCGGTATCAACGAAGTCCATCAGTGGATGACTACCTGGAGACTAAGACCTAATATCGCCAAGACTGAGATATTATTCCTGCCGAACTCAGAGCCAACCTATGCATTCACTCTTCCCGGATCCCTCACAGACCTCACAGTGGTAAAACAACACAAACATCTTGGTTTGGTCATTGACTCAAACTTATCGTTTAGTAGACATGTCGACTATATCTGTAGCAAAGTCAGTAAAGCTGTTGGCTACCTCGTGTCTCACTGCTCCCACCTACCGCTTGAATGCATTCGCCTTTTTTTACCATTGCTATATTCTCCCCATTTTTCTCTATTGCTCAACCGCCTGGTCATCCCTACTAAGTAAATCGTTAATGAGTACCCTGGAAGCCTACGGTCCACAATAAGAGGATACTCAAAGTCCTTTTCCGAAAACCATCATACTTTCCTTCTGCCGAGCTGTACGATATATTTAACACCTTCCCTATCTCTAGTCAAGCGGATCGAAAACTGTGTATCGTTGTTCATTCTATTCGTCTTGACAAAGCCCCGCCACACTTGCGTAAATATAACTGGTTTCTTCCCACTCGTCCTACGCGCAATCCCTGCACTTTACCTAAAGCCCGAACCTCAGCTTATACCAGATCTCCGTTTTTCGCTGCCTATTCTCTCTGGCTGGCCCTGCCTCTATCAGTAAAATCGTCTTGTACGCTAAAGGATTTCAAGGCCAACATGAAGCTCGTGTTCTAATAACTGCTAATTCTTCATCCAGATTTGTTTCTCTTTGCCTCCAGTAATGTGTAATATTTATTTATTTTTGCTTTGTTTTTGTTTACAGCCATGGCTGGCTACCGCCCCCCTCCCTCCATATTGGCCTATATTCTCTGGCCACGGGAAGGTGAAATAAATAAATAAATAAATATTGGCTCACCATCCGAGTTCAAAATTTATCTGTTTAATTATTTGCTATTTTCTGCTGTGTTCCAAAATTAGATCCTCTCCTTCGTTCTAAATCTTCCATTTTCTCCCCTGCTTTTTTCCCTCATACTTATGCTTCCCTCCCTAATTTGGTGCGCCTGCCATGTGAAGATGCCGAGACCTCTGGTCGGTTGAGCATGGCAAGCCCCACCAGCACCATCTCACCCCATGCTAGCCCCATGTGCCTGCCGATGAGTTGTGTGTTTAGTAAAAAAAAATTGTCTATCTCCAAGAAGAACTCCATCTTCGTCCAAAAAGGCTTGAAATACTCAGTGTTGCGCTGCCCCCGGGCAAAAACGCGGGGAAAAAACGCGGCGTAATATGGCATAATTTGCGGAGAATTTGCGGTAAATATGCGGTGAATATTATTGATATGCGGCAAGTTTGCAGCTGATATGAGGCAATTTTCAGTGAGTATGTAGTGAAATCAATCAGTTACAAGTCTCTGGTGTAAGCACTCGTCATATTTGAGTACAAAGCCGCCACGATGAGACGTTGCTGACCGGACAGTGCACTGTGTGTACGTGTAGTGCAACATAAAAGTTCAAAAAATCGCGGGAAAATCGCGGAAAACGCGGTCTTTTAAAAAATCGCAAAAAAACGCGGAAAAAATGCGGCCGCGGAATCGCGATTTTCCCCGGGGACAGGTTGCGAAAGCACAAGTTCTCAAGAGTGAAAGGCCTTCTCGCTTGTGACCTTGTGTTCGTTTCAATGCAGTTGTATCTCAACTCCGCCGTACCGCTGAGGTTTACGACGTGGTACACGCTACATGCGCGATGTGCGGTTTGCTGTGTGCGCTGTAGTTGTATGTTGTATGTGTATGCTTGTCTCATACACGCTGTCATTTTCACGCTATAACTAGATGGTGGTCTTAGTGTTAGTTATCATTCCCGTAGCTATGCAGAAGACGTTACTTCAGTAACGTCTGGCGCTAGCCAGGGTCCACACAGCTTTAATTTGGTGTTTGTGTGTTTGTGTCACGCCTGGCGCAATCCTGTATCTGTCCCGTACCGTACTGTACCATCAAACACAGCTGCCACATACAGCTGGCTGCACTATTCAAATAGGGCTTTCAAACGCAAGATCATAACGTGAAGCAACTTGGAAGAATGAGTATGAATGCGAAGTGTATGGGGGAATGCATGTAGGGCGATAGTGCGGGTTCGAATCCCAGGTAATGCCTGAAAAAAAAAGGAAAATTGAAAAATTATAACATCCCTATTCTTTTTTTGCCGTCATCAAGGCGGTAGACGGTGTTGTATTACCCTCGACCGTACCTGTCCCGTACCTGTCCCATACCTGTCCCGTACCTGTCCCGTACCTGTCCCGTACCTGCCCCGTACCGTACCGTACAATCAAAGACGGCTGGCCACAATGCATATTCAAATAGGGCTTTCAAATACAAGATCATAACGTGAAGCAACTTGGAAGAATTAGTATGTATGCGAAGTGTATCGGGGGATGGATGCAGGGCGATAGTGCGGGTTCGAATCCCAGGTTATGTCTAAAAACGAAAAGTAGAAATTTATAAGAATTTATAACATCCCTATGCTTTTTTTGTCTAGGTCATCAAGGCAAAAAAGCATAGCGTAGGGCCCTGAGCTTCCAAGCTCTCTCGTTTTTTATTAGTCGATCGAAGTGAAATATACTGTCAAGAGTCGATAGTTGTCCTCGTGCCGTGTGGTCATTCGTTCCTGACACTTTAGAGAACCAGAGGGTTCACAACAGTTGGCGACCACGCCAGGATCGAAGCGAGCATGGCAGAGGAACTACAAAATTTGGAAGCCAGCTTCATCGCCAACGGAATTCGGTATGGATTTGAAGGCGATAGGTTGATGGAATACGTGGAGAAGAGGCTCCGACAGTGTGAGGAGCGTGAACAGCGCCGTGCCAGATGGCAAGAGGGTGTACTCCGCGCAGAGTTTAACGAAAAGCTCAAGGAGATTAACGAGCGCATCGCCAGGGTGTATGAGGGTGATGGTGACGCCGCGCGTGTGAGGTCGATGGGAGGTACAGCGGAAGCTCCCAGTCACAGCGGTGAGCGTAGGTCTTTAATGCAAGTCCCGACATACGACAGAAGGCAGCCACTGGAGCGTTATCTCGACCTATTCGAGGACATCTGTGTCAAGAACGATTTCGACGAAAACGAATGGCTGCTGCGATTGCGTAACCTTCTATTGGGTAGCACGGTGAAAAGGAACTGTATTGGCTGCAGTACCTATGAGGAAGCAAAGCGAGATTTGCTTGCCTCGCTCGGAAGGACGCCGGACAAGGCGTGGAAGATTATGCTTACAGACAAGCAGCGGTCAGAGGAGTATTTGAAGCCAGTGGGAGGATCAGATCCAAGGCCCACTGCGTCGGTGCAGTGCATGGCGATATCGGTCGGAGACGCTTAGAAGCAGCTGGAGTCTCGGCTGAAGGAAAGGAGAAGGGCGTTTTGCGGCAAGAGAAGCTCTGCTGGAACTGCCTCAAGTACGGGCATCTGGCAAGGGAATGTCAGTCGGGCTCGAAGTGCACGAAGTGCCAGAGGAAGCACAATCTGCTCATACATGGTGCGTGGGCTGGAGCAGATGGCAGCCGGGAGAAAACGGCTGAGATTGTAAGGGAGAGGACGGTTGGATACTGCAGTGTGCGGCTGATAACCGAAGTAGAAGCGCAAGAAGTAGAAGCACAAGGAAAAGAAGAAAGAGAAGCTAAGGACAGGAGAAAGGCGATACTGCTCAGCAAGGAAGAAGTGAGCGGTGAGACTGTGTGGAACTTAGAGATCGGATGTGTGTTATCTCAGCGTCCGCCCCAAGTCGAAGCAACAAGCCTGTGACCGTGTCATGTGTGACAGCTCACAGCGGCAAGCTTGAAGAAATCGAGTTGGCCGAAGTGGTGAGCAGTAGTGATATTCCACCTTGGCCACCACCGCAGCAGCAGATGATGCGTTGTCATAGCCCCGGATCGCCTTGACTTGTGAGTTGTGGTACGACGGTGAGAAGCCCTTTGGTGGGGAGAATGTTGCGAAACCACAAGTTCTCAAGAGTGAAAGGCTTTCTCGCTTGTGACATTGTGTTCGTTTCAATGCAGTTGTATCTCAGCTCTGCCGTACCGCTGAGGTTTGCGACGTGGTATACGCTACATGCACGATGTGCGGTTTGCTGTGTGCGCTGTAGTTGTATGTTGTATGTGTATGCTTTTCTCATATACGCTGTCATTTTCACGCTATAACTAGATGGTGGTGTTAGTGTTAGTTATCATTTTTTTATTTGTCGATCGAAGTGAAATATACTGCAAGAGTCAATAGTTGTCTTCGTGCCGTGTGGTCGTTCGTTCCTGACACTTTAGAGAACCAGAGGGTTCACAACACTCAGTACCGGATTTTTCGGAGTATAGTGCGCACCTTTGTATAACGCGCACCTCCAATCTTCATTGGTGGTGCGCACTTCAATATTCATTGAAGTACATGCATTTCATATTCAGAGCACAGTGCGCATCTGCCATTTAGGGCCTAAAATAGCACATCTAAAGTGCGCACTATACTCCGGAAAATACGGTATTCAAATGAGCTTGGCCGTCTCACACTTTCTCAGATCGAATCATTTTTTGTTGTAGCAGTTGCAGGGCAGATGTCCGCCATTATTTCAACAGGGTTTCGCTTCAAAGCATGCCTGGAACAAGCCATATCGAGATTGCAAGCTACCCCTCTCAGCAAGAAATTCGAAATTTCAATGGTAGAAGGTATACTACGAGGAGAATTTCAAAATCATAGGTATGGTTGTCCGCACGATCGTTCAAGCTACAGCATTCAAACTTTGCAGGATGGTTACGACCTACATGCTAGGCATGTCACTTTTGAGCGCTGCCTCCACCCTATTCACTAGATCCCCGATCTTTGCTGGCTATGTGTTTTGGGCAACATTACCAACGCAGGCCAAGACCAGCACGTCGATGGATAATTTTGTTGCTAAAATCTCTGCACAATTATAGGTTTCATGTATATCCTGCTGGTTTGTCTCCTCCTTCGCCTTCTTTGCCTTTTATTTGTATTCTTTTATCTGTTTTACTGCTGTGGTTGGCTTTCACCCTTGTCTCAGTTTTACTGGCCGTCATCATGATGTGCCATGAGATAATGATATAAATACAAATACAAATGTCATAGCTGACACACAAAGTCACATACACACCACATTCGTGTGCACAGATACTAAATTAGTGGACGTCGTCATCTTCTTCCCGCTGGTCTCAATTGTAGTATGATGCGCTATTTCGCCTGACGGCTCAATAACAAGGAAGCGGATGAAGGTGCCAAGAAGCACGAGGGGACTTGAGGTTAGGAGAGCAGAACTTCCGACAAGACACTCACACACATCAAGAGGTTAGGAGAGCAGAACTTCCGACAAGACACTCACACACATCAAGAGGTTAGGAGAGCAGAACTTCCGACAAGACACTCACACACATCAAGAGGTTAGGAGAGCAGAACTTCCGACAAGACACTCACACACATCAAGAGGTTAGGAGAGCAGAACTTCCGACAAGACACTCACACACATCAAGGGGCACATAGTCATACTGTTTGAAAATAGTGTATTTACCTTCCTGACCGATTTCTGCAGTTAGAATGCTTCATCAGAGGATGAAAGGGAAATGAAACAGCACTAGCTTATATACACAGTAGACAGTAGACATTACAGGCTGAGTACAGAAAAAGCTGCAATTAAATAATTTTTCAGCAGGCTCTACTATGCAATGCAGCTTTGAACTGTACTACATGTAATTGGGTGCAGACAGAACGGGAGGCAGGCATGTTTGAACTGGTGGTATTGGGTGCATATTGCAGTGCAGCGAGTTCAATGTAATTACTGCAGTACAGCGAGTTCAATGTGACAAAATCTTACAGTTCACAAGTCCATGAACCGTATGCTAGGCGTACAAATAATTTTGGTTGGTTCCAGAAATGTCTGAATATGAATAACGTTAGAACGAAACACAGGGGAGGCGGTACGCGGTAGACAGCACACGACTGGTATTGTGGAGTAACGCAAATATACAAAGGTACATGTAGTGTTCAGTAGTGGGTGATTCTCCTAGCAAGACAGAACGGGAGGCAGGCATGTTTGAACTGGTGGTATTGGGTAATATCAAACACGTCGGATGGTAGGGTGTTCCTTACAATGGACCCGCGTGCGGTTGGACGGTCATGGCCGGCTTTGGTAGCAGATTTGGGAGCCAATGTATGCCCTGGGGTCCATCCCGTTGATCCAGCGTGCGGCGGAGAACAAGGCAGTCCAAAGCTGGTTTTCAGATGATGCCACCGCAGCCAGTTCCTTTCCAAGGCTACGCTGCTGGTGGGCTGATATCGAGAAGCATGGGCGAGACTACGGCTATTACCCCAATGCCTCGAAGTCAGTACTTCCAGCAAACACACAACACTGGCCAGTCGTGCGTCCTTTGCATTGAGAATGTTCTCCGTCACGAGTACGAAAGCGTCTTCAGTGGAGTGGTTTTTTCGATATGCAAATTGCGTGGTTGGCTGCACATCGTTTGCCTCGAGGAACCTTACAGGTTGGCGATGTTCTTTTTTTCTACCTTTTCAAGCAACTTCGCATCAATTGGTAACAATGACACGGGACTGTAATTAGTGGCGACTGTTGGGCCTGCTTTGTAAAGCGGCTTTACAAGGGCGTGTTTGAACGGCTTCGGTAGGCGACAGGAATGCAAAGAGGCATTGAAGAGGTCGCATAAGTGCGGAGCAACAATATCACTGCAGGCTCGCAGGAGACGGCCAGGGATCTTGTCACTGCCTGTAGCCTTGTCAGGATTGATTGTGGCCAGTAATCACTGGACTGCCGGACAGGTCGTTGGTGTAATAGCTGATAGTGAGGTGCGCGTACAGGGATCGTGGGGTATCTGTAGGGTGTCCGGACGACTTGGATCAGTGATAATACTATTGAAGGAGCTGCTCACCGCAGAAACGTCGCACACTGGGTCCTGCCTAGCCTTGGAGCAGCCGATTACCGCGTTTCAAGGTTGACCACATTCTCCTTGGATCATGAGAGTGCTGCTCACATTGTCTGGTGAGAAAAGCGTTTCTTTTCCTGCGGATTGCGTTGGATGCCTGGACACCAGGCTGTCTTATACTGGGAGTATTTGTTATGAATTTTGCCGACACAACTATCACAGGTGCTGTGGTAAAACACTTCACTTTCTACTGTACAATCATGCACACACTGTCGCGGACAGCTAGCCAGCAGCTGCCACGACAACTTCAAGATGGGAGAGAGACCTGGTTCGTTGTTATTTCTTTCACCACATAAAGAACACTGCTTGGAGAGAGAAAACTACCGAGAGAAGGACACGAAGCACTACAAGAGAGCGCTCCGAAAAAGGATTCGCTCGCACGGTAGCCGTACGCATGCTGTGCCAGCGTACTGTGTGCAAAAATGTGAAACCAAAAATAGATTATCATGATTTTGCTGCGTGCAAAAGCCAGCCAGTTTGGGAAGTGCATCGTATACGCGTAGCGATCCCGCGATCGCGTATCGACGCTAAGATATCTAGATGGCGGCTGCACTGGAGCGCTGCCAGTGTGTGCATGCAAAAAAGGAAAATAAATAAATCAGAAAAATGCAGTTCAAATAAATCGACAGTTCGATCGAAGAGATCAAAGAATTCCACACATGCAATTCATTTCAGAACAAGATTATAGAGCGAAGCTAGTCATGTGTCAAGCTACCTTACTATAAATACTTAATATACCTAGAGCTTAGCTATGGGCAGCGGACCTGGACCCTATCGCTCCTGGGATATACCTTAGGTAAGAGTGCGACGAAAGACAAATTGTAAATACTGTAAATTCAAATTGCACTCGCGACATGTATTCAAATATTAACAGTCCGGCATTCGCACATATTGCGACAGGTGCTAAGTCAATCACAAGGCGAAAGAGAGGTACACAGAATAGATTGCGCTAAACAAACTACACGTCACAAAGTATAGTGACGTGATGACAAAGATGGGTGAAAAGCAGAAGCCGCGTGACAGCCAACAAAACCATTTTGGACGTCTAACGTCACATTTTGAAAGTTGCTAACTGCACAAGACAAATACTTCACGAATCTCGAAAGCTGACGTTGGGTAGAAAGGAGTGTGTGATAGTTGCGTCGGTAGGGTTCATAACACCTCCATTCTACACTATTTCATTCGTGTTTTGTAGAACATGATAGTTCGTTGAGTGTATACACATTGCGCCAATATCTTCTATAAAGCAATATCATTTAGTTCTACCCATCTCATTCAACATCTACCTTTCCTCTGATGAGTTCCCAACAACATAATGGAAAGAAACAAGGCTTGCCAGGAACAACGTCTAGCTGTTGTGGAGTGTGACTGGCGCAGTATTCGTGCTGGTGTCTGCAAGCGTCGTCTGGTCTCGTCTGGTCTCGTCTGGTCTCGTCTGGTCTCGTCTGGTCTCGTCTGGTCTCATCTGGTCTCGTCTGGTCTCGTCTGGTCAAAAGAAATATCTACCACACAAGTAATTGACGGACCTACTGAACATGGCATCAACAAAATTAAGACAGAGGATGCTCGGACCCCTAAATAGGTGGGCATATGTATGTGCAAGTTTGAATAATGCACATATACTTGGAAGGAGTACTACATGCGTGTACATGTAATTGAATTTGCCTTTGTGTACTTTTTCAGCACAGATACAAGTTGAAACCAGAGTATGATCATCAATAACTGACGTTGTATGAGTAACAACCTCGATTGCGGTAGTTGTTGCAGTAGAAAGCCAGCAATGGAGCGGCGACACACTGTAAGTAAGCCGAGTGGCTGCATTGGCTGGTGGCTGGATTTGAGGGGATCGGGACTAGCCCTTACCCAAAGGTGCTCGCCCTTTTTTCCGCCTTTTTTGGCCCTTTTTGGAAAAGCCCGTTTCTTTCGCCCTTTATTGCGCTTTTTGGTGACTATCGCCTTTTTGAGCTTTTTTAGCTGAAAAAGTGCTAAAATCTGTTTGCTCATGCATGCGATCACAGTTTCTGAGTGCTCGATGGGCCTTGGCACGCCGCTTTTTGGGGGGGGGGGGGGGGGGCAACAAGTTGGTGAAGCTTGTACCTGGGGACCGGTGTAAACAATGCTGTAAAAAGTGGGTTTTTTGAACTTTACTTCCTGTTTTGCCTTTCGTGGACCCATAAATGGAAGAGTGCGTATCTCAGCTTGGGTTCATATCTGAACATGTATCATGGCTAGGCCCAGACAGATTCTGCTCCGCTCGCCTCGATATTTTGCCGCAAAATGTTGCTGCGAAATCTTCGATATTTTGCCGAGCCTGGCACAAGAAACTCGATATTTTGCTCCATTTTCCTGTGGAAAACGTGTATTTTATCCTTTTCCCGTACAATCCCGTAAAACGTTCATAAAAATCGCAGGGTCGGTTTCTCAACACGGGTTTCCAAGCACGTGTCCCTGAGTTCTTCAAAAATCATGTCGATCCACAGTGAATCCCAGTGATGTTTCGGTGACCTGATCTCGTCCTGGGCAGTGTGTCCTGCTGAACGGGTAAGAAACAAGGAAATCCAAGTATCAGGCATCGATTTTACCCAACATCTCGATATTTTGCTCCGATTTTGCCGGCAATTTCCGCTCTTTCAATTCTTCGATATGTTGGCGAAAGAATTGCCGGCAGGATCTGTCTGGACCTAATCATGGCTATGCTTCACTGAAAAAAGAACACTTTTCAGCATATTTGAGGAACTCGAAAAGCACTAAGTGCGAATAGACCAATCCCGATAAGATTGTCTGGGTTCGTGAAAGGGGGCACGCGTGCAAGCCAGCACGTGTGAAGTGCATCGTTTTGTATTCAGTTTGTGTGTGTCAGCTCATGGCGGAGGAGAGAGAGACTTTTGCTCGCCGAGCTGAAGCTAAAGGATTTGATGGAGTCCTGCCAGCAGCTAGTCAAAGGACCTTCGGTACCTTAGGCAGACCCTGACGGAGTTTGGAGGCCAGATAGCTCTCGGTGAGGAGAGAAACATTCGCGTGGCGATCGACTCTCCGTAAAAAATGCAAGCTACATAGCGCCGACATACTGCAACAGCTACGATTTCAGCTAACTTCTCGATCTGCTGCTTCACAAAGTTCAACTATTTACAAGTCCTGACTGTTGTAGTCTGAAGCTGGAGTCTCATCGCCCACCCACAGGTAGCTTTTGGAGCTGATGCTGGATTTCCCGACTTGGACTCCTTCCGCAAACTCTCGCAACATTACTGCAGTGTATGCTGTGTTTCCGCACGCTCGTGTCGACATGTCACCTATACTGTACCGGGTCGCGGAGGAGCTTGACGACCTCCGCTGACTCCAGGTTTCCGAAATACTGCCGTCGTCTTCGTTGATGTCGCTGGTGACATTCTCCCCTTGCAGGACGTGCACATAGTTGTCGTCCCAGGGGTAAAGACTATGTTGTCTTTCGAAATAGTTCTTCATCACGCTCGCGCGAATGATGTTTCTCAATAGGAGGGCAGCTGCCAGGAAAGAGGCAGGACTCATCGAAGACGAAGCGCTCGCAACAAACAATAGCACTCGAAATATCTCGTAAGATTTAGGGCCTATCGCTTTGAGCCACAGCGCTCACAGCCTTGCCTACTTCATCAAAGTGAGCTCTACATGTTCGTTGACCTCTTCACACTACACAGAAGAGCGAAACAAGGATTATGTCTTAGCATTTCAACTCCAACAGCAGACCATTACCAGTGCGAGAGAGAAAACTACAAAGGGCTTTGCTTTCTGTCGCATCGTCTCTCTTGCATGCAACTGACGAGAAAACCGTGTACTTACCCTCGCATTCACACGCGAACTATCAAACACGTCCTGTGCCGCATGCTGATCAGGTAGTGCCATGTATGTGTTGTACAGTGTACTCTCAGTTGACATGCCCCCTTTCGAACCCAGACAATCTTTTCGGGATTGGTCTATTATAAGAGCACCTTTGGGAAAGGGCTAATCGGGACCCCCAGTGAGAACGGTTGTGAGGAAATGCAGTTTAAAATCAACTTGTTTTCGCCCAAATCTAGGTAAAGTTCCATATTGTTGCGTTATAGAAGAACTCTTGTTTTAGCATCTCAAAGCTACTGCTACTCAAGCCTGTTGGTTGTGCGAGCGACATGCACACTACTACTGATCATGCCCGGCCTTGATGGTTCTATGCAAGGAAACCATGTTACACACCATTGCAATTTCCAGGCTTGATATCATTGTCTGGTACCGGTATATTCTTGTGCGTTTACTGCCAGATGTTCTATGGACGTTCTCTTGGACTTGTTATATTGCTGTGGATGGCGATTACCAATGTGCGAAGCTGTCCTTCTATTTGTGTCTGTCATGGAAGCACAACAGACTGTGCAGACAAGGCACTATCAGCAGTACCGCGTAATGTATCAAGTAATTCAACATATTTGTAAGTAGTCAAAGTGGAGGATTGAAAAATGTCATAACATGTTACAACAAAACCATTTGCTATTCTGGTCAGGACTTTCGTGGCATTGCTTTTCAAAGCTGTACAATGATGGTGAGGATGTGAGTCATGTGAGCCTGCATGACAGCGTATAACACAACCTTTGTGCATAGCTAGGGTACGGTATAGTTTCCGTCATGTGACAAAGCTGCCGCGATTGTCATTTTCTCCCCTCCTTGTGACAGTTGCATGATTGATATCAAACATTTTTTAGTTATTCACTCTATCTCCCTCATCCAGTTGAAGTAACTTTTGTTGATTCTGTAAGAACTGGATTACTCACTTTGGCTTCTCTGTGATGGATGATACTGATTGGTTTGCAGGAAATTATATGACAACCAATTTGATATTCTGCAACGAAGCACCTTCGTTGGCCTGGAGTTTCTGGTTGGCATGTGAGTACACAGCGCATCTCAAAATCTTAGTCAAGAAGACAAGCTGAATCGACATGTGGTTACTATAATTATTTAAACGGAATATAGAGGGGAAGGCGGGAATTGAAAGGGGAAGATGACCGTCTTGAGTGCACGCACCTTCCCCTTTCTCATGATATTTGTTAGCGTAGAACATTCCAAGTTGGAAGGCTGTTGGTTTGCGCATTTGAGACGTAATAGAGCTTCCTCAGGTCGTTGAATGTCAGTACATGTAGCACATCAGTCAGTGTTGTGCTAACTATTGCACCTTGTGACTCAATAATATCTTGTTTAAAACAGAGAGGTTCCAGGCTGTCCAAGAGAGTGCTCAATACCGAGAGGCAGAGCTGGTTCAAACAATAAGAGGACAGAGAAAGTGTTTTCTCTGTCCTCTTATTGTTGTAATATCTTGTTTATAACTACTAAAACGGTTGCACAAAACTACAAAAATGTAGTTTTATTTATTTGAAACTCGGATGTTGAGCCAATAATCTGGTATCTGGTTACAGTGATGGAGAGTTACTCTTAACTCGTATAAATATGTCCTTTTCCTTTCTACAGTTTTAATATTGTTAGGTACTTCCTCCCGTACGTTCTACAGCCTTTTCCAAGCTGGCCTGCATGCACTCTCGTACTCACCTTTTGTCTCCTTTTGTCACCTTTTGTTCCGTCGGCCTGGGTAGCTACTTGCGCGCACATGTTTGCCATAGCTACCCAGGCCCTTTATCTTGCCGGCCTCACTCGATCTCGCTCACTCTTTCATAACGTAGTCATTTCGTTCGTTCTTGTCTCCATCTATTCGCCTCCCACAATACATGTTGTTCCACGTACCTGTTCCCATTGTCCGTTCTGTCTTGGGAGTATGACTCCTCTTCGTACCCAACAGTATTATAATCAGTTTCCTCGGAGACAAGAATGAATTGATACTAAGGAGAAATCACACTTCAGGCTCTTTGCCAACATCTTGAGAGTTTTCACGAGTATGCTCTCAAGCCTTCTCCTCAGGTGAAATTCAGGCAAAGGCAAAGGAACAAGAACAGTGGATTAAGTACAGTAGAGTGGTGATGCAACAGGGCAAAGACGAAGATAGCTAAAACCAACGCAAGGAAAACGCGTGACCTATACACATAGAAACAATAACACAAGGTGTAAGTGCGAGAAAACCTAACATGCGTGACAAGTATGAAAATGACCGTTCCTCAATTTGTCTATGATGGGTTTCAAGTTTTGTTGAAGAAGTTGAGTTTAGACCACAACATTTTAAAGTGTCCACGTATTGTTCTACCCTCACTGAGCGTATTGTTCTACCCTCACTGTGCGTATTGTTCTACCCTCACTGAGCGTATTGTTCTACCCTCACTGTGCGTATTGTTCTACCCTCACTGAGCGTATTGTTCTACCCTCACTGAGCGTATTGTTCTACCCTCACTGAGCGTATTGTTCTACCCTCACTGAGCGTATTGTTCTACCCTCACTGAGCGTATTGTTCTACCCTCACTGAGCGTATTGTTCTACCCTCACTGTGCGTATTGTTCTACCCTCACTGAGCGTATTGTTCTACCCTCACTGAGCGTATTGTTCTACCCTCACTGAGCGTATTGTTCTACCCTCACTGAGCGTATTGTTCTACCCTCACTGAGCGTATTGTTCTACCCTCACTGAGCGTATTGTTCTACCCTCACTGAGCGTATTGTTCTACCCTCACTGAGCGTATTGTTCTACCCTCACTGAGCGTATTGTTCTACCCTCACTGAGCGTATTGTTCTACCCTCACTGAGCGTATTGTTCTACCCTCACTGAGCGTATTGTTCTACCCTCACTGAGCGTATTGTTCTACCCTCACTGAGCGTATTGTTCTACCCTCACTGAGCGTATTGTTCTACCCTCACTGAGCGTATTGTTCTACCCTCACTGAGCGTATTGTTCTACCCTCACTGAGCGTATTGTTCTACCCTCACTGAGCGTATTGTTCTACCCTCACTGAGCGTATTGTTCTACCCTCACTGAGCGTATTGTTCTACCCTCACTGAGCGTATTGTTCTACCCTCACTGAGCGTATTGTTCTACCCTCACTGAGCGTATTGTTCTACCCTCACTGAGCGTATTGTTCTACCCTCACTGTGCGTATTGTTCTACCCTCACTGAGCGTATTGTTCTACCCTCACTGAGCGTATTGTTCTACCCTCACTGAGCGTATTGTTCTACCCTCACTGAGCGTATTGTTCTACCCTCACTGAGCGTATTGTTCTACCCTCACTGAGCGTATTGTTCTACCCTCACTGAGCGTATTGTTCTACCCTCACTGAGCGTATTGTTCTACCCTCACTGAGCGTATTGTTCTACCCTCACTGAGCGTATTGTTCTACCCTCACTGAGCGTATTGTTCTACCCTCACTGAGCGTATTGTTCTACCCTCACTGAGCGTATTGTTCTACCCTCACTGAGCGTATTGTTCTACCCTCACTGAGCGTATTGTTCTACCCTCACTGAGCGTATTGTTCTACCCTCACTGAGCGTATTGTTCTACCCTCACTGAGCGTATTGTTCTACCCTCACTGAGCGTATTGTTCTACCCTCACTGAGCGTATTGTTCTACCCTCACTGAGCGTATTGTTCTACCCTCACTGAGCGTATTGTTCTACCCTCACTGAGCGTATTGTTCTACCCTCACTGAGCGTATTGTTCTACCCTCACTGAGCGTATTGTTCTACCCTCACTGAGCGTATTGTTCTACCCTCACTGAGCGTATTGTTCTACCCTCACTGAGCGTATTGTTCTACCCTCACTGAGCGTATTGTTCTACCCTCACTGAGCGTATTGTTCTACCCTCACTGAGCGTATTGTTCTACCCTCACTGAGCGTATTGTTCTACCCTCACTGAGCGTATTGTTCTACCCTCACTGAGCGTATTGTTCTACCCTCACTGAGCGTATTGTTCTACCCTCACTGAGCGTATTGTTCTACCCTCACTGAGCGTATTGTTCTACCCTCACTGAGCGTATTGTTCTACCCTCACTGAGCGTATTGTTCTACCCTCACTGAGCGTATTGTTCTACCCTCACTGAGCGTATTGTTCTACCCTCACTGAGCCATTATGACTGAATCACACCTTTAAAATGTTTCCTTCTTTTTCTCTGTGGCAGTGATTTAAACTGGAATCGGATTCATACAATAGAGTACGATGCCTTCCATGGCTTGCCGATACTCACCTCGATGTAAGACTAAAATCTGTCTTCGCTTGTTTGATGTAGTGATACGTGTACCTCAGCTTCACTGTTATTATAATAATATTAATACAGCACGCATATAGCTCATATGAAAAATCAAATGAGGGTCATGCATCTGTCGACAACGTCGAGCCAGTGCGTTCTGTCTGAGGCAAGTTGCTCCGCTTCCAAAAGAGACATATTGAGAAGTAAAAGGTCATTCCTAATGTTGTCTACCCATCTGGTCACTGGGCGACCTCTGGGCTTCTTTATATCTGTTATATACATTGCCATGTGAAGGGCTTTGTAGGACACAGCGTCCTTCCCTTCGCGAATGACATGTCCAAGCCATAATATGCGCCGGCGTCTACAGACTGCACTTATTGGCCATTGAGCAGTTTTAGCATAAAGAGCATTATTCGAAATTTTATTGGGAAAGATGATTTCAAGTATGTATCTGAGTTTACGGCGGTGCCACACATCAATTTTGCTTTCTAAGGCTTTTGTTAGAGTCCATAGCGCGCAGTTATATAGGAGAACTGGCAAAATGAGACAGTTGAACATGCTTAAAGGAGCACTCCGGCTTCATTTTCGACGCCGAGTTTTCGATGGCAAGACGAAGGTAGGTGAAAGAGAAGACCCCTCGAACAAGAACGAGTCTCCAGAAGCGATCGAGTCGAGCGGGAAGACGACTTTTGAATTTCGCCGAGCGAGCGCTGATGACGTAATGAGAGATTAGCTTGCCGGTGGAAATGCACCTACGCACATACATTTCACATACTTTTTGGCCAATTTTCAATCGAAGAGGAGGTTGTTTTCTATGTTCTCCCAACGTTGTGAGCGATCCCGTCTTCTATACCCTTCCAGGTATCCTGAGGGTCCTCCAGAGGAGAATTTATCTCCAGCAAAGCGTTGTTGATCCGCTAAATTCGTCTCGAGACATATTCACCCAGTACTGATAAATGTAGAATGTTGAATCTGTGATAATTGTTGACGATGGAGAGAGAGGCTAATAAGCCGCTGTCTCAGGGAGAGTGAAGCTGCTGGAAGTAACAGCGGGGAGCCCGTTAGCATCACATGAGCACCCAGACTTCAAAGCAGCTTGACCAAATCGGAGGGTGCTGACTATTTCCCTCGTTGTGTATCGTGAATATTACACCAACATGAATTACTACACTTATGCTGGTGAGTTTTTCTTGTTTTTGTTCGTACACTAGTACCCATGGCATGGCATGCTATGGCCTGGAGTTCTCTTTAGCAAATTCCTATTCCCTGGCGTTTTCTAAATTTCTGTGTAGTACTGAATGCGCGATCACTGTATTCCGATTTGGGTAGATGTGGGTAAAAAAATTCTATTTTCCAAATAGAGCGTTGGTAGAGAAATGGTTGCCCAAATACAACAAAATTGATTCTAAAGTTCTACAACTTGTGCTAAAATCCAGTCGAAGTAAAAATGATTCTTCATGACAGTTGGGGTCAATGAAATCTGATCCAGGCATGAAGAATGGTGACGCCTGCCACCCCAAGAACGTATGCCCATTTGGTGGGGGATATCATAGTACTCGAAGCGGTGCGCGTTTCAGTGTGGCATTAGAAAGTTTTACATGATCTCTGGTCAATGCAACATACGATAGCCATCATGAATTGCAGGCCTCGAACGCAACTCAGACCAGAATTGGCAGTTCCCTAAGTTAGATGCTTTATAATTCCATGCCCACAGCTGTAGTTATAGAGGTTTTTGCACATTATAGTTATAGTCGATAGGTTCATACTGATGACCACAAACAACGGCAGTTCAAACTTCAAATTGTTCATGAGCTGAGAGATTTCTCTTCACTATTTCTGTTGTGCACACAGGTCTGTCCAATATGTATTGACCGCAGTGGGTATGGTTTCTGCTCTGAGAAGGGAATCGCTGGAGCCACAGTCCAGCTAAACAGGCTTGCAAGAAAGAGAGAGGAGCCATCTTGTCAAGGCTGATACCTGATGTGTACCCACAGAATTCTCACGAGATACCTCACAGACTACGTCTCAGGGGCGTAGGAGGGGTTTTGGAAGTGGTACGACCAAAGGTCGGTGCGGCCGAAGGCCGTGTTGGAGGGGGGTCCGGGGGACCTCCCGCGGGAAAATTTTGTAAAAAAGACACAAAATCCTGCGTTCTTGGAACTTCTGGCACACTTCAGGCCCAGTGTGCAGTCGAGTCGAGTACAGTACTCAGTACGACTGCAGATGCATAACAGATCTACGAGTACGAGTCTAGAAAATGGTCAAAGTCTGATGCGCATACAATACATTATTTAGAAAAGCGATCCTGTCACAGGTCAGCTTTTCTATTATTGTGTTCACATGGCGCTACCTAACGACACCGCTATTCAGACACGTTGTCTACGTAGCTACGTAAGTTTCTACGTAAGATGCTCGGTACCTGGTCCTGGACCAGGGAGCTACTCCATGGCTCCTACCATCGCGCGGCCGGCTGGCCGCATGCGTGTGCATTGCAGACTTTTTGTTGGTGCCTTTTCGGATGTGCATGCACGAGGAACTTCCTTCTTTGGAACTGCTTCTTGCATGAGCTGTTTCGGATATTTCGTCTCCTGGCCTGGCTTATTTCGTTTCGGCGCTGCTGAGACCTCCTTTCGCGGAATATTACTCAATGACAGGTGAGTTGACCAGTTCCCTTTGATTCATTTGCTTGTGTTGACTCTTTCATTTACGAAAAGTGTGCTGATTTTGGGCGGAATGCAATAAATAATGGAAAAGCTGACAGGATCTCCTTTCTAAATTTAGCTTTTCCGCTGCCGAGGCCTCCTTTTACGGAATACTCAATGACAGGTGATCTCTGAGTTGACCAGTTTCCTTCGATTCATTTGCTTATGCTCACCCTTTCATTTACGGAAACGTGTGCTGATTTTATTCGGATTTAGATCCATTTTATCTCTTTGCCCTTGCCTACAGTGTGCGAAGAACGCCAGTTCACCTTCTTGACGGTAAGGCTTATGTTGCTGCTGAGGCTTAGATGTGTTGTCGAAATACTCCTGTTCATTGTACATTGGTACGTTACAAGTAAGGCACTGGTCAGTGGCATACTATCGTTGGCAGTTCCCAATCTGGAGGGAAGGTTCAAGGACCCATTGACCGAGTATGCAAAATAAATTCGCATATCAGGGAAAATCTCCATTATGGAGGTTCAGTGACTTGTTTGCTTCATACGAAACAAGCCAATGGGTGCAGTCTCGTCTCGTGAAAATCTCGTACTTGTATGAATGGATTTGTTTACTCGAGTCTGGGCTGTTTGATTTGTGAGTACCGCCGAGATTGCACTGCCCCAAATAAAGTTGCGTGTCGCCAAAGCAAAAATTACGATCTGCAATCTGTTTGTAGTACGAGGTGATTTGGCTTTTTTTAACATTTGGCATTTTTTAACAAATGTGTAAAATTTGCTTTTCTTCTGGCTGTTTCTCTGCTCTGGATGGCTGTATCGAAACATGGGTGGTGGCAAATGAGAGCCAGTTTATCGTTGATCAACATTGACCAGAAAATTTGGTGCATATAATTTAATTCTCCCTGCCACGTTGGTATACCTAGTGGTGGGTGCTTTGCTGTTTTGTGTAAAATGTGTAAAATAAGCCCCTGAATGGACGAGGAGGGCAGTGAATTGCTTCCGCAGGGCCTTTGGACGACGTCAGGCCGTCTTGCCATCACTAGAGACAGTAATGAAGAACAGTAGGTCACGGAATACACTCTGTGAGAACGAAAACATCGCTGCGATGCTATGCTATCTATCCAATTCCACCGTATAACACAGCCACTAGTTACAAATACAAAAACACGGGTTTCGCAGCATACAATGCAGTTCACTCCTCTGTTGATAGATTAATTTCATCCACTAGCAATCCTTGAAGTGATATCTATCAACTTCAGAACATTGATGACCGAATATCCCAGTTTGTGATGCCATTTTACAAATTTGTTAAAAAATGACACCAATTATTTGAATCCTGAGAATACAATGAAAGTAGGACATGATTCAAGACACTTTCCAAAGTGGAATCATTCCCATTCTTGGACACAACGGGCATGAAGGATAGCACTTCCACTTGCAACAATTCATTTGGACGTAGCTTGTCTAGAAGTGACTGAAAAAACGTCATTTTACAACCATGTTAAAAAAAGCCAAACCACCTCGTACCTGCAAGAATGTGCTGTACATGTATCGTACTTTCTCTGTTGCTGTTTCAGTTGCCGTCATGTTGCTAAAGAAAGGTTCAGTGACTCATTTGTTTCATACGAGACGAGTCGGTGTGGCTTAGAATCTTTCGCTGTAGAAGAAATCTATTCGTATGTCTTTTGGAGAAATAATTGTATTCACTAGTTATAAATAGGTTAAGACAAACTCACATAATAGATACCATCGGTCCCTTGGTGTTCGTCCTAAAGAGGTTCGACTGGATATCATTCATACTCACCAAAAGATGTGTAAGATTTTATTATTATGGAGTGCCTTGTTTATCTCTCAGTACCTCCAACCATAGCCTTGCCCCTTTTCTCCTCAGGATCAGTGTAGTTGTTGGAACGAGGTGTCGGACTCGGCAATGTATTTGTTTACATTTTAATCCGTGTTTATTGTTCCTCCTTTGCTGTGTTGTTTTAGAAAATCGTGGACTAACAGTTTGAAGTCATTGAACTACTTCCAAAAGTTGTATCGACATCAACAGGATTACGATTTCAGTGCAATATGATGCAGGATGACCTTATCACGATAACCCATGATTATAAACCATTATAAACACAGAATCAACAAAACCATCTGCGACACGCACCTGGTTACATTTCTCAAATAAATCTGAAATATCTGAAAGGCAAGACAATTTTATGACAGAGTCATGAAATTCTGCCACAGCAACATGCACAGAATGACCTCCGTATAATAATAAAAAAAGTATCACCACGGTCCACCACTACTCACATGTTTCCTCGCAGAAGAACATAATTATGTACTGTTACATGCTAGTGCCATTTTCTACAAGAAAAGGCTTGCACATCAATGCGTATAATACGGTATTGATATGATGTGATGGCCATCATTTACATATTGATATAGCATATACATGTAGGGCATTCCATTGATTGGTGACAGAAAAAACAAAAGAAATTATAGCAATAAAAACTGCTTTATGGCAGTTTTCAAAAAAAGTTATTGTGTTCTAGTCCATGGATCCCGTCTAAAAAGTAAGAAATTAACGAAATGTGATAGCCGAAAATTAAAATTTCACACAAAACCTCACAATAATCACACACAGAATGAAAAGCTACATTGTAGAAGACCTTTTCCCCTCGTGATCCTCTTTCCTATGCATGCATGACTGCATGTTGCCAATTGTTGGTGCAGTACAAGTTTAGTGTGGAAAGCAGCACTTCAAGTGTTGTGATTATTGTGAGGTTTTGTGTGAAATTTTAATTTTCGGCTATCACATTTCGTTAATTTCTTACTTTTTAGACGGGATCCATGGACTAGAACACAATAACTTTTTTTTAGAAAACTGCCATAAAGCAGTTTTTATTGCTATATGATTGTATGCATCGATGGATCCTGATTTTTTTATTACGGTTTTGCACGTTCCAGACGGACCACACTTTTCGAAAAGTGGTACGGCCATGGTCGTACCAGTCGTAGCGGGTGCTACGCCCCTGCGTCTGGTGTATACTTCATAGTACTCCTTCGACTACTGTCTAGAATCAAGTCGACGGAAACAACTCTGACTTCAAACGAGCCGTCGATTAGACAAACAAAGCCTTCTCTTATATAATTGATCACTCTGACAACTCATGACCTATTCCTAACGATTGCCACCGCTTATAAAGGTGTGGAGTGCTGTTTGGAATGTGCTCACAATCTCAATAATTCAGGGCTCTAATTATTTGAACAATGTGTTGGAAATTATTCCATTTTTCCTTCCATAAATGTTGTATCCACGGATAATCCACAGTGTTGCAAAGTTTCAGAGTTCTCAGGGTATCAAGCAAATTATTCCAAATACAGTGAAATTGTTAGTGGACATTATAGCGTTACTTGTAGTTCCCTGGTCCTTTTCTTTGCTGTAAATTAATCATTGGCCCTCTATCTGAGTCCAACAGTGAAATTGTTAGTTCATATTGAGTGGGTATATGGGACGGGGAGGGGGGGGGGGGGTGAAAATATTTCTATACAAGGGACCTGCAACTGTAATGCCATAGAAAAATAGCTGGCAAATATGTAGAAAACAGAAATGCATGTTCCCATCATTGTGCATGGACCGGCGCAGCAGGCCGAAGCTATCAGCCAGAACAGGACTATTTTACAATCACCTACAGATATTTGCGCTACTCCAGTATTCTCCGTGAGCTGTCCCATTCCACAATGGTTCATGCCACCATTATTTCTGGTATACCGGTAGTATCCATGTGCATAATCCAAGACCATGTCGGATTCTTCTGTAATTTTTGCAGCGGCAAAAGTACATAGCAATGCTTGACTCGGTCACTGGGGCTGTCAAACTTCCCATCACAAATGAACTTCAATTTCTCTTCTGTTACAAGTATATGTACAGTACTGCCCATGACTTGGCCATGCTTCATCCACAGCTGGGCGAAGAATGTGGCGTTGAATTCCATAGCACACCTTCTTGCTGCCATGCAGAAGTATGTTGAGAAGTGAATATATTAATTTTTTACTGAAAGACAACAGCCACTGAAGAGGATAGCAGCAGGCTTGGGTGAATTTCCTGCAGGTACACGTTGTTTGTAGGTCCACTGGTCGGTCTCCATATCATCAAGTTCAGAAATCACCTGTACTTCACATCTTGTGGAAGGGATCCTGATCGAATAGTTTCCTGATCATAAAATTCACTAAAACGGCGAGACAAATAGTCTGTACTCCCCGATTCCGTCAAGCTGCTTTGAAGTCTGGGTCCTCATGTGATGCTAATGGGCTCCCCGTTGTTACTTCCAGCAGCTTCACTCTCCCTGCGACGGCGGCTATCAGCCTCTCTCTCCATCGTCAACAAAATATCACAGATTCAACATTCTACATTTATCAGTACTGGGTGAATATGTCTCGAGACGAATTTAGCGGATCAACAACGCTTTGCTGGAGATAAATTCTCCTCTGAAGGACCCTCAGGATACCTGGAAGGGTATAGAAGACGGGATCGCTCACAACGTTGGGAGAACATAGAAAACAACCTCCTCTTCGATTGAAAATTGGCCAAAAAGTATGTGAAATGTATGTGCGTAGGTGCATTTCCACCGGCAAGCTAATCCCTCATTACGTCATCAGCGCTCGCTCGGCGAAATTCAAAAGTCGTCTTCCCGCTCGACTCGATCGCTTCTGGAGACTCGTTCTTGTTCGAGGGGTCTTCTCTTTCACCTACCTTCGTCTTGCCATCGAAAACTCGGCGTCGAAAATGAAGCCGGAGTGCCCCTTTAAGCGGGACTGCTGGGTATGGCGTTTCCATGATACACTGGAAAATGCCCAGTTCGCTGCTGTTACACGTGCTTCAATGTGTTCCACTGACCCCAGACGAGAACCCAACAGTTTATTATTGTACTCCCAAATATGTGGAATTTCACGGTTCACCAAGCAGACTGAAGTGAAAGGCTAGAATCTCACTTCAATGCTCCCAAATTCTGTTGAAAAGTCTCTTGACATTGTCTCTTGACATTGTGAACACATTCATGTACTTATACATTCACATAACACGCATGCAATGACAAGTACAATTATAGCGATAGTACCCACTCTTTCTCTTTTCTTTTGGGCAAATGATGCAGCAAGATATCAATGACGGTTGCCCTGCCGTCAAACCCAGCTTGGATTTTGGTTTCGGATATCCGGGGTCCGAATTAATTAAAGGGGAAGTATACCCTAAAATCAAATTTTCACCAGTCTGAGGAAGCTAAGACGCTCCCTTCCTCCTTTATTCCCAATCGAACTCGCGCACTTCCACCGAAACTGGGTGACTGCGCCCTACTAGATAGGGATTTGTATGGAAAAGTCACTAAAAACGCCGTTTCGCTCTTATAAAAGCGCAGATGACCGCGATTAGCCCATATGTTGTAGTCTTTTGGCCACTGTGTCGACTGGCTTTGGTCCGAAAAGGCTGCGATGCACCGTTTGGCCCTTATTCCCAATCGAACACGGTTGAGTAAGCGGTCACGTGCTCATTTACAGCCTGGTTGGGCCCGTTTATGTCACTCGAGTTGAACCTTTGAACCAGCGAGTCGTAAAAGCCTCTTATGACTCCCTGCTTTTAACCTTTGAGTTGAACCTTGATGTGAAAATTGTAGCCTGCAGGCACGGTGACCAGGCGACTGGTGTACGCATGAGCACGTAAGCGCTTACTCAACCGTGTTCGATTGGGAATAAGGGCCGAACGCTACATCGCAGCCTTTTCGGACCAAAACCAGTCGACCCAGCGGCCAAAAGACTACAACATATGGACCAATCGCGGTCATCCGTGCTTTCATAAGAACGAAACGGCGTTTTTAGTGACTTTTTCCATTCAAATCCCTATCTAGTAGGGCGCAGTCACCCAGTTTCGGTGGAAGTGCGCGAGTTCGATTGGGAATAAAGGAGGAAGGGAGCGTCTCAGCGTCCTCGGACCAAGACCATTTGACTCAGCACCCCGAAGACTACAACTGGTGAACATTTGATATTAGGGTATACTTCCCCTTTAAGCTGATCTGCTGGGAATATCTGACACACCCTGATCATGTGATACGTGCTGTACAGATATGTCCATTCAACTAGGCTTTCCCCAAATCAGCCGGCCGAAAAATTCGCGGAAAACGACACTCATCGAAATATCGCTAGGCTTTTCGCCGAGGCAGGCATAGTGGGATGGTCTAAGACCATGATTGAGAAACAGAGGGTACCAGGTTCAAGTCCTGCTTGGAAGCGGAAAGATTTTTCCAGCCGTGCTGCGACCCACAGTTAATTGGGAACTCATGGCCTGGCACGAGGAAACACATGGATGCAGTGAATGGGATTGTCGGTCTTTGACCACATGCTGGTGAGCTGATCTACTCACCTCCCACCGCTTTAGGAGCTGTATCTGCGCCTTAGTCCTTGAAGGGTGGTGGCGTTCCTACGGATGCGGATAACTCGGCCTCTTTATAGATAAACCGAGTCTCATGCAAACTGTGAAATTTTTTTTCGCCGATTTTGGAGTGTTCCTTTGAGAATTGCCGAAAATCTACCAAAGTGTTGTTGCAAAGTGCTTTCAGGAACGAATGATCTTTTTATTTTTATTTTTTTTTACAAAGTAAGTTACATTTATAAAGACAGGTAAGTCTAACAAATGAGGACTGAGACCTCTACAACAGGGTTTTTATGCCTGAAAGCAGGTGCATGATTTAACAAGCAGGTTGTCAGTCTAGATTTAATGCGCAGATGGAGAAAAAATGCGCAGAATTTTTGTAATGAGATGAAAAGCAGAAATAATAAGAAAAGATGAAATGAAAGCTTGCTCACAACCCCGCCCAGCCTTGCGAACTGGGTATGGTGGATTAAGAACCCGGTTCAACGCTCGAGCAAGCGCTCTCCACTCAAGGTGTTCACAGCAACTGATAGGAACTCCTATGGGGAAATTATAGAAAAGAAATAATAAGATAAAGAGAATAAATTTCAACGCACCTCAATAAACGGAGCCCCACATACAGTACCTCAGAAAAGTGGATCTTCCGACCAGTGTTTTTGTTGACGTCGCAACCAGATGATGTAGCTGCTTCGCAGAAACGTCTTACTGCACAAATTACAAATAAATTTTATTCTTCGATTAGAAAACCCAAGCGCTTTCATGCCCAAATTTCGTACCCTCGTCAGACAGCACTTCAGTATCTCCCAGTAAACAAAGTCACAGTCCCCACTTCCGCTGCATAGCTCGCTGAGCATCCCATTGCTTTGTAAGTTGCTAATCCATAACCTCACCGTTAATACCTCCAAAACTGAACGAACAAAGATATACATGGCTGATGATCTGGAGGAGCGTGGTTCCGAAGCATGGAGAAATGCGAAGTTGCTGGGATCACGGCTAGGCTCAGAGCAAGATGTCCAAGCCAGAAAGGCCCTAGCAACCCAGGCATTCTGTTCGTTGTACGCACTCTTCAAGCATCAATCTACCTCACTACTGCTTAGAGTTGCGCTGTGCAATACCTATGTGAAGCCAGTGCTGTTGTACAACTGTGCGACATGGGGTCTCACAGATGCCACCACCAGAGGGATTGACACCTTTCATCGAAGGCATATGAGAACAATGGCTGGTGTTAAGTTCCCGAACACAATTACCAACAAGCATCTGTACGACATCTGCGGCCCAGCACCAATTTCGCTCGAGATTGACCAACGGCGTTGGGAGTTCCTTGGTCACGTACTGAGAATGCAGAAGAGCTCTCCCCCACAGCGCATGTTAGAGTTTTCAGCCACCGCGAGCCTGCGCGGTCGACTGGGACGACCCAGGACAACTCTCCTCTCAGCTCTTTCTCAGGACTGCCTAGCCCGACTCGGCATTCGCCTGGGCACGCTTAGAGGCCTTAATCAGCTGCGGCAGTTGGCAGGGGATATGTCACGGTGGAATGGCACCCCGCGGCACTCATCTTCCTCTGCCGAGCCGCGTCCTTGACTTATCCCCTGCAGGGTGAACATCATGCACGAACAGTCTACCGTCTTTCTGACATTGCCACTCGAACTTGACAATAGAAGCTGCTTTTCGTATGTGCAGTTACATTGAGCCATGGTGTTTTTGTCTTATATTTGTGAATCCTTCCCGGAAGCAAATGCTGGTTTTTATGCATTCGTGTAATTACTCAGCGTTATTTGCAATAATAATAATAAATAATCCCTTCCCACTTTCTGTACGTGCTCTTCATTTTCTTTTTTTCTCTTCTTCCGTGGTTGGTCTCACCCTCTCCTCAATTCAATTGGCTGTCTTGACATGCCACGAGGTGCAGAAATAAATAAATAAATAAATAAATTTCAGAGCCCTCCGAAGAGAGTCCGGGATGAAACCACGCACACCTACCTCAACCGAAAAAGAAACGACCTGCCACCCGTTTGCTCGGCATTGATCGGCCAGATCCGCATACCGCCTGTCCTTCCGCGAGTTACTGACACTGAATCTGTCCTCAGCACAAACTGTCAACTCCATCCAGAATACAATCCTACGACTCGTAGAGTACAGAACTATATCTGGTCTTAGGGTGGTAAGTGCAACACAGCTTGGGAAAGAAATCTTTGCACTAACTGAGTCGACAAGAAGTTTCCAGTCTGAGGCCGCTGACAGGAGATCAGTCGTAACCAACTTTCGTCTGGGCTCAACGCGAACTGGCTTCTCCCCCGCCTTGCGAAACGAGTCAAGCTCATTTGAATTTTCGCTCATTTGAATTTTCGGTTTGTACGGTGTTTGCAGCAGCGCGGATTCGAATCTCCTCACGCATGTTCCTGACGATGATCCCGAGTACGTTGTCGTGCCTCCAGGTGTAACGTCCCTGGTCCAGCGCTACGCGACAAGCGCCAAGCACGTGGCGCGTAGTACAGGCCCAGGCACGGCACAAACTACAGTACGGATCCACTACGGTGTTTCCCCAACGGCGTAGGTTCGTCGGAGAAGGTAGCACGTCGAGGGTTGATGCGAGAAGAAATTTCGAATCCTTACCAGTACCACCGTACAAAAGGGATTTCCACGAAAGGTCCTGCCACATCACCGATGTCCACTCCAACCACTTGCCTTGCACCTGAAGAGTCTTCAGCCTCAAAATCTGCTCCTGCACGTTGATCTCCTCAAATGTTTGAAGGAGATCCTTCCTTGGGGGTTTGGAATGCTGCTTCGGAGCACGAGCACCCAACCCTGCACGATGATTTGACGATGTTGGTGGACGGAGAGTCCCTGAACCTACTGATGCCTCTGCACACTCCAGCTCTATTGTCGCCGCATACCGCTTTGTCAGCTTCGCATCCTTACTCCGACGCAGAGTGTACAACGCCCTCATGCACGCGTCCCCACTCGATCGAAGAATGTGCCATTTGATGGACTTGCACTTTTTCCACACCGTAGGAAGCTAGTGGAGGCGTAAGCCGAAGCTTTTGCGACTGCCAATAAAAAGAATGGCAGAGTTTGCGCATCGAGGTAGGCCTGACCATTTCTTCAAAAGTGGGGTGGTAAACACATAAAGTGCAGTTCACGTACAAAACCTTGTATAAGTTCAAGAACCTGGAAAGACCAAGAAAGCTTGGGCACTACAAGATGGTGGTAAAGCCATAGCTTGTGGTGGTCTTGAAGCCAAGAGCCATCTACTTTTTGCATGAGAGATACAGTGAGTTGACGGATGTCTTCCCGCTGGGTCTGCTCAGAGCAATCAGCATGGAGATGCAGCCTTCGCCCCAGGAACTTTAACTCTTCGGTGTCAATGAAAGCGATCTTCCTCCCTGACATCGTCAGGCGGGGATCGTAAGGTTTGTACCGGCCATCTACAAGCTTTGCTGCACTGCTTTTGCATTTGTGTGGCGCCGCCTGCATACATTGGGTCCTCGAGAGAAAGTCCTCCGTGACCGCAATGAGTTTTTGACAACCTGCACTAGATTTGCTATAGAGGCCTAGGTCATCAGCAAAAGCTCTTTGGGACACTTGCAAAGGGGCAGATTTAATATCATAGGAGAAAATGTTGAGTCACCTCCACTATTACACTGCGCTCTTTAGCTGACTAGACCCTCCTGCACACAACCATCACCATTGCGAGGACACTTCCGTAGACGATATTGATAAACTCCTTCAGACAGCTGTTTCGCTAATACATAGCTCATCAGTGAAGGTAGATGTTGAATGATTACAAATATAGACCAAGCTGCTATTATATAGGGGGTTTCCACATACAAAACTGGCATAGCTGAGGTGATAACGCGGGAAAAGGAAAGTGTGAAGTACTGTTGACGCGCATTGGACATGCATGCAGCGTCGGAAATTCGGCGCGGAAAATCAATCACTATTCAATGCAGAAATAACGTGCCAGAATCAGAGTACTATGTAGCTAGTGAGAGTCTGTGTACTAACTAGTATTGCAGTTGTCCTAGCGCCATGAAGGCCTGCGAACGCACCTCACGACCCGCCGACGTCAACAGCCACAGCAGCCCCTGGGGCATGACACTGTACTGCTCGCCCGTCGCGCCAAGACGCTTGGCAGTCACTAGGCTTCATGCCACCGATGTTGTCCGCAAGCTACCTTGTTATCTGCCAATACCCACTGCCGCTGACACGCTGGGAGGCCCCGCGGCATTCGCCCAGTATATCGTCGTCAGACCTGTGTCGACGGTACAATAACGCTGGTAGAAACAAACAGTTGGTCGTATGGTATTGCGTCCTCCGGATTGTCCCCTGACTCGTCTTGTCCCTCTTCTTGCTCTGACGCCAACGGCGCACGTATCGTAATTATTATTACAGGGTGCGACAGAGCTCTCGGCCATTGAAGAAAATGTTGAGTCACCTCCACTATTACACTGCGCTCTTTAGCCGACTAGACCCTCCTGAACACAACCATCACCATTGCGAGATCATAGGAGAGGCAACTTAATTCAGGGGCTGCAAGTGAGTCCAGCAGAAGCTGGAAACAAATATTGAAAAGGACCGGGGACAAGGGGCACCCCTGGAAAACACCAATGTTGTAATTAAAGGTGGGAGTGTGTGGTTGTACGACGAAAGCGCAAAGACTGTCGTAGTAGGAAAAAATATATTTCCTGAATTGCAAAGGAAGGCTGTAGTGGGTTAGAGCATACTGTATCAGATTGTGGTGCATTGAACAAGAGAGAGAGAGAGAGAGAGAGAGAGAGAGAGAGTAAGTTACATTTATAAAGACAGGTAAGTCTAACAAATGAGGACTGAGACCTCTACAACAGGGTTTTTACGCCTGAAAGCAGGTGCATGATTTAACAAGCAGGTTGTCAGTCTAGATTTTATGCGCAGATGGAGAAAAAGCGCAGAATTTTTGTAATGAGATGAAAAGCAGAAATAATAAGAAATAATAAGAAAAGATGAAATGAAAGCCTGCTCACAACCCCGCCCAGCCTTGCGAACTGGGTATGGTGGATTAAGAACCCGGTTCAACGCTCGAGCAAGCGCTCTCCACTCAAGGTGTTCACAGCAACTGATAGGAACTCCTATGGGGAAATTATAGAAAAGAAATAATAAGATAAAGAGAATAAATTTCAACGCACCTCAATAAACAGAGCCCCACATACAGTACCTCAGAAAAGTGGATCTTCCGACCAGTGTTTTTGTTGACGTCGCAACCAGATGATGTAGCTGCTTCGCAGAGACGTCTTACTGCACAAATTACAAATAAATTTTATTCTTCGATTAGAAAACCCAAGCGCTTTCAGAGCCCTCCGAAGAGAGTCCGGGATGAAACCACGCACACCTACCTCAACCGAAAAAGAAACGACCTGCCACCCGTTTGCTCGGCATTGATCGGCCAGATCCGCATACCGCCTGTCCTTCCGCGAGTTACTGACACTGAATCTGTCCTCAGCACAAACTGTCAACTCCATCCAGAATACAATCCTACGACTCGTAGAGTACAGAACTATATCTGACCTTAGGGTGGTAAGTGCAACACAGCTAGGGAAAGAAATCTTTGCACTAACTGAGTCGACAAGAAGTTTCCAGTCTGAGGCCGCTGACAGGAGATCAGTCGTAACCAACTTTCGTCTGGGCTGAACGCGAACTGGCTTCTCTCCCGCCTTGCAAAACGAGATGAAGTCAAGCTCATTTGAATTTTCGGTTTGTACGGTGTTTGCAGCAGTGCGGATTCGAATCTCCTCATGCATGTTCCTGACGATGACCCCGAGTACGTTGTCGTGCCTCCAGGTGTAACGTCCCTGGTCCAGCGCTACGCGACAAGCGCCAAGCACGTGGCGCGTAGTACAGGCCCAGGCACGGCACAAACTACAGTACGGATCCACTACGGTGTTTCCCCAACGGCGTAGGTTCGTCGGAGAAGGTAGCACGTCGAGGGTTGATGCGAGAAGAAATTTCAAATCCTTACCAGTACCACCGTACAAAAGGGATTTCCACGAGAGGTCCTGCCACATCACCGATGTCCACTCCAACCACTTGCCTTGCACCTGAAGAGTCTTCAGCCTCAAAATCTGCTCCTGCGCGTTGATCTCCTCAAATGTTTGAAGGAGATCCTTCCTCGGGGGTTTGGAATGCGAGAGAGAGAGAGAGAGAGAGAGAGAGAGAGAGAGAGAGAGAGAGAGAGAGAGAGAGAGAGAGAGAGAGAGAGAGAGAGAGAGAGGGAGAGAGGGAGGGAGGGAGGGAGGGGGGGGAGGGAGGGAGGGAGGGAGGGAGGGTGGAAGGGAGGGAGGGAGAGAGAGAGAGAGAGAGAGAGAGAGAGAGAGAGAGGGAGAGAGGGAGGGAGGGAGGGAGGGGGGGGGGGGGAGGGAGGGAGGGAGGGAGGGAGGGTGGAAGGGAGGGAGGGAGAGAGAGAGAGAGAGAGAGAGAGAGAGAGCTGGGAGATAGAAGGGCACAGTGTTCTTGGTGGTGGGGGCCGCGAAGGATAACAGGTTCTGGACATGTGCATGAGAATCAGAATATTGGTGATGATAGCAGCAGGGTTATACGGTAAGCAGCTGAACACTAACAAGAACAGGGAAAGCGTTGGCGAGCAGATTCAAAGGGCATCAGTAGCAGAGAGCCAGTCCTGAGCAAGAAGGTGACGGTACACCTTTTTCTTGAAGCTTTGCATGTGGGGCTGGGCGGGTGGGCGGTGGAACAGGTCTGGTGGCAGGGCATTCCACGTTGCAACGGTGCAAGCAGGGAATCCTTGGAGGCAGCTATTCCGGGTGTTGGCAGGCAGGCCAGTTGTCATCTGGTATGGATGGAAATCCTGCAGCTGGAAAGACTGACGGGTAGGTCTTGTCTCGGGGGCACGGTGAGTGGCTGGTTTGGGCAGCATCTGCTTCAGAGGGCTGGATGCATCCAGATAGCAGAGCTTGTAGGTATAGGCAAGTGCAGCTACCAGGCTACGGTGTGCCAGGCTAGGGAGCCAAGTACCTGCTCCGATGATGTGGAGGGCCCTTCGCTGGATCTGGTCCAGCTTCTTGAGATGGGACGAGGGTGAGCCCATCCACACTAAGGGGCAATACTCGAGTGTGGGTCGCACAAAGCCGTCGTAGACGCGTTGGCGGCTCTCGGCGTCCAGAATGGGAGACGCTCGCTTCAGGAAGCCAATCTGCTGGTTAGCACGGGAAGCTAGGGAGCAGAGGTGGAAGGAGTAGCTCAGGGTGTCGTCGAAGGTGACTCCCAGGAGTTTCAGCCGACTCTTTTCACTGACCGGTGTGCCGTCAAATGTTGCTCGAGGGAGCTCCCGGGGCTGGCGATGGTGGCCTATAGAGAGATAGCCTGCGTCTTGGAGGGCTCAAATTTGATCCTCCACTTATGTCCCCAACGGGAAAACGCATCAATGCCCTGCTTTATTAGTTTATTATTACCGTACTGACAATATATGTTGCCGCAGTGAGGCCATGAAGCGTTACATTGGCACATGTTTGCCGCACGCAGGGCGTTACATGCAAAGTCGCACAGGAGCCGTTACACAGGTTTCTATATTGCCGCAGTCCTTTTTTTGCTATTGCAGGACTTCCTGCTGCGTCCAGTTTTGAACTTTTCACCACGCGGTACACATGCTTTCACAGTTTTCAGCCTTTTTTGCAATGAAAAGATCGCCGCACCCCGCCGGACGCGCGTTACGAACGCAACGAAAATTTGTCGCACTAGCCTGGTCGCGCGTTACGCCGCACCCCCCTGCGTTACGCGTTATTGCCAGTACAGTATTTTGTTTTTACTGAATACCACAGAATCATTAGATGCTGCACAGCGTTGGCAGTGGCATATTGGATGGAAGTGGGGGCGGGGCAAAAGTAACTCCTCCGACCAAAGGTCTCGGAATCATCGTTACTCCTGTGCGCCGATACATAGGAGAAAAGAAACATGTGCATCCAAGAGGGAAGCACCGGCTTTGCAAACGATAAAGGGGAGAATTTGAGATTGAGATAGGACAAAACAATAGTAAAAGCAGTGCACCGTAGGAATATGGAGAGAACTGATAATCGCATATTAAGGCTGAGCGAAGGGGATCAAAGGGGGGTAGAAGGGAGCTGGAGTGCGGTCAGTATAATTAGGCTGGTGTGTTGGCTGCGATGGACAGATCATAACCTGTCTGTGGCCCACTCCCACTTGCTACGCCGCAAGTGGTCGTTGACATTTTTCTTGAAGGTGTGCATACCTCCACGAGAAGGGGGAGACTGCAGAAGGGCAGGTGGGAGCTGATTCCAGGTTGCGATGAGGGAGTGGGGAAATGAGCGGAGCGTGTTGTTTCGTGACTGAGGAGGAAGGATACTGCTGAGTTGTGATGGATGATATGCTGCAGATCTGGTTGTCTCACGGGTAGACATGTGGCATTGCGGTGCGGCTGCTGATGGTGGCAGAATGGCTTTCACCATTTCCGGACCCTCCACAAAGTGCAGCTTGTACAGAAAGCAGAGCCCTGCTACGGTACGGCGAATGTCGAGGCTCGGGAGGTATGATCCGTCTCCAATTATGTGCAGGGCACGGTGCTGGATGGCAGTGAGGCGGGCCAAGGTGGTGGGGCTGCGCTCATCCACACCAGCATGCCATACTCTAACACAGGGCGGACAAAGCCACGGTACACGATTGCCCGGTGCTTTGGGTCTAGCACAGCCGATGCCTTACGGAGGAAGCCGAGCCGCTGGGCTCCGCGTACTGCAAGCTGTCGGATATGGCTGCGGAATGCCAGCTGCCTGTCGAAGGTGACGCCAAGAAGCTTGAGCTCCTCTACTTCTGGCACGACTGCTCCTTGGAAGCGTATTGCGTTCGGGGGGTTGGCGAGCGGTGGTGGCTGATGGTCAATGCCTGCGACTTTGTGGGCTCGAACTTGATCCTCCACCTGCTTCCCCATGCTGCCAGTGAGTCTACTGCATGCTGGAGGATTGCTGTCTCTTCTGGCAGTCTGTGTCGGGTGGTGATGCACTTGTAGAGAGTTGTGTGTCGGCGTATACAGCCAGCTTCGCCCCATCAGGCAGGTGGTCTTCTGCGTCGTTGACGTACAGAAGGAAGAGGGTGGGGCCGAGGATGCTGCCCTGCGGCACGCCAGATTGGATTCGGTGAGTCGGTGAAGACTGGCCGCCTATGACGACGTGGATGTGGCGGTCTGCCAGGTAACTCCGGAGCCAGGCAAGGAGGGGGCCACTTATGCCGCACCGCTCAGCCTTGTGGAAGACGCCGTTGTGCGAGACCTTGTCGAAGGCCCCGGCAATATCTACTGCGAGGACCCTGACGAGGCCTCCACCGGCAGCTGCAAGGCTCCACTCATGCTGAAGAGCAATCAGCAGATCAGAGGTTCCCAGTCCAGTGCGAAAGCCAAACTGCCTGTGAGAAAGGATGTCATTCTTCTTCAGGAAGTTGGAGAGGCTGCGGTTCATGATGGACTCCATACACTTAGACATTATGGGCAGTAGTGATATCGGTCGGTAGTTTCTGGGGTTCGACTTGGGGCCTTTCTTGTGTACCGGTACGACGTTAGCAACTTTCCACATGGCAGGTTGATGACCACTGCAGAAGCACAGGGTAAACAGCTTGGATAGGGGCAGGGCCAGAGAGTCGGCACATTTTCTCAGCATTCTAGCGGGTACTGCATCAGGCCCTGTGGCTTTACTTCGATTCAGGGCTCGGAGTATCCGGCGTACGTTGGCTTGGCGGAAGTGGACGTTGCAAGCGTATTTGCGGTGCGCCGGCAGACATGCGGGAACAGCCCCGACTGTTCTGCAAAGTCATCGTCTAGGTTGCACTTCTGGGCAAAGTACTTCCCGATGACGTTAGCCTTTTCGTGGCTTTTGGTGCATTCCATGCCATCGGGGTCAACCAGGACTGGGATGGAGCTGTCCCGGCCATGCCCTCCAACTCGTTTAATCACGCTCCACCACTCTCTGTCCTGCAGGCTGCCCGTCCGGAGGCGTTGTTTGACATGGTCGATATGTCTGGCTTTGGCTCTTGCTAGACATTTTGTTGAGTCAAGGCGTGCTAGCTTGTATGTACACTTGAGCGCTCCATTGCTGGGGTCATCGCGGAATTTCCGCCAGGCATTGCGCTTTCTGTCGACTGCTGCAGAGCATTCTGGCGTCCACCAGATTGGGTCCTTTGGTCTGGTCTTGAAGACCTTGGATGGTATAAAGCGCTGCATTCCCTCAGTGATTCGCATGGTCAGAAGCTCACATGATATGTTTGGGTCGTCGCCGATTATTGTGTCCCAGTCAGTAGTCCGGAGGAAGGCAGAGAGGCGGGGCCAGTCAGCACGCTGGTATCGCCATACTGTACGAGTGGTGGGTTGGTCTACAGATGCAGTAAGCTGGAAGTCGGCTATGACAACAGCATGGTCTGATCTGCCAAGAGGTGGTTGGGTGGTGGTAGACACAGTTCCAGGCACATCCGACATGACGAGGTCAAGGATGTTTTCTCCACGAGTGGCAGAGGTGACGTGTTGTCGGAGACCATGTACACAGCACATGTCTTCTGCAGCTTCTCCAGCAGCCGAGGTGCGTGGACTTCCAAGCCATTCCCGGTTGTGGGCATTGAAGTCCCCTGCCACAATAATGTGTGAGCAGGACTGCCGGGCTTTGTCGATGTCAGATTCCAGCTTTGCAGCAACACTAATCCAAAGAGTTTCACACTCAGAGTTGATGTCCAGTTGTTTGCACACCATCACTTCTTTCAGCCATATGGCAACTCCGCCACCTTGCGCTGTCCGGTCTCGACGCCTACTGTCATCCAAAGTGAAAGACCGACTCCGGTTGACATCCCTAGTGAAACATCACCACCAACAGACCATATCACTACACAACCACCTTACGATCAGACGAAATCAGTAAACGTGGGTAACCCTCATTTGACAGACCCCAAACTCTATCTTTTATCTCTGATTGTTATTCCTATAATTCGTGCTGTTGTATATCTCATAAAACGTTCCAGCTGTTCGATGAGTGTTGCCCCTGAAAATGATCCAAGAAACTTACATCAGCCTAGATTAGATTTTAATCCGACACCATTACCAGTATGCTTGGTGGAAACAATCTAGCAAGATCACCCTCAACCTTTGATGTAACTGGTATGGTCTGATGGGAAAAAAGAAAACGGTTTATGATAAAAATGATGAAACAGAAAATGATATCTGCCCTCTTAGAAATTTTCATGTTGTGTTTCACATTCCTTTCCTATTCCTGGGAATAAGTGTTGGGTAGAGGGTGATCATATGGTCTGTTTCCCTTCACCCTGATTAAGTGTTCTACTTACAAATGGGGCTTGAAGCTGCTTGTTCACATTCCTGAACACAACTCTATAGGGCTTGAAAGTGCTACGTCACTCCATAGCAATGATAGCAACAATTTGAAAAATTCGAAAACTGGATCCACCTGGATCCAGTTTTTGTATGGATCCAAGCACATTTCAAGCGGTCTCACTCACAGCAAGGTGATGTTGCCAGTGAAACTGACTGATTTGGCTAGTGGGGGCGGGGTGACAACTGGTGGCGAAGTAAAAGTTGCACCTGCATACGACATGAGTGGGTTGCTATGCACCCACATACTGAGGCAATAGCAAAGTCACACCTTGGTGGATCCAAAATAGAAATCTGATGTCAATTTACTACTCCCAGGCCGTTTTTGACGTCATCACTTTCAAGCCCTATCGCCAGCCTTTGGCATCTCCACCGTGGCTTCAGGATGTTCGCTGCAGTACATCATATTATGATTGTTCAATGCCTTCTCCGTGGCGTGAGTTGAGAGACATCTGAAGCAGACGAAATGTGCTCGACGTGCTCCTGTAGCAACAAGCCGACTGAAGGACTTTATCAACACCCAGTGCTGGACATCCACGTCATTGCTTTCGTCTTGAATGAGCAGTACATTGATGGCAGTTTGCTGTTGCCGAGAAATTCTTAACGGATATGTTGAATCCACAAGACAGCAACGTAGCGAGTAAAGGTAGATCTTCTTACGAGAGTCGAGAGTCGAGGTAGAGCATGAATCGAGAATCAGGAATCGAGAGCGAGTGAGAGAGAGGCAACGCAATATAAAGGGCCTGGGTAGCTATGGCAAACATGGACGCGCAAGTAGCTACCCAGGCCAAATGAATAATGCATGAACTAATGAATTATATGAATTAATAAATTGTGGGCCTAACAGATATTTATGACTTTCTCTTCATATCCCGACCTCATCACGCACTGAAACACCATCGGCTGCACCAACCAGATCAACTTTGGCTACAACTAGTACAAGTGAATATACGGGAAGCAGTTCGGATGGCTGGGCCGAAGTTGTACGGCGTCGGGTCACGTCCCGGTACGTGAAGCCTGTGGCCCCAGCTAACCCCAACATCCTTACAGGCGTAGAAAAAGTCGCGAAATCTGTGTTCTACGTGGGCAATGTCCACATGGAGTGTAGCGCTAACGCAATTACTGACTGGTGCAAGGACCGTGAGGTTGAGGTGCTCAATTGCAGTATTAGCGAATCCCGGACCTTTGGCACAGCATATGCACGACTGACTGTCCTAGCGACGGATGAAGGCAAAATACTCAGTGCAGGATTTTGGCCGGCAACAATTAGCCACACTGTCCGTAAGTGGCGCTTTGCCGACGGTACCAACGTGACTGAACGTGGTGGTGATAGTTCCTCGTCATAATCATGTTGTCTATGTCTTCCCTCAACTTGCATGCTACCCCATTCTACCCCAGATCAGAATCCGACCTAACGCTGATAACCATGAATTGTCGGTCTCGTCAATAAATTAGCTGAACTTTCGATTGTTCTGGAGAGCACTAAGCCAAGTATTGTTTGCCTCACGGAGACCTGGCTGTGCCCATCTGTTTCCGTGCATGTACCGGGCTATTCCTGTTTTAGAAGAGACAGACCAGCACACGAGAACAGAAATGCACACTCTTTCACTAGAGGATATGGTGGTGTCGCCGTGCTTGTCCGGACTGATGCTTTTCAACATATTCTCCACAGACCCGACCTGCAGCGTCAGGGCTGTGAATCTACCTGGGTGGAAGTTAAGTCTCAATGCACCCCTAACCCTATTCTTGTATGTTGCATGTATCGACCCCCTTCCCAAACGGCGGAACAATTGTCCTTCTTCTCGGATATGCTGGTCGATGCTATACAGTCCTCTTGCTATGACGAGTGTGACTTCTTCCTGACGGGGGATTTTAATGCCAAACATAATGATTGGTGCTCTTCTGACTCCACCTCTACAGCCAGTACCAACCTACAGACAGTTTTTTCAATGCTTGGGCTCCAACAACTAGTGAGTTTCCCAACATACACTTCATCACCGGGTGCCAACTCATGTCTTGACTTGTTGGTAACCAACAAACCCCGACACGTCCTCTCAGTCGACCACGCAGCTCCTCTTGGCACATCTGATCATCTGCAGGTTGTTTGTACGCTCAACTATGCATCGTGCTCGACACCACAAGCGACTGCTAAATCGTCCCTCCATCCCCAGGCTCAGTACAGGTATAAACAAGTGCCTACCCGTGTCTGGCAGGTTGTGAATGAAGACTTGTCTAGGTTGGACTGGTCATTACTTCATCGGCATTCTGATGTTGATGATGCCATTGTCCTGTTTGATGCTTTACTACAGTCAGCATTCCATCGTCATCTGTTGCCTTACAAAGTTATTCCGCGGACAGGAGACTACATTAGGCCTCGTCCTACTATGCGGGATGCATCCCGACCCTGGATCACTCCGGACCTCAAGTGTGCTGTGAAACTGAAGCGAGATTTGTATAGCATTTATAGGAAGTATCCAACCAGTGAAAACTTCATTGCCTTTAAGCGCAAGCGTAACGAAGTGAAATGTTTGTCACGTACCCTCCATCGTCAGTATGTACAGTCGGTTCATGCCACCCTGTCTTCCCATGATCGCCCTAGTCTCCATCAATTTCTCCGCCATCTCCGTAAGAACTGTAGTCGGGAGCCGATCCGATCAATGACAGCTTCAGACGGCACGGTAGCAACAGATCCCGCAGACATAGCAGACATATTGAACACGCAGTTTACGTCGTTTGGACTTCCTGACGACCCTACGTGGCCTATACCACCACTCACCCCTTCACCCTCAGTACCTGCGTCCCTCCTATCATTGTCGACTGGTACAGCCCAAGTGAGGAAATATCTCCGTAATCTGAAAACTGGCAAGTCCCCTGGTCAAGACGGAATTACCAACGAAGATTGGAGAGCTCTTGCTCTGTCTGTTGCCTATCCTGTGTCAATTATCTTGAATATGTCATTTCGTGAAGGGAAATTCCCAGCCATGTGGAAAACTGCGGTAGTCGTGGCCACCTACAAAAATAGAGGACCACGCACCACCCCCAGCAACTATCGCCCTATCTCATTGCTCTCTACTTTATCAAAAGTGTGCGAACGTGTTGTATATGACATCATTTATGATCATGTTCGCATTTCACTTTCGCCAGCACAGTCGGGCTTTTGTCGGGGTGACTCCACCAGGTACCAGGTTACCCGCCTCGTGCAAGACATCCACACCGCCCGGAACGCCCATAACCATGTTGGTTTAGTTTTCTTCGATCTCGCAAAGGCCTTCGACACTGTTTGGCACAGGGGTCTCTTAGCTAAGCTGCGAACAGTATATCGCATTGATGGCAAGGCTATCGGCTGGCTCTCATCGTATCTTTCTAACCGACATCAGCTTGTACGCCTCTCAACTGTGTTATCGGAGCCTTTACCCGTTACTTCTGGAGTCCCCCAGGGTTCAATCCTTGGGCCACTGCTATTTCTCCTGTATATTAATGACCTCCCCGATATTGCCCCTGGTGTCAGCCTTTTCGCTGACGACACAGCTCTGCTTTGCTCCAATGCTTGCCCTATACGCCTGCACGAAGCCATGCAAGATAGCATTGGGAAAGTTATAACCTGGATGCATGATTGGAAGTTGCAGCCAAACGTTGATAAAATGGCAGCTATGTACATTTCCCCTTCTCCCCCTTCCCTGCCACTTTGTTTTCCTTCTTCAAGTGTTGCTATTCATATTGTTGAAGAGCATAAGCATCTTGGCGTTATTATTGACTCTAAATTGTCGTGGTCACCCCATGTGCAGTATGTCTGCAAGCGCACAAGCTCCATCCTTGGGGCCCTTCAAGCCCACTGTAGACATCTTCCTCTTTCTTGCAAACGCTTGTTTTATCGTTGCTATATATTGCCCTTACTTGACTACTGTGATACTGCTTGGTGTGGCATAACTACTACTGTATTGAACAAGCTAGAAACCCATAACCGCATGCTCCTTAAAATCTTATTTAGCAAAGATCGTCGCTTTCCCTCCGCTAGTCTTTACGAAATTGCCAAGATCAGTCCCCTTTCCACTCGACATAAGTACCACCTCTGTGTTCTCATACATAAAATATTACTAAATAAAATACCCTTGCATATGCAGGCTTATAATTGGTTCTCCGAAACACGGAATACCCGGAACTCACTCAGTCTCCCACGCGCTGCCTCCACCTTATTCACTAGATCCCCGATCTTTGCTGGCTATGTGTTTTGGGCAACATTACCAACGCAGGCCAAGACCAGCACGTCGATGGATAATTTTGTTGCTAAAATCTCTGCTCAATTATAGGTTTCATGTATATCCTGCTGGTTTGTCTCCTCCTTTGCCTTCTTTGCCTCTTATTTGTATTCTTTTATCTGTTTTACTGCTGTGGTTGGCTTTCACCCTTGTCTCAGTTTTATTGGCCGTCATCATGATGTGCCATGAGATAATGATATAAATACAAATACAAATATCCGAAGACGTTGATGTGAAGACCGTCGTTCAGTCTTTCGATGTCTGCTATGTCTTCCAGTTTTGCTGGAAACTCGATGCCGCTCACATCCACAGTATCCGCATGTTCTGCGTATGACGATTGACGATAGGGATGAGACTTGTCTGCTGAAAATTTAGCAGCCAGTATTGACCATCTAAAGTACGGATGACATAAGACATGGACAGACGGCATACAGTTCAATCAATACACCGTATCACCACACTGAAACCCCACTGCTATACTTACAGTAAACACTTGTTGTCAGTGTTCTGCACGTTAACAATGGCCTTCTTCGACTTCAACTCCGGTGGCAAGGGATGTACGAACTTCCTCCAAGTTTTCAACCCTTTCGCGCAATCGAATCGGACCTCCTCACTCACCAGCATGTACCAGCGCAGTGAGAAGGAAAAAACGTCGACACTATGGCCAACGCGTCAGGGATATTGAGCATGCCACTTTCCTGCCATTGGTTTTCTCAGCCAGTGGTGGGATGGGGAAATCAGCCACCACCTTTTACAAGCGTGCCGCGTCTCTAGTCTCAGAGAAGACGAAGGAGCCGTACAGCCAGGTCATGTCGTGGATCTGGTGCCGGCTGTCTTTTGCCCTGCTGAGATCCAGCATTGCTTGTTTGCGGGGCGCACGGCGGATTCGTCCCCTGCCAGCCATGGACACCTCTGTCGTGAGGGTGGTGGCTGAAGCGGCTATCCGGTCCTGAGGCAGTTGTTGTAATAGTTCTTCATTGAGCGAAGGAAGAAGAGAGCGTTTATTACTCAATATACTGGTTATATTATGAGAGTAGGTGTGACACAAGGTGATAAGGTGTGAGTGGTGAAAGTAGGTGTAAAACTGTTACACCATCCCCTCCCCAACGGAAAGTTCCGTGGCTTTAACCAATTGTTAATCACGGAACCTAAGAGCATGGAATACAGTAAATTATCATAATGGTGTAGCAATGCAGCCTGAAAGCCAGGCTGGCTTCCGCCCTGGGCGGTCGACTGCGGACGGAGTATTCTTCACAAGAATGATGTGCGAGAGGGCCTTGCTAGGAGACTGGAGTTACTCAGCGGCGCTTTTAGATTTCAGTGGCGCATTTGATACAATAATCAGGCAGACTGCTGTTGACCGTCTGGCTTCGGCAGGTGCACATGTTAGCACTATTCAGCAACTAGTCTCCGAAACCTCTGCTTGCGTGAAGCTGGGAAAGCAGCTCAGTCAGTCATTTCCAACTAATGTTGGAGTGGTGCAGGGGACCCCCTGTCACCCCTTATGTATATTGTCTACGCAGAAGGTGCAATGCAGAGGATCAGAGAAGCCTGCCCAGAACAAGTCAATCTACCTACTAAGTTCACCCTGTATGCAGATGATACAACAGTGCATGACCACAACCGGACAGCAGTTGAAGCAACCGTAGAGAAATGCGAACCCATCTTCGCAGAAGACAACTTAAAACTAAACATCAGCAAAACACAATTTGTAACAGCTACAAAGTCAGATGCCTCCTGGAGGTCGGTCAAACTGTTGGGTTCTCGTCTGGGGTCAGCGGAGGACATTGATGCACGTATCATAGCAGCGAACCGGGCATTTTCCAGTGTATCATGGAAACGCCATACCCAGCAGTCCCGCTTAAGCATGTTCAACTGTCTCATTTTGCCAGTTCTCCTATTATAACTACGCGCTATGGACTCTAACAAAAGCCTTAGAAAGCAAAATTGATGTATGGCACCGCCGTAAACTCAGATAAATATTTGGAATCATCTTTCCCAATAAAATTTCGAATAATGCTCTTTATGCTAAAACTGCTCAATGCCCAATAAGTGCAGTCTGTAGACGCCGGCGCTTATTATGGTTTGGACATGTCATTCGTGAAGGGAAGGACACTGTGTCGTACAAAGCCCTTCACATGGCAATGAATATAACAGATATAAAGAAGCCCAGAGGTCGCCCAGTGACCAGATGGGTAGACAACATTAGGAATGACCTTTTACTTCTCAATATGTCTCTTTTGGAAGCGGAGCAACTTGCCTCAGACAGAACGCACTGGCTCGACGTTGTCGACAGATGCATGACCCTCATTTGATTTTTCATGAGCTATATGCGTGCTGTACTATTATTATTATTATTATTATTATTATTATTTCTCCTTTATTCACTTCTTTCGAAGGCGATAAGCCAGACCCACCGGGAAATATTTCCATGGGTGGGACAGCAAAAAGAAAGTGAAAAAACAAAACCAAAAATAAATAAATAAATAAAACCTAAAAACCAAAGGGACAAGAACTAGTTGAAGGAAGAGGAAGAAAGGAAAGAAACTCAATCCGAACTCCAACATCAAAACAATAATAAAGAATTTGCAGCGACAGGCAAAATACATCAACCAATGAAGGGAGTAGTAACAAAGGAAATATCAGTCTTTATCAGTCGTTATTCAAGTCTCTTAGCTATTGAACATGCAAACGCAGCAGAGGTGCATCTACATGTTAAGGATAGTTCTCAGTATTTTAATCGAACCTTGTATAGCCTCCTGTTGCACAATAGCCAGGTCTCCTCCCTGCACAGTCCGAAGGCATTGAGGAGTCTCCCCCACCAAGCCTCCCAGGGCACCGACAACCACAGGGACCACGTCAACCTGGTTGAGGGACCAAATCCTCGAAATCTCCCGCTTCAAATCATAATATTTCGAGCGCTTTTCAGCCATTTTCTTATTGATGTTGCTCTCACCAGGAACGCTGATGTCTATAATGTAGGCGATGCGCTCCTTGTCATCAACAAGGAGCAGATCGGGCCTGTTTGCTGATAGTTTCAGGTCAGTTGGGACCGAATACTCCCAATAGAGGCGATACTGATTACTCTTGACCAATGCCTTGAGCTGGTGGTCGAATCGTGAAGCACCAGTAGGTAGATCTCGTGCTTTACACATTTCGAAGTGCACATACTTTACTATCCGGTTATGTCGTTCAATGTAACTTATTATTATTATTATTATTATTATTATTATTTTTACAAGAAGTCGGAGGCGGATAATACTTTAATAACGAAGGTACGTGTTGGGTCGTAAGTATCCACGCAACTCCTCGTCGAGGTGTTAACAATGTAACTTAATTTGCTCACTATGTTCTTGTCGCTATTATTATTTCCTTCGAGTTTTGTGTCGTGCTGAACTTGATACTTTTTCCACCTTGTCACGAGTGTTGTTATCTCATATCTTTACGCTATATAAGTTTTAGTCTTTCCAACTTGAGCCATTCCCTGTATAATCCTTGATGAGAAGGGACCGAAAACGTTCGGATACTTTGACAAGTGCCTTATTTTGACTGGATGTGTGTTTGCGTGGATACTTACGACCCAACACGTACCTTCATTATTATTATTATTATTATTATTATTACGAAACAGTGGTTGCGACTTCGGCGATGATTTGTAAGAAAGTGTGGGGAGCAAACCTTTCTTATTATTATTATTATTATGGAGTTGGCTTTATTTCACTCACGTTGTCATGACATGAGGTAAGAACCCCATCACCGGGCCAAAAGAGACCAAGGGTAATGAGAGAAAAAATAGATAAATGGCCAACGCAATGAAGACCGAAGCAAAAAGGATTGTAAAAACCAAAGCAAAAATATTGAAAGCCGACGCAGAAACTGAGAGACGGACAGAAATAAGCAGAACGATGGAGGAGGCCAGGACATATTCGAATACAAAAAGATGGAGGAGGACAGGACATATTCGAATACAAAAAGAGTAATCACAAAAATGGACTACCAGTACAGGAATAGAGATAAAGGAAGAGATGAATGCCGGACATACTCAAATGGCAAGAGAAAAATCAGGTTGTGAGGACCGTCATACTGCACATTCATGGATGTCAAAGCAAATGCGGTATTGGAGGTTTATACGGACTAGCTCTACCCGTAACATGAGGAGCCTAATGCCGAATGCCAAGAACGGACTTGACAATGTTCAGCGTGCCCAGGATAGCACATTGCTGAGCCCTTTCAATGCGCAGAGTGCCTGCCAATGCCAACACAAAGTGTGACAGGGACACACCAGTCAGTCCACCAAGCGCCCCAACAACCAGGGGCACAACGCGGACATCATCCACATGCCAGATGCGCCGCAGCTCTTGGCAAAGGGGAGCGTACTTTGTTATTTTTTCGGCGATTTTTGTGGGAACATTCTGGTCCAATGGAACACTGACATCCATCAGCAGCACCTGTGTGCTGGACCGCAACACCAGGTCTGGACGGTTGTGGCGCACTTGCGTATCTGTTGGGATATTGAACTCCCACAGGAGCTTCATGTCAAGATTCTCGGTGACAGGCACAAGATGATGCTTCAGCGGGTTGCTTCCCGGCCGACCCAGACCATGCCGCTTGCATAGTGCCCAATGCACCAACTTGACGAGCGTGTCATGCCGTTCGATATACAGTGTTTTAGCTAGGGCTGGGCAACAGGCCACAATGTGATCAACTGTTTCTCCGCGAGTGCCGCAAACTCGACAAATGTCCACAACGTCTCCCCGTCCAATGACCGTGACCTGATAGTGCCTGGTCGCAATGGCCTGATCCTGTACAGCCAGCAAGAGTCCCTCTGTCGCAGGTTATTATTATTATTATTATTATTATTATTATTATTATTATTATTATTATTATTATTATTATTATTGACTGATTATTATTATTATTATTATTATTATTATTATTATTATTATTATTAATACAGCAGGTGGCAAGGAGCAACAGAATACCCAATTGTCAGGAACGGAAGCCTGTGTAACTAAAAAAACTCAATAATGTCAGGAACTGAATGCAAATAACCACAACATGGAGGAGCTGCAGACCATGCTATCACTTGCGTAGACTAGATAGATAGTTCCGCAGCTGGACAATGTTTTTACCTGACTCGTCAACCAAGTTACTAATGGGCTCCCATGTTGCCTCGCCAACGGGGTAACCCTTCCAAAGCACCAAGTACTGGCGCTCACCCCGGTCATCTCTGTGCTTCAGGATGGCCTTCACCATATAGCGGGTGTTTCCGTCCAGATCCATAAACGGAGGGGGCACTGGCTGGCGTCTGTTGGGAATGGTGTTCTGTTCGTAGTGTCGCAGAGCAGTGACGTTGAATACAGGATGACAGCGGAAAACGGACGGCAGCTCCAATTCGTAGGCGTTCGAGCCCACCTCCCAAACGACGCGGAACGGCCCAAACCATTTTGGTTGTAGCTTCCTCGATGGCTGTTGTCGGGCCTCCGGTGATATCAGAAAGTCTCTATAGACCAGGGCCAGGTCTCCCACCTTGAGACGGCTAGGACTCCTACCCCTGTCGGCATACAGGGCCTGGCGGGCTTGAGCCGCGACACCCCGGCAACCGTCAGTGTGTCAAGTGGCCGGTCATTGGAAGTCAGTTGGCAGGAAGCATAATCTCCAACTCTCTGAGCACCTTCCTAAGGGTGTGCAGACTATACTGCAGCCACTTCATGTTTCACACAGTTATACACCACTACTACTCAAAAACGGTCTCTCGGCTACGAATTCTTCCAAAAATAATAAAATCCAAATTTTCATGCCAGGCCCATGCCGCCCATCTTCAGGAACTGTAAGGTTAAGGGGCTGTTAGTGGTTAGTAATGGCATGATGAAGTGGACCAGGGAGGGTTTGTACGACTCCCTGGTGTGGAGTGATTATGTACGGTGAAAGAGTATTTAAAATCAATCGCCTCCATTTTTGGACAGCTAGCTGCTTCAATATTGTAAGACCTCATCTGATATCAGCGGACGTCGACAAGACTGGCTGACTCAATCGCAATGAAATCTGGCGCACAACAAATACTTGTTTTAAAATCGGCCCAAAGCATTATTCTTTGTGGACAGCAACGCGTGGTTCTCTCTCACAACTCCTAGCTTCATGCATTCATTTATCACCTGGAGTCTGATACTAATAGAAAGAAATCGATGGTTCCGACCAGCTTAGAAGTATTGTGTGCAATTGCCTTCATTGTCTTGACTTCCAGATGGTTGCGAGGCAACAGGATCGTGAGTATACCACCAGGTACATTTGACTTACCAGGCTTATTATCCCCGTAAGTAAGCACTTTGAAATGTTGTTTTTCAATGTAGTGCATATGCCCACATAGTAATAATAATAATAATAATAATAATAATACGAAGTAGTGGTTGCGACTTCGGCGATGATTTGTAAGAAAGGTTTGCTCCCCACACCGGAGCTCGCGCTATTCCGCCGACTTTACTTGACACTTGACTGACTCACGACTGCCATCCAGAGCACACGAGAAGTCCATCGAACCTTCGACTCGGCAAACCTGCAAGAAAGCACCACTCCCTGCTCAATACACAGTGTTTCGGGGAATTCACCCCTCATCAGTTGAGCTTGAGTAGGCTGAGGAAGATTGTGCCTGAAGAGCACCACTTATATAGTGCTCTCCAGGCACAAACATCACCAGGGATACAAACTTACAGAGACGCTCCGCTTCCAGCGCGACAAACACCTCGTGAACACCAGATAGCAGCGTGAGTCAGTGTCGCTCCTGGACGGTGAGACAGACGTCGAGGACCCTCGGTCATTTGCAACGCTGTCACCTCCAAACCAACTAGTCGCAAGCCTGCGCTGGGCACAACAGTACGAAGTAGTGGTTGCGACTTCGGCGATGATTTGTAAGAAAGGTTTGCTCCCCACACCGGAGCTCGCGCTATTCCGCCGACTTTACTTGACACTTGACTGACTCACGACTGCCATCCAGAGCACACGAGAAGTCCATCGAACCTTCGACTCGGCAAACCTGCAAGAAAGCACCACTCCCTGTTCAATACACAGTGTTTCGGGGAATTCACCCCTCATCAGTTGAGCTTGAGTAGGCTGAGGAAGATTGTGCCTGAAGAGCACCACTTATATAGTGCTCTCCAGGCACAAACATCACCAGGGATACAAACTTACAGAGACGCTCCGCTTCCAGCGCGACAAACACCTCGTGAACACCAGATAGCAGCGTGAGTCAGTGTCGCTCCTGGACGGTGAGACAGACGTCGAGGACCCTCGGTCATTCGCAACGCAGTCACCTCCAAACCAACTAGTCGCAAGCCCGCGCTGGGCACAACAGTACGAAGTAGTGGTTGCGACTTCGGCGATGATTTGTAAGAAAGGTTTGCTCCCCACACCGGAGCTCGCGCTATTCCGCCGACTTTACTTGACACTTGACTGACTCGCGACTGCCATCCAGAGCACACGAGAAGTCCATCGAACCTTCGACTCGGCAAACCTGCAAGAAAGCACCACTCCCTGCTCAATACACAGTGTTTCGGGGAATTCACCCCTCATCAGTTGAGCTTGAGTAGGCTGAGGAAGATTGTGCCTGAAAAGCACCACTTATATAGTGCTCTCCAGGCACAAACATCACCAGGGATACAAACTTACAGAGACGCTCCGCTTCCAGCGCGACAAACACCTCGTGAACACCAGATATTTCAAGTGTCAAGTAAAGTCGGCGGAATAGCGCGAGCTCCGGTGTGGGGAGCAAACCTTTCTTACAAATAATAATAATAATAATAATAATACCACAGTACGCGTAATAATATAATTATGTGGGTATAATTATACGTTCCGCTTCTGTCCTATCTCCTATGGTCAAGTTCCATTATCAAGATAATTATTAACACGGCGCACTGATGACCTGTGACGCCAGATCATGGATTGTTGGCCAGATTTCTCCATGTAGGCTTGTCCAGAGCGATGGCCCTCACATTCCCCAGCTGACTGCTGCGCTTCAAGTCGATGTTCCTCCTCTGTAAGTCGCTTGTGATGCGCGTCGCAATGGATGTCCTTGGACGTCCACGCCCAGCCTTGGCATCTCCTGCAAAATAGCCCGTCAGCGCGATCCATGGCGGCGCGTCACTGTCCATACGGAGAATATGGCCGGTTAGCTGCCATCTTCTCCTGTCCACGATGTCAGATGCCCACATAGCGGATAAGCTTTTATCGAAAAGAAACCAAAAATGGTTTGTGAATGTTGAAAAAGGAAATCTGAAGAACAATTGGCTGCCACCACCAGGATTCAAGATTATATAAGATAGATGGGCAACCTCGCCTTTGGTCAGCAATGCACCAGTAACAAGCTATGGTATATTATTCATCCGAGAGAGATTGCGACTTCGAAACTCTTACCTCCTTTGACACTACACAAGCCGGTAGGGCGTTTTATCGGTTTTTTAGGGTTAGGGTAAGGGTTCGGGGAAGGGAGCATATTCCGTTCACGAATATTTGAAATACATATAAATTTAGTGTTCACGTCTTACTTGAACTTCCTGTAGTTTCAGTCTGCAACTCCGTCGTCTTTCTCCTTTTCTAACTCAGTCTTTCCATTATCTGACAGTGGTGCTCTCACCTCTAGCTAGGTGCAAGCACCCTCCGCCAGACGCGAACTACGTTCCTGTTTCTCAGACTCTCAAATATATTTCTTCTTCGCGTTCACTTTCGTTCTGCAGTTTATTTATTTATTTATTTTCCTTTCTTTCTACCTCATGGTACACGCGCTACATGCGCCACCATCTTTGTTTCCATGGCACCACAGTGCACCTGACCACGCGATCGCTACGCAGCTCAGGCCCGAATGGGTCCGGGTGCGCTGCGTTGCGATCTATTTGGCCTCTCTTGCTTCCGAGCACCGCCGTTTTTGGAGCGTAACTTACTCATTGTGCGTCTCAGTTCTTTTCTCCGCTGTTTGTATCTCCTTGGTTTTTGGTTATTCTTCTTCTTGACTGAAGTGTAGTTGATGAATGAACAATGATGGTTTGTGTTGTAGTAGTGTGAGTGTGTGCATGGTTGGAAAGGTATTCTACATTCTATAATCAAATCGATAAGATTTTGACACAGCTTGCCAAACAGCTGTTCAAGCTCCCGTAGACGGCAGGATTGGTGTTGGCAAAAGGCCAATAATCTGGAGCGGATGTCGTCAACCTTGTCCTGTGGGAGACAAGCCACTTTCTGGACGGAGTCCAGTTCGATGCCCAGGAAGGTGAGACAGGAGGTTGGGCCGACTGTCTTTTCGTCGGCAATGGGAACTCCCAGGTAGCGGAATACGGAGAGGACTACATTCAGACGCTGCGCACATAGCGTTGAGTTTGCAGGGCCACAAAGCCAGAAGTCGTCCAGAAGGTGCAGGAGGTGGGGAACCTGGAACAGTTCACAACTAATCTAGCAAAGTGCGTCGGCAATGCAGTTAAACAAGTAGGGTGCAGACCTCAGCCCGAATTGCAGTACTTTGTCATAGTAGAATAGGCCCTGCCACTGGAAACCCAACAAATAGTATGCAGTGGGTGCGACAGGGACCAGTTGAAATACATTGCGTATGTCGAGCTTCGCCATCAAGGCACCAGTACCTTGACGTTGCAGAAGCTCAATGGCATCGTCCACTGTGACATAATGTAGGGAGAACGAATCCTTGTTTATTCCATCATTGACAGACATACGGTCAGGGTAAGACAGGTGGTGAATGAGGCGGAATTTCCCGTTGTTCTTGGGCACTATGTCGAGCGGAGAGCATACAAATGGGTGGAAAGGCTGGACAGAGAAAGGACCGATCGATTCGTCACGTCGGACCCGGTCAGCAATTTGTTGTACAAACGGAACATGTTCAAAGGCAGTTGGGAGGTTGCCAGAGATGATAGATACAGAAGCACCAGAGTGGCCAATGGGGAACCCGTGCTGCAAGCCATTAAGGATAAAGTCAGAGAGAACACGATTAGAAATACGAGGCAAAAGAGTCAGTAGGCGGGCTATGTACAGAGGCGTGGGGAGACTACTTCGCTGCGAAGGGCTTGTCCGTCTGGCGGGGTCCCCCACGACTGGCGTTGGTGCAGCGGGCGGCGGGATGACCTCGGTCGCCGCAGGTTGAGCAGTGCAAGCGTGCAAGCGTTCACAGGGCTGGTGTTGGCATGGGCGGCCATGGTTGAAGTTGAGGCAGATCTGGCGGGTGCTGCCCGCCCAGGCCAGAAATGGCTGGGTAGGACGGCTGGTGTTGGTGCCAGCTGGAGCATGTGGCGCTGCCAAATACTGTGGGCAACGGTCACGGCTGTGGTGCGTTGTGCAGCGCGGACATGATGGTCGGGGTGCCCAGATCAGGTGCAGGTTCCAGAAGCTTTGGTCGATTGCGTCCCAACGAGCAGAGGTTGTTGCCACCGCTGAACGGAATGCATGGTCATACCCCAGTACAGCTGGGGTCGCAAACTGCTGGTTGGCATTGCAGATAATGTGCTGGTACGTCACCAGCTCCAGTGCTCGGAATGGCACATATTTCAGTGCGCAGGCCATGTAGATTGTGTAGGCTTCCAGCCAGGCAGTAAAGTCGACAATGGAGTCGACAATGGAGCGCTTCTAAGTCACACAAAAATTGAGGGACACACGCCGGCCCTCTCCGTTGGCGGTACTGAGCTCCAAGGGCTTGGTCCCTGCGCCCACATCAATTCTGCGGGAGGAGATCCTCAAGCTCAATATATTCGCCGCGTGTGATCTTTTCAAGCAACTTATGCGGGACCGTGGGAACAATAGAGCTGGACTCACGAGTGTTCGCCATGGGCGCTGCGATCGGAGGCAGCGCGGGTTGCATGAGGGAGATGTCCATGGGGCCGGAGTCGACCTGCGGCGGGTGATGGGTGACGGTGTTGGACGCGGTTTGGACCACATCTGCCACTGAGGGGACCTCCGCCTGATCATGGCCGTCCGGATCCTGGCGAGCTGAAATTCGTTCCTCAAGGCGCTCGACTCGAGCCAGCAGGGGGGGGGGGGGGGTGCAGGGCCGTCGACACAGCCGCAGTAACGGAACGTGGCTTTAGGCCAGTTGTGAATAAGCTGGCCGGCTGGGGAACGGCGAACGGGATATCGTCCTGCTCCGCACGGGCATTGCCGGAACGATCCGCACGGGCATTGCCGGAACGATCGGCCACATGGTCCACAGGGGCTCGATTTGGAGTGTCGGCATACGGGGACGACGAGGCGCGCCTGCGGCTGGAACGCCTGTGCCCGGGAGCCGATTGCTTACGTGCACGGGACATCTCCGTGAGGTATCGTAAACCTTGAGATTGAGGTTGAGAAAGAAATCCACTGCCAATGCGGACACAGCAAGGACTGAAGTCAGGAACAGTGGACTTCGGAGAACAATGAGCGCGTAAGAGTTTGTTGGGATCAGAGCATGCGCCTTCTGTGTTAACATATTTTTTCGCGTGCGCAAAAAATCATTTTGAGTTTCCTTGGAAAATTATCATGTTCAACTGTCTTCGTAATCGTCCAACTGATGTCCCCCTTGCCATGCGAATAATCAGCTTATCTCTCCCATAGCTCCACCTTTCCTTCCATCATGACCAAAAAATGAACTAGACCTCATTTTTAATTATTAGAGCAATATCCACAGCCTGCACAGTTATGGCTGCTAAAGTCCAAGGTCATGACTTCGTAACATGCACAATGTCATGTACGTGGGGAATTTTGCGAGCTACTCGTCACTTTCTCATCTGCCCCGGATACCTGATAAAGGCTGATTCGCTCGCATCGTCTGCTACATGTACTGTACAAGTGTGAGAAAGAACTTTGAACAAGACGGGTTTGAGCATACAACAATGTATTGCCATGATTTCTACCCTGCTTTTCATTGAAAACACCATCTGCCTGACCTCCCAACCCTTTACCATGCAGACCACCAGCACTGATCAGGTGCATGGTACACAATTGTGTAGCCTGCATACTAGAACTGTGATACAATCATGTAGTTATGCTCCTACCTCCGAAAGGATGCCAAATTATGCTGCAAACTTTCAACCACCAAATTATGCCAATAATTATGCCGGCATAATCAAGTCCTGCCTAGGGGCGTTTTTTCCAGCCATGCTGTTATCCACAGTCAATTGGGAACTTGTGGCCAGGCACAATGGGTATATGGATGCGGCTAACGGGGTCTTTCTCGGCACTTGTGCCAGTGGTTGTGAGACTTATCCACTCACCCTCACCATTAGGCGCAGCATCTGCCGCTAGTGTTCGGGAACGGACACGATAATTTACTTTACTTTTACTTTAATCCGCCGGTGCCTAGAAGGAGCAACATGAGATCAGAAAAATCTTAGTTGGCAGTTGAGGTGAAATGCAAAGTGAGTTTTACACTGCAGAGGTAATGGTGACATTGTTTTTGTTGTATTTTCTTGTATCAGGGGTGTCCATATTGACCTGCGAAAGAATCAACTGCGCCTTAATGGGAGTATTTGCAGCATTCAAGAGCATCTTTCTCTCGGATCTGTGGTCGTCGACTCAACTGTTACCGTATACTCAACAAACTGTGAGAACATAAACATGAGAAAACGTATTATTACCGTAGCTATGCAGAAGACGTTACTTTAGTAACGTCTGGCACTAGCCAGGGTCCACACAGCTTTAATTTGGTGTTTGTGTGTTTGTGTGTTTGTGTGTTTGTGTCACGCCTGGAGCTACCGTATCTGTCCCGTATCTGTCCCGTATCTGTGATTTGGTGTTTGTTTGTGTGTGTTTGTGTCACGCCTAGAGCTACCGTATCTGTCCCGTATCTGTGACTACAAAGGTTCTACAGGATTGTACATAACAGCTGGCCACAAACAGCTGGCGACAATACTCGTCGTATTATGTTTACGACTCCCTGATGTAGAGGGAGATTTGCAAAGAAAATTAATAGGGAGACGAGGAGGAAATAAAATTAGAATGGACGCTAGTTGCGGAATAGGTGATAGGATGCGTCAGCAAAAACATACTTTGGAAGAGAGATCCTTTGGAAGAGAGATCCGGTCGTCTCCAAAATAAGCGTGAACGGGCGATTCAGCGCCGGTCACAGGAAACGTCGGAAGAGAGATCCTGTCGACTCCAGAACACCCGTGATCGGCAGAGTCAGCGCCGGTCCCAGGAAACGTCAGGACAGACGCAGAATCGACTCCAAAATAAGCGTGAACGGGCGATTCACCGCCGGTCACAGGAAACGTCGGAAAAGAGATCCCGTCGAGTCCAGAACGCCCGTGATCGGCAGAGTCAGCGCCAGTCACAGGAAACGTCAGGACAGACGTCTTGTCAACTCCAAAATAAGCGTGAACGGGCGATTCAGCGCCGGTCACAGGAAAAGTTGGAAGAGAGATCCCGTCGAGGCCAGAACGCCTGTGATCGGCAGAGTCAGCGCCGGTCACAGGAAACGTCAGGACAGACATCAGGACATTTTTTGCCTACCTCATTGTACATGTTACTAGAATTGATGGAAATGTTTTTTCCGTTGATTGGCTACATCGTTGTATTGCAAAAACGTTTCAATCAGTATGAATATGAGCTAGGCAAAAGTATTGCGGATTGTTATTTTTCTCTCACTTCATCCGCTTTCGGTTTGCTCCTTCTTTTCCTTTTTATCTCCTTATAATCGGATTTTCTGGCCGTTTTACATTAAAAGCATAGCGTAGGGCCCTGAGCTTCCAAGCTCTCTCGTTATTATTACTATTATAGACAACACCTCATGGCACGAGAAGAAAATCAGCCAGTACGGGAGATGTGGGTGTTAACCAACCATGGTGAATAAAAGAAGAAAAGTAATGGTCAAGACGGAGAAGCATGGGAGGGACAGGTGATGGTGAATCTAGTGAGCAGATTTTTAAATGCGTCCAGGTATCGTAGGCTGTGTGCACATGCAGAAATACAAAGGAATTACTATTGTGAATAAACGCCCCGAGACAAAAAATTTCATAAAGCAATAAAAAGAACTAACTCTGCCGTCATCATCATGCATCAACGAAGTCAAATGTTCTCCATAATCGATTTTCATGTCACTATCATCAGTTGAATATCGTGACTGAATTGAACAATGCTTTTAAAAATTGCATTGTCGACGAAAGTAAAATAAGCGCACTAAAAAAAATCATGGTTCGCGTGAGACTCAAAGTACTAAAATTAAAAAAAGTAATAAAAAAAAGTAAATTATCGTGTCCGTTCCCGAAGGGAACTCACAACGGCCGCTAATAACCCGGTAAACCGCACTCAAACCACGAGAACAATTGAACAATATGCTATAATTTGAACGTCTTTTCATGGGATAATCATCAGAAATTTTCATCACAATGATAGTTGGACAACAAAGGAAAGATATTTATGGTACCACAAGGTGAACATGATTAGATCTAAAACTAATAGAAGAAACACTGATATTCTATAGCTAGCACTACTGGAGGCGTTATTACATGAACGGCGAGCATTGTGAAAGCAAGTGTAGATTGGAGAAATGCAGGTGGGAAAGGTACATGTATGTGAGTGTGTATGCAACAGCTCCAGTCAGCAGTGAACATGGTGATGGACTGGGCTGCTACATTTGGTGGCAGGTTTAATGCCGCTAAATCCGTGCGTGTTGTATTCGGCAAACTTGACCCCGCCCAGACTCCTGCCCCAGCACTGCGTGTGGATGCTGCAGACCTATGTCCCTCGACTACCCACCGCCATCTAGGAATCACCCTGGATCCCCGCCTGTCTTTCCAGACCCACATCAATAGTGTCACCTCCAACTTTCGTCGTCGCGTTGTTCTGCTATCCTACATGTCACCCAATCTGACCCCTGCTCTCATTGCCCGCCTCTTCAAAGGATACGTCCGTCCCTCCATTGAGTATGCTTCACCTCTGTGGAATAACAAACTGACCGCAGGAAATATTGACACTTTGGAACGATTGCAAGCACGCGTGGCCAGGCAGTATTTACACCGTCGGAAAGTGCCCATTCCTCATGGCATGGAGAACGTGTTTGAAGCTGCTGAATGGGAGAGTCTTGCGTGGCGGCGGCATATACATTGCCTCAAACTGTTTTACCATTTCACCCGCCAATACCCGGAAACCCTCAATAATCTCAACATAGTTCTATCCAAGAGTGCACGGCGTCCCCACTTTTACCTCCTGCCCACTCACACTGGTCCCTGTTTCCGATCCACTCTACTACATTCCATGATCACCACGTGGAACTCCCTGCCTACCGAGATTAGGATATCTGAAACCCGTGGTGTATTTAGCCGGCACGTTAAGTCCCATTTCCACAGGTATAGATTCCATCCTCGAGGTTTTCTCACTTCCTGATTACCCCCCTTCTTTACCAGTACCCTTTTCGCTTGCTTCTACTCAGACTTCTTATTTAACCTCTTCACATTAATCTTTTTTTATCGTAATATTTTCTTCCTTTTAAGAATTGCACCTTATTGTACACACATTGTACACGTATATTTATTCTCGGAGACCCCCTTGATTTAGGCTTCGGCCTTTGGGGAATCCCTCAAATAATAATAATAATAATAATTTGAAACTCGGATGTTGAGCCATAAATAAATGTGGAAGAGAAAAAGACATATGGATACGAGTTAAGAGTAACTCTCCATCACTGTAACATGATACTATATACAGTCAGAAAGTGCAATAACTAGGCACAAAACTGACAGAGTACTGAAACATTCGACGTCCTGACACCTAGCTTTAACACATCTCCGTAGCGCTAACCGACAGCCTTCCAACTTGGAAGGTTCAAGGTTATGGAAAAGACCAAAGAGGGGAAGGCAAGCGCAACGAAAACGAGCAAAAGCCACAGTCCCAAATTGCACACCTGATGAGCCGTCACGAACCATACGGCGAAACGTACGTCGTGTGAAACAACTTGTTTTGTAGTCAACTAGTCCATCACAATGTCATGCATGAGGAGTACTGTAGGAGTTTGGCTTTCGGCTTGTACAATTCGTTTTCGCAAAGCTTCCCTTTCTTTACTTATCTTTGATATTTTATGACCCACCCAAGTTGGGTGGTGTGCTGCTTTGCTGCTTCGAATTGTAGCTAGACCGCTTTGTCAAATATCGTACTGGTCTCGTCATCGTCCAGTAATAATCGACATTCTTTGTTCCGTTGGGACTGTGGCTTTTGCTCGTTTTCGTTGCGCTTGCCTTCCCCTCTTTGGTCTTTTCCATAACCTTGAACCTTCCAAGTTGGAAGGCTGTCGGTTAGCGCTACGGAGATGTGTTAAAGCTAGGTGTCAGGACGTCGAATGTTTCAGTACTCTGTCAGTTTTGTGCCTAGTTATTGCACTTTCTGACTGTATATAGTATCATGTTACAGTGATGGAGAGTTACTCTTAACTCGTATCCATATGTCTTTTTCTCTTCCACATTTATTTATGGCTCAACATCCGAGTTTCAAATTGCACACCTGATGAGCCGTCACGAACCATACGGCGAAACGTACGTCGTGTGAAACAACTTGTTTTGTAGTCAACTAGTCCATCACAATGTCATGCATGAGGAGTACTGTAGGAGTTTGGCTTTCGGCTTGTACAATTCGTTTTCGCAAAGCTTCCCTTTCTTTACTTATCTTTGATATTTATGACCCACCCAAGTTGGGTGGTGTGCTGCTTTGCTGCTTCGAATTGTAGCTAGACCGCTTTGTCAAATATCGTACTGGTCTCGTCATCGTCCAGTAATAATCGACATTCTTTGTTCCGTTGGGACTGTGGCTTTTGCTCGTTTTCGTTGCGCTTGCCTTCCCCTCTTTGGTCTTTTCCATAACCTTGAACCTTCCAAGTTGGAAGGCTGTCGGTTAGCGCTACGGAGATGTGTTAAAGCTAGGTGTCAGGACGTCGAATGTTTCAGTACTCTGTCAGTTTTGTGCCTAGTTATTGCACTTTCTGACTGTATATAGTATCATGTTACAGTGATGGAGAGTTACTCTTAACTCGTATCCATATGTCTTTTTCTCTTCCACAATAATAATAATAATAATAATAATGTGAGTGTGTATGTGAGTGTTGATATGTTAAGTGAAGTTAAGTGTGGTATGCTATGCTACTATTTTCGTCTACTCTCCGTATTAGAAGCCATGTTTATTCGTGATTGTGATCCAGATTTATACGTGTACCTTTCCCACCTGCATTTCTCCAATCTACACTTGCTTTCACACTGCTCGCTGCTCATGTAATCACGCCTCCAATAGTGCTAGCTTTAGAATATCGGTGTTTCTTGTATTAGTTTTAGATCTAATAATTTGAAACTCGGGTATTGAGCCAATAATAAAAGTAGAAAGGAAAAGGACATATGGAAACGAGTTAAGAGTAACTCTCCACCACCGTAACTAGATACTATATACAGTCAGAAAGTGCAACAACTAGGCACAAAACTGACAGAGTACTGAGACATTCGACGTCCTGACACCTAGCTTCAACACATCTCCGTAGCGCTAACCGACAGCCTTCCAACTTGGAAGGTTCAAGATTATGGAAAGACCAAAGAGGGGAAGGCAAGCGCAACGAATACGAGTACAAGCTACAGTCCCCACGGAACAAAGAATGTCGATTGTTACTGGACGATGACGAGACCAGTAGGCGATTTGACAAAGCGGTCTAACTACAATTCGAAGCAGCAAAGCAGCACACCACCCAACTTGGGTGGGTCATAAATATCAAAGATAAGTAAAGAAGGGGGAAGCTTTGCGAGAACGAATTGTACAAGCCGAAAGCCAAACTCCTACAGTACTCCTCATGCATGGCATTGTGATGGACTAGTTGACTACAAAACAAGTTGCTTCACACGACGTACGTTTCGCCGTATGGTTCGTGACGGCTCATCAGGTGTGCAATTTGAAACTCGGGTATTGAGCCAATAATAAAAGTAGAAAGGAAAAGGACATATGGAAACGAGTTAAGAGTAACTCTCCACCACTGTAACTAGATACTATATACAGTCAGAAAGTGCAACAACTAGGCACAAAACTGACAGAGTACTGAGACATTCGACGTCCTGACACCTAGCTTCAACACATCTCCGTAGCTTCCATAACCTTGAATCTTCCAAGTTGGAAGGCTGTCGGTTAGCGCTACGGAGATGTGTTGAAGCTAGGTGTCAGGACGTCGAATGTCTCAGTACTCTGTCAGTTTTGTGCCTAGTTGTTGCACTTTCTGACTGTATATAGTATCTAGTTACGGTGGTGGAGAGTTACTCTTAACTCGTTTCCATATGTCCTTTTCCTTTCTACCTTTAGATCTAATAATGTTCACCTTATGGTACCATAAATATCTTTCCTTTGTTGTCCAACTATCATTGTAGAAGAGAAAAGGACATATGGATACGAGTTAAGAGTAACTCTCCATCACTGTAATATGATACTATATACAGTCAGAAAGTGCAATAACTAGGCACACAACTGACAGAGTATTGAGATATTCGACGTCCTGACACCTAGCTTCAACACATCTCCGTAGTGCTAACCGACAGCCTTCCAACTTGGAAAGTTCAAGGTTATGGAAAGACCAAAGAGGGGAAGGCAAGCGCAACGAAAACAAGCAAAAGCTACAGTCCCCGGAACAAAGAATGTCGATATTTACTGGACGATGACGGGACCAGTACGATATTTGACAAAGCGGTCTAACTACAATTAACATCCCACTGCACGCACAGACATTGAAGACAAGGTTTGGGCTAGACTGGAACTCACGCGGGGGAAATGGGGTTAGGCTTACACCCAGGCCACCACATGGTAGGACGAATGTGGAGGGGGGCGCTAACAAGGTTAGGCTTACACCGCACTTCCACATGGTAGGACAGATGTGGAAGTAGGCTGCTAACGGGGTTACGCTTACACCCGGACATCTGCATGGTAGGACGAATGCAGAGGGGCTGGTAACCTGGAGTTGGGTGTCAGCTCAAAGGCTTACGGGGTGCTTTGCAGCCACCCACTCCATGTGAATGCCACCCAAAAATGAGATTGCTGGGGGGAGGCGTGAGCCCCAATCTAGCTGACATTAACATGGGAACTACATGCAAGTGCACAGCGACGTTCAAGGACATAAATTCATTTGAGTCTACAGCAGATAGTGTCAAGAGGACAGGTGCTATCACCTATGCAGGGAGCAGCACGAAAGAGCAAAAGCACTCATACAGAGAGGAATGCTAAGAGGGCAGTGCGGACGTTCCTGCCGCTAGCAGTGCTTAGGGGGGCAGTGTGGTCACCACGACCTATAGCGAGTAGTGTTAGAGGGGCAGTGCTGTCACTCATACAGCAGATAGTGTCAAGGGGGCAGTGCCGTCACTCAGGCAGCTGATAGTGCTAGGAGGGCGGTGCCTGTACTCACGCTGTCGCCAGTGCCTTCGCGATTGGCTCCATGTCCGATTCTGACAGACGGACATACCGGACGTAAGCGTTACTCCGCCATCGGCCGGCCCTTTGGATGATGTAGGGTGGCAGGCCATTCCTTCCGGCGGCAGTGGCTGCACCAATACGCAGGCTATGGCTGGAGATCTTCTGGCCGGGGAGAGCTCAGCGGAGTAAGTCGTTCATGTCTGAGGGGCGAAGCGGCTGGCCAGACTGGTAGCGGAAATACGCTCCCGCCCCTTGGGAGCGCAGCTGTGCGTACTTCGAGAATGCGGCGACAGGGCAGGTGCTATCGTTGGTGGCGCCGACTGTCACATCGCTGCCCTCTCCCAGTTGCGTTGTTTTGGAGAACGGGATGGCCAGCCTCACTGTGTTCTCCCGGATGCAGACGCGTTCCTGCGTCAACATCTTCCGCGGGTCGGTGGAGGCATACTCGCTGACTCGCAGGAACCCGTAGTAGGCGAGTGTGATAGCGCTCCAGAGCATGGCTTGGTCCGCTGGCGATAGACCGGAGTGCGGCAGGAAGCCCTGGGTTGCACGGAGGTGTTGCTGCGTGACAGCACGGCGTTCCTGCACCTGGCTGCTCGTGCACTGGTTGCGGGCGATACCCTGGAGCAGCAGGTCCAGTCGCCCGTCCTGGAACGGGGACAACGACAGGTGGTTGACCACGCAGTGATGCCGGAGGCCATGGAGGTAGACCTTGATAGTTGCCAGTCGGCACTTGGATGACATGTATGCTAGGAAATCCAGTAGGCGGGTGGCCTGAATTGGGTATGGCGCGACACGGTGCAGGCTGGCGTACCTCTCGTATGCCGTCACACCGGCAGCATACGACCGGGCGGTACTTGTTGCCACTCCCGCAAGGATGAGGCCCATGGTGTGGTCAGTAGGCGTGTCAGCTGCCGGACTTCTAGCGACATGGGGACAGGAGACGCCTGGGGATGTAGCTTCCGGAAGCTCTCGACCTGCAGCCGGGACAAGCGGTCAGCAAGAACGTTGTCAACACCACATATGTGTGCTAAAAACACAACCATGTTATGCTTGGCAGCCGCTAGCAACGCAATCCTAACAAGTGTCATGATCTCTGGGCACCTAGAAGATCCTGTGCGCCAGATTGTGCAGACCGCTTCGTTGTCGCAGTGAACTAAGAGTCGGCGATAGCGAAGTCGTTTGCCTAGCGTCACGCAGATAAGGGCGATGAGAAACAACTCGCGCCATTCTATGGACAGATCCTTGTGGAGTGCCTCCCACTGGCCGTACGCCCGTTCTTTGCCGCAGACCAAGCCATAGCCACGGTCAGAAGCATCCGTGAACAGCTGCATCTCGGTGGGTTTGCACCAGGATGGGTCTAGCAGTAGTGATCGGCCGTTCCATGACTCAATGCAAGCGTGCCACCAGGATATATCGTTTAGAGCCTCTTGGTTCAGGCGCTGGGTACTGTCAAGGGACGTGAACTGGCTGGCCTCGTCGAAGAGCCGGCGGCAGAAAGTGCGCCCGGGCGGTACTACTTTGGCGGCAAATGACAAAGAGCCTGCCAACGAGAGCAATTCCCGTTTGGTGCACTGTACTCGGTGTACCCAGGAGTCAAGGGTGCTCTTTAATTCCAACAGCTTTGGGGCTGGCAGCCGCATCTCCCATGCTTGGGAATCTAACTCTATGCCCAAAAATGTGACAGTTGTGGACGGCGGGCACACCTTGTCAGGGCCCTCGGCTAACGGGACTTGCAGGTGCTCCATGACTGCGAGTAACGTGTGAAACTGCCGACGAGCATGGTTTGGCGGCTGTGGGGGTTGAACTGTGAGGAAATCATCGAGGTAGTGCAGCAGGTCATGCACATTGAATCTATTCGTGGCTACCCAGCGAAGGGCGTCGGCGAGCCTGTTGAACAGAAATGGTGAGGACCGCAGGCCAAAGGGGAGGAATTTGTCAACGTAGAATGCGTTGTCCCAGTGAATGCCCAGCAAGGGCCAGTCGGACGGGGCCACGGGACATAGTCGGAATGCATTGCGTAGGTCGACTTTGGATAACAGGGCCCCCTTGCCATGCCGGTGCAGCAGCCGAACCGCATCATCAACAGTCATATAGTGCAGTGAAAATTCGTCTTGGCTTATACCGTCATTAATGCTAGTGCCCTGAGGCGCAGATAAATGCATAATCAAGCGGAGTTTACCCGACTTCTTGGGGACCACGCCTACACCGGAGCAGCGCAGATCTGCGTGAGGTAAGTGGGTGTACGGGCCGGCCATACGACCCTCGATGCATTCATTAGACAGGTAAGTAGAGACAGCTTGGGGGTTCTGAAATGCAGAGACTAAATTGGGAGCAACAAAATGAGAGCGATCACCGGAGTAACCGATTACAGCACCGTCACGCATGTCATGCATAAGAGAGGCAACAAATGTGCGGTCAGGGTGCCTGGCCAGGGCCGACTCAAGCCGATCCAAGTGAACGGGCGTCCAAGGCGATTGTTGGTGCAACGGAACGCCTGCTGGCTGGTTGCCCTGTGCGACAATCTCGTGCGCTGTGTCCGGAGACGTTGCAGGTGCTGCATTGATGAACGTACGGACAAGGGTTTTGGCGACACAAGCCCCGGTTGTAGAGGCGACACTGCTCGGTGGACGAGCGGGCGGCGCCGGAGGCTGCCGCGGAGCTGGGCCGAAAGGGCCGCACGGCACGGGCATCAAACACGGTAGTGTACAGTGTTTGTGGTGTTGTGTCCCAACGGCGTGACGGCTGGGACGCGATGCTGTGGCGGAAGGCGCGGTCATACTCCGCAACTGCGGAGAACGTGAATTTCTTGCTGGCGTTCAGAATATGGTGCTGGTACGCCAACAGTTCTACTGCTCTGCCCGGATGCGCATTTAGATAGACGGCTGCGAATATCGTCCATGCTTCTAGCCAATGTTCGATGTCCGAAATGCGTCGGGACATGCGTGGCTGAGAGGACAGCGTGAATTTCCCGGGTGCCTCCTCGCCCAACACTAGAGCGTGGGGGCTTGGCACATCCGTGGCGGTGGTGGGCAACAGTTGTTGTAAATCAACAAATTGGTGTGTGATAATTTTGTCGATCACGCTCTGGGGTGTGCTTGCCCAAATTTTTACAGGCCCGTCATCATGCGGCATGGTGCAGGAAACACTAGACGAATGCACAGTGGACGTACCTGGGGCTGAGGTTGCTGTTTGCGCTGCATCTTCCAAACGGTCCAGTCGATCCAAAAACGGTTTCAGGGCAGTCGCGATTGCCGCGGACACGGAGGCGACAGGCATAGTAGTAGACGCGGAGGCAACAGGCATAGTAAGTTCGCGGGTCTCCCTGTCCTCGACAGTTTGTCGGGCAGCCTCGGCGGGGGTCTCAGAGGACTCCACTTGGGGTCCGACCTCGGATTGCATCAACCTGGCAAGCAGCTCCGCTTTCTTGCCGGCGGGACTAAGGCCCCGTTCCACGAGGTTGAGGCGTAGGTCCCGCACGGTGAGTGTACTGAACGCATGGGAGGCCATAGTCTCGAATGGAAAACGTTGGAACAAGAAACCGAAAATCTGGAAAATTTGGCAAAGAGCTAGTGTTGGAGCAAACAGCAAGTGAGAGTGGTAAGCAACAACAGGAACAAAGAACACGAGTGCATGCACATATGGGATCAGATGCGCTGGTAGGTTCAGCTGCTGACAGAGCTAGAGGGGGAACACGCTCCCGCGTGGCGCAAACCGTGCCCGTGTCACGTGCACAGCGGTGTGCGTGGGCAGCTCAACGATAGCGCTACGGGTAGATGTGGAATGCAGTGTGAAGTAGCGGCATCGCTACGGGTATATATGGAGTGCTACGTGCAGTAAACGCAGGCGGGCACGCGCTGAGAGAGCGTTACGTGCGTATTAACTACAGTTAATACTACGTATAAACTGAGATTTCGAAGCAGCAAAGCAGCACACCACCCAACTTGGGTGGGTCATAAATATTAAAGATAAGTAAAGAAAGGGAAGCTTTGCGAAAACGAATTGTACAAGCCGAAAGCCAAACTCCTACAGTAATCCTCATGCATGACATTGTGATGGACTAGTCGACCACAAAACAAGTTGTTTCACACGACGTACGTTTCGCCGTATGGTTCGTGACGGCTCATCAGGTGTGCAATTTGAAGCTCTGAGGTTGAGCCATAAATAAGTGTAGAAGAGAAAAGGACATAATACGAGTTACGAGTTGATACGAGTTGACAGTTGACAGAGTTGATCGGTTAGCTGTCGGTTAGCGCTACGGAGATGTGTTGAAGCTAGGTGTCAGGACGTCGAATGTCTCAGTACTCTGTCAGTTGTGTGCCTAGTTATTGCACTTTCTGACTGTATATAGTATTATGTTACAGTGATGGAGAGTTACTCTTAACTCATATCCGTATGTCCTTTTCTCTTCTACATTTATTTATGGCTCAACATCCGAGTTTCAAACTATCATTGTGATGAAAATTTCTGATGATTTTTTATTTTACACGGATGGTGAGCCAATTAAATCATGGTGAAAAAAGGAGAACAAAATGTTACGAGTTATGACTAACTGTCCACCAACGTAACCAGATCTTGTACAGTCAGCGAGTGTGACAAAATGGCACAAAACTGACAAGGAGTACGGAGACATTCGGCGACCTGACACCTAGCTCCAACACTTCTCCAAGGCGCAAACCAACAACCTTCCAACTTGGAAGGCTCAGGTTCGGAAAGGTCCAAGAGGGGAAGGAAAGCGCAACGAAAAAGAGCACGAGCTACGCATCACGTAATGTCTCAGTACTCCTTGTCAGTTTTGTGCCATTTTGTCGCACTCGCTGACTGTATATGATCTGGTTACATTGGTGGGCAGTTAGTCATAACTCGTAACATTTTATCCTCCTTTTTCACCATGATTATTTATTTAAACAATCGACGAGGAGACAATAGTCGTAAAATGGCAATAAATAAGATAAATTGTGCACTCGTAACAACAGCAAAAATGAAGAAAGTCAAGTTCCATAACGTTTTCTTGTGACTGTCATCAGTGGAACGCCGTCACATAAAAATGTAATAACTAAAACACACACTTATATACATGTAGCTAATATGGTTTCAGGTAGAAATACAGCAGCTAACAAGTACAAAAAGCGAAGTTTGCACCTTTGCAATGTGTGAATATAGTGTATGTGAGAAAGGTAGTGGCAGATGAATGTGATACTGTGTGAATGAATGTAATGGTGCGTGTGTATTACTTGAAGAGTGTGAGTGATACAACGTTTTCTTTCTGTTTACATAGCACAGGGTCACGAGTACAAATATACACAGCTTCCAACACCTGCAATTGCTTGAAGAAACTTGCAACACCTGCAATTGCTTGAAGATTCCTGGTTTAGTGTTATTCGTTGCGCACGTTTCTTCAAGCAATTGCAGGTGTTGGAAGCTGTGTATATTCGTACTCGTGACCCTGTGCTATGTAAACAGAAAGAAAACGTTGTATCACTCACACTCTTCAAGTAATACACACGCACCATTACATTCATTCACACAGTATCACATTCATCTGCCACTACCTTTCTCACATACACTATATTCACACATTGCAAAGGTGCAAACTTCGCTTTTTGTACTTGTTAGCTGCTGTATTTCTACCTGAAACCATATTAGCTACATGTATATAAGTGTGTGTTTTAGTTATTACATTTTTATGTGACGGCGTTCCACTGATGACAGTCACAAGAAAACGTTATGGAACTTGACTTTCTTCATTTTTGCTGTTGTTATGAGTGCACAATTTATCTTATTTATTGCCATTTTACGATTATTTATTTATTATTTATTTACTGTCTGCACTTCATGGCACATAATGAAAATAGCCAATACAAGGAAGTGAGGGTGAAACCAACCACGGACTGGGGGCAAAAATGCAAATTAAACAGAAGAAGAAAATAAATAAAATACAATAAAACAAAGTTTAACTCGGATGGTGAGCCAATTAAATTATGGTGAAAAAGGAGGACAAAATGTACGAGTTATGACTAACTGTCCACCAACGTAACCAGATCTTATACAGTCAGCGAGTGCGACCTGATGAGCCGTCATGACCTATACGGCGAACGTACGTCGTGTGGAACTACTTGTTATTGTACATAACTAGTCCATCATACATGATAGTGGAGTTCAGTAGGATGTTGGCGTTTCGGTTTGTCACAATTCGTCTTCGCTTAGCTTCCCTTTCTTTTTTTATTACATAAACTTGAGCCTCCTAAGTTGGGTGGTCTGTTGCTTTGCGTCGTCGAGTTGTAGTAAGGCCGGTCTGTCCAATCGTCTTACTAGTTTCGTCATCATCCAGTAACTTTTGGCATTCTTTGTTGCCGTGATGCGTAGCTCGTGCTCTTCTTTGTGCCATCCTGTCGCACCCGCTGACTGTATAAGATCTGGTTACGTTGGTGGACAGTTAGTCATAACTCGTAACATTTTATCCTCCTTTTTCACCATAAAATAAAAACAAATAAAATAAAAGAGGAGCGTTACTTACGAAGAGCCTTATTGAAAGCGGAAAGTGTCTCAGCATGTCGAATACTATAGGAAAGGGAGAGCTAAAATCGATATGCCATAAACACAGGTGAGTTTAGAAACAAAGATAAACGAGGAGCAGGCAATGATACTTTATTTCGAGTAGGTCTATCACGCTGGAACCAGTCATACTTTCCCAAGTGTTGGGGAATTCGTTTAAGATATATTCTAGTGAGCAAGGGTATATAAGTGGGCTTGGCGGCGCTCACAGAGCGGAGATGAGGCGGTCCGAGAATATAATTGGGCACTGCTGAATAACTGAGGCAGTCCAAATAACCGTTTGATAATCTTTTCATGATGCATTAAATTTTTTGTGGACAAAGTTGAATTTAGACCACACCATGCTGTGTCGGCGTAGTGGAACAGAGGCAAAATATAGCAACGGTAGAAAAGTATTTTACAACTATGAGGGATGTGGTAACAGTGGGAAGCGAGGGCTCCAAGGGCGGAGCTAGCGTGACGACAAACATCATTAACTTGCTCTGACCAGGAAAACGCAGAGTCAATACGTACGCCCAGGTGTTTGTAGCTTCTTACCAGTCCGATGCTGTTGGACGATCCTGGGGAGCACAGGGTGACTGGGTCTGGAGAAGCGCATCCCCATAATCATTGCCTCCGTCTTGCTGTGGTTTGGCGACAGGTGCCAGCGACACATCCAAGTCACTACCTCGTCAATGTCCGGTTGGATGGAGGCTTGGAGTTGTGGGAGAGACTCGCAGAATTAGATCAGCGCAGTGTCATCAGCATACAATGAAGTACACTGTATCGGGAACAACACTCGGCAAATCATAAAAAGTAGAAATAAAAGAGGACCCAGTATTATCACATGAAAACGACGTTCAAATTATAACATATTTTCAACTTATTGTTCTCGTGGTATGAGTGCGCTTATTTTACTTTCGTTGATATTAGGTTTCTTGTCTCCACGCCGACTTTTTAAATATGCATTGCAAAATGTGATAAAACTTACAAGCAATTGTTTTGCTAAGTTCTTTCTTCTTTTTCCACAGTTTGTTTCTCTCACTTCACAGTTGTCACATTCTGGTTTTCTCACTTTCTTTTGTGCCGCCTACTTACCATTGTTGTTGCTTGCTTGTAAGTTTTATCACATTTTGGAATGCATATTAAATCATTGTTTTTGCTTGGGTAGCCTTCAATTCAGTTACGATATTCCACTGTTGATAGTGACATGAAAATCGATCATGGAAAACATTTGACTTCGGTGATGCATGATGATGACGGCAGAGTTAGTTCTTTTTATTGCTTTATTAAAATTACTCTTGTACTTTTCTATATCAGTTCCTCCATTTCCATTATCCCCTCTCTCTCTCAGTCTCTGTCTCTCTCAGTCTCTGTCTCTCGCTGTCTTACTCACTCACTCACCCACTTTTTCTGTCTCTCTCTGTCTCTCTCTCTCTCTCTCTCTCTCCCCCTCTCTCTCACTCACTATCTCTCACTCACTCACGCTCTCTCTCTCTCTCTCCCTCTCCCCTATCTATATCGTTCTATCATTCCGCCTCTCTTACACGTCTTCCTGTATCATTTGCCGTGAACACCTTGAGTGGAGAGCATTGTCTCGGCTCTTAATCCAATACTACTAGTGTACAAGGCTGGTCAGGGATGTGAACACGTTTTCTTATTTATTTTTTGTTCATAGATCTTCTAACCACTACAGTTTCAGTCATCAGTATTCAAAAGAGATCGATTGAAGTCACAGTGTCCACCACAATAAAGCTCAATGGTTCAGATTATTGTGTTGAGTACCGGCGCACACACGTATCAGGTGTGATCTCAACGACCAACCTTGTTACAACATGCTCAGCGTCTGTGAGTGGCAATATGTCATTAGTTGGTCTAGAGGAGGATGCTACATACTCCATCCAGGCGTATGTAATGAACTCATCGCAGGTACTGCAGTACTGCAAGTCTCCTATTTACAATCTAACAACATTGGTAGCAAGTAAGTTAACCACTTGAATATATACGTATGCTGCTGCATCCACTAGCACTCTGCAACACTACCTTGATGCTCCCAAGTGCACCCTGGCACATTCAATTTTTCTTGACCAGCACCCTGCTCATTTACAGTCCCTTAATTGGTTCAATTCAGGTGGCACCACCCGAAGCTGCGTTCGCCTCCCCCTAGCTAGGTCTACCCTATTCGTAAATTCCCCTTTCTTTTCCTCCTACTCCACGTGGCTCCACCTGCCTCCTAGTGTTAGGCAAGCTCCAGATATGCCCAAATTCCGTACCCTTGTCAGACAGCACTTCAGTATCTCCCAGTAAACAAAGTCACAGTCCCCATTTCCGCTGCATAGCTCGCTGAGCATCCCATTGCTTTGTATGTTGCTAATCCCTTCCCACTTTGTGTACGTGCTCTTCATTTTCTTTTTTCTCTTTTTCCGTGGTTGGTCTCACCCTCTCCTCAATTCAATTGGCTGTCTTGACATGCCACGAGGTGCAGAAATAAATAAATAAATAAATATTGTAGATGTACGTGTAGGAGACAATGTGGTGTTTTATTATTATTATTATTATGTGCTTGTTCGCGTAGACATCAGCATGGCTTGCAGCTGCATTAATGGGCATGCAAATCATGCAAACCAGCCAAAAATGTTCGCATAAGCCACTTCGAATAGATACAAAAGACCACAACAGTTTCAGAAAAAGAAGAAATATGCGAAAAGAAGACAAAAACTATGGTGCCGACACCACTCGGGCACAGATGCCCACCCAACCGCTTCGGTCAGCAGCAAGGGCACGGAACGCCTCCAGATCGACTTTGCTTGACAAGGAAAGTCCAATCCGCTTGGCATCATCTTGTAGTAGCGTTGGTAGTGTGCGTCTTGGTCGTCCCCTCCAGCCCGCTGGACGAGGCTCTGCGAAGTACGATCCCATGGCCAGTGACGGTGGGGAGTCAGCCGGGAGCCGGAGGACGTGCCCAAAGAGCCTCCACCTAGCTCTCAAGATGATAATGCCGAGAGGAACCGCGCCGGTACGCTCATAGAGCCTCTCGTTCCTAATCCGATTCGGGAACACAATGCCGATTAGCGCCCGCAGCTGTTTTCGGTGGAAGGCCTCAATACGGCTCAGCTGCTGTTTCGTTGGTGCCCATGTTGCACAATTGTAGCAGAGTACAGGGAGTACAAAGGCATTATAGAGCCGGATGCGGAGATCCTCCGAAACTAGCGACCTACGGATCCACAGCGTCCAGAGTTTACCAAAGGCAACAGTTGCCAGTTGCTGTCGCCGTAGCATATCCTCGGCATCACCTAATAGGGACCCGAGTTTCTTGGTGGTTCGCCACTCCTCCTCGATGCGATCAGTGTGCCGTTCGATGTGCGTGTGCTCTGTTTTGGTCTCATTCACTTTCAAATCCCATTCGAGGAGCTTGTTGGATATGGTTGAAAGGAGGGTCCTCAGCCTCTCACCATCAGTAGTCACGAAATCCACATCGTCGGCGTAGGCAGTTTCAGTTGGTAACCCCAGGGAGATATCGGCAGGGGGACGTGGTAGAAGAAGAGGCCGGACATCACGCAGCGCACCCTCAAGGTACACAATGAAAAGAACAGGAGACAACGAGTCACCTTGGGGTGTGCCGCGGAGAGTGGGGAATGACGGGCCCTTAGCGGATGGGAGTACAACCCGCAGTACGGTGTCCTGGAGGAGGTAACTGATCATTCGGATTTCATCCGGCTGCAAGAACGATCCCAGCACCGAGATAAGCCGTGGCCTGCTTATACAGTCAAACGCTTTTGACATATCAATGCCTAGGATATCCAGCGCACAGCGATAGCGTTGGCATCGAGCTGCCAACCATCGGTATGACCACACAACATCTGTGGTGCTTCTGCTGGGGCGGAAACCACTCTGTGTGTGTGCAACGAAGTTGTTGACGTCCTTGTTGATCCTCCGCAGCACAATCAATGATAGAATATTCCTGAGCGCTGTGAGTAAAACCACGGGCCGTAGGTGAGCGACTGGTCCCCTTGATTTGCCAGGCTTTTGTAACGGAATAAGCGACCCACTACCGATGCTGTTCAGGGGCAGGCCTGTCTCGACGGCAGAGTTGAGGACCTGGGCGATATTGGAGTAGACGAGGGCAGGTGAGTACTTTAGCAGCTCCCCTGGCATGTTATCTGGGCCACTTGACCTGCCATTATTCAATTTTCCAGCTGCCTGTGTCACCTCTGCCTCAGAAATGGGCCGCTCAAGCCGGCGGTACTGAATAGCGCAATCCTGGTCGGCAAGGCCCGGTCACCGCAGCAACAGTGCACCAGGCTCCGGTGTGTACAGCTTAGAAAAGTGGTCGGTGATTTGGATGGCTACTGAGACTGGCTGTATTACTTGTCTACCCGCTTCATCATGCACAGTGATAAGCTGTTGTTTTTGTCGCTGGAGTAGATGGACTGCATGAAACATCTGTGCTGTATCCTTCTTTGCTTCTACTTCCCTCGCCCGAGCGTCCAGCTCATTCGATGCTAGTTCCTTTCCTTGCAGCCGGATTCGGTGTGAGAGGGTGTTCCGCCGATGCTTCAGATCAGCCACTTGTTGTGGATCCCTACTTGTAGTTATCAGCAGTCGTAACCGTTTTTTCTCTTCCGACCAGGAAGATTCCTCTGTATTAACTGGAGTTTCACTCACTTGGCGATCTTACTGGTCCCGATTGTGCAACCATGGAAACCGGACTCCCTTGCAGCCAGTTCTTGGAACTTTCTTGCTGCAGTAGCCAGTGGAGTAGAATGGTGACAGTGGAGTACAATGGTGTCAGTGGAATAGAGCGGTGATAGTGAAGTACAGTGGCGACAGGGGAGTACAGTGATGACAGGAGAGTACAATGGTGTCAGTGGAGTAGAGAGGTGACAGGGGAGTAGAGTGGTGTTAGGTACCTCCTCCCGTACCTTTTCTGGCTGGCCTGCATGCATGTAGTTGTAGTTGTAGTTGTACACATCGTATTCGTAGTATTCATACTCACCTTTTGTTCCGTTGGCCTGGGTAGCTACTTGCGCGTCCACCTTTGCCATAGCTACCCATGCCCTTTATCTTGCATGCTCTCCTGTCGACTCGCTCTCTCTCCCATAATGTAGTCGTAGTAGTTCGTCTTTGTCTCCGTCTCTTCGTCTACCCCAATAAATGTCGTTCTACGTACCTGTCCCATTGTCTGTTGTGTCTGGAGAATTAAGTGAAAGCTATACTTAACAGTGGTGACAGTGGCGTAGAGTGGTGACAATACAGCAGAGTGGTTATAATATACGTCAACAGTGGAGTAGAGTGGTGATAGAGGAGTAGAGTGGTGACAGAGGAGTAGTGTTTGGTGTGTACCTGGTAACACAGCTGAAGTAAGTAAGGATATTTGCATCTCACCCATTTGCATGCTATTTCTGACTTTCTGTACACTGACAGATTATGCACAACTAGAGTACGTGTGCACTGTACCACGTATCATTGCGCCTTACCCACTTTCCGTAGTTTAATCATTTCTCTTTAAAAAATCATAGTATACGCAGTCAACGCTAATATGTGGAGCAAACCAAGAGATGAGGGCGATACCCATCCATGGCAAACTTACAAGTGTTTAATACTGCATTTTATTGATTATTTTTTTCAGCTCCCTCTAGGGCTCCAAATATAACTCATCTTTATCCAAGTGCACAAGAAATCAACATCTCCTGGACTGCTATCAGCCTCCTGGACTTTAATGACCGATCACAAGGATATATGGTTTCTTATCGTGCGGACCATAGCATCAACGTCAGTACTGTACATAGTGAGCTTACGAGTATCACTATCAATGGTTTGACTGCTGGTACAGTGTACACTCTGTCCATTGCTGCGACATCTTCTGCTGGTGTTGGCCCTTCAACGTCAATAACAACTTCAACTGTGCAGGAGAGACCTATCACTATGACGACAATGGAGGAATGCATGAGTATGGTTGTCACTACTGTAAGCTCACAACAAGGTATGGTTTTACTTCCTTTGATTTTGACTTGTTTGTGTTCACGTGTCATGCTTATGACAGCGTGTGCGCACGTGTTTGTAGGTAGAATGTGTCTGAAGTGGTACAATAGTGTGCGAAGGTGATTTCCAAAAGCTGTGGATTCAATTCCCGGTAATTGGGATCCGAATTGTCTTATTCTCCTTCTTATTCTGTTCCTGCCTTCTTTCAGTCTCCTTGGAGTTTACCAGCATACCATGTATGCCTGTGTGCTTGATCCGATGTGGATGTGTATTTATGAAAGAAGGAAAAGTGGAGATAAAAGAAGAAGACACAAAGACAGACAATTATGGGTCCGCTGTCCAGAACCACGACTTGTGATATATTTCAAGAGTTGCGGTTAATAATATTAGTCAGAGGTGATTTGGAACCATTCAGAAGCAAGTGGAAGTAATCAAGTGCTACATTTCCGCAACAAAGTACTTCGGACTTTCGTACGCACACCTGGTGTTCCTTGAAACGTACACGGCGAAAGTGTTGGACAAGGAGTTCTGGCCCGAGGATTTCACGATGCGGAAGTGGTATTGGGAGACTGATCGAGTCGCCCACGGTTCCAATCAGTAAACATGTCTCCTCTAAACCCACTCGCACCACACCGTTCACCCCCAGATCACATCCTCCATCACCAATATCTCTACTCAGTAATTATACTAATCATAACATCAATATCGGTCATTTAAATGTGCGTAGCCTCAGACATAAAATCCCTGAAATTCAATCCCTCATCTCCGACCATTCCCTGGATGTTCTCGTTATTACTGAAACAAAACTCGATCTGAAGGCAGCGTACACGCACATGGAGGTGGACGACGAGTCAAAGCCCCTGCTTACGCTCAATACCCATCTGGGTCTGTTTCGACTCAACCGTCTCCCATACGGGATCGCGTCTGCTCCAGCGCTATGGCAACGAGCCATGGATTCTCTGCTACGAGACCTGCCAGGCGTTAAGTGCATGATCAATGACATCATCGTCACTGGCCGCACACCGGAGGACCACCTCAACACGCTGATGAAGGTGCTCCAACGTCTCGCTTATGCGGGCCTCAAACTCAACCTGGCCAAATGCCACTTCTTTCAGCCGAAAGTGGAATATTGCGGCCACGCCATCAGCGCACAAGTCCTGCACACGATGCCGAGCAAGGTTGATGCAATTTGTGATGCTCCACCGCCGGAGAACGTGCCGCAAGTACGCAGTTTTCTGGGGCTCATCACCTACTATCACGGACCACCAGCCGTTGGTATCAATCTTCCACCCGAGGAAAGGCCTGTCTGCTATGACCGTAGCACGTCTTCAATGCTATGCGATGTTCCTGGCCGGACATGACTACACGATCATGTTTTTTTTTTTTTTTTTTTTTTTGACTATTGAACACTCACTGCATGATGAACTAAAGTGAGGAGAAGAACTCGACACAATGGTACATATCCAGCAGGACGGAGTGGGTGGGACCTGTGAAGCTCAGCCGACCAAGGGTCTCGGCATCACAGCTGCACATGTGCACCAAAGGAAACAAAATGGGGAGTGGAAGGGCGGGGAGGGGAGCAGGAGAGCAAGAACTCTAAGGGTAGGAAAGAGAGGAGGGGGGGGGGGGGGTAGGAAACCAGGAAACTTGTTATTCCAAGATATGAGTGCAAACAAGTACACAAATAAGTACAAATATAGCAGTATCAAGATCATGATGCTGAGGCGAAAGTAGAGGCTGATTGCCGTGCAGATTTGACGAAAGATTAGAGTTAGAATGGAGGAGAGTTAGAGAGAGATAAAGACAGATGGATTGGGAGTTTGATGAGAAGGGAGTGCTCCGAGAACATGAACAGGGTCGTACTGGCCAAAGCCTAGGGGGCGATGTCCGTGGCCAATGACCAACCCGACCGTTTCAGGTAGCGGTAGGTCTGAACCTTGAACTGCTGCATCCCTTTGGCAGACGGTGCATCGCGGAGGAGAGTGGCTGGCAGTTCATTCCAGGCTTTGATGAGGCACTCCGGGAAAGAGCGCAGCGCAACATTGCACGATCTGGCAGGTAGGGCTGTCTGGAGTTGAAGCTCGTGCGCAAGGTTGGCTGCCGAGCGGCGGCGTGTGGCAGGCGCGATGGCGGGTGCGATGGCTCTGGCTGGGCGTGTCGCTGCAAGAGCTGGCGGGCTTGCGATGTAATGGAGCTTGTACAGAGTTGTGAGGCCGGCCACACGGCGCCGCAGGGACAGAGTGTCCATTGCAGCCCCTGTCCCAATCAGGGTGAGGGCACGATGCTGGACTCGGTCCAGCTGTGAGAGATGGGTAGCCGCAGCTCCCATCCATACAAGTGGACAGTACTCCATTAGAGGCCGAATGAACCCCCGGTATGCTGTGGCCCGGCCCGGTGGGTCCAGGACATGGCACGCCTTCCGGAAGAAACCAATTCGCTGTGTGGCACGCACTGCAGTTCCTCGAAGATGCTTCGAGTATGTTAGATGGGCATCAAACGTCACTCCAAGGAGCTTCAGCCGCGAGCATTCTGGGACCGCTGTGCCGTTGAACTTGATGGATGGTGTCTCCCAGGGTCTGCGGTGGCGGGACACAGTCATGGCCTGTGATTTCATTGGCTCAAAAGTGACGCGCCACTGGGCACCCCATTCAGCAAGTGCATCCACACCAGCTTGGAGGTTGCAGCACACTTCTGTCACAGCATGTGGCGTTGGGATGTGGGCATAAAGCGTGGTGTCATCTGCGTAAACAGCCGGAGTGATCCCTTCCGGTAGGACGTCGCAGGCGTCATTCACGTACAGCAAAAACGGTGTGGGCCCAAGGATGCTCCCTTGTGGGACCCCAGCATCAATGTTGTATGGTTCTGAAGATGCTCCGCCGACTACCGCCTGCAACTTCCTGTCATAAAGGTAGTCAGACAGCCAGTTGAGGAGGGGACCAGTGATGCCATATGACGCAGCCTTGTGGAGCACGCCTCGGTGTGAAACTTTGTCGAATGCTCCTGCTATGTCGACAGCCAGCACGCGGACTGCGCCACCACGGTTGACTTCGGAGACCCAGGAGACCCGGACATGACTACACGATCATGTACCGCCAAGCAGACAAGCATTGCAACGCCGACGGATTGTCACGCCTGCCAGTAGGAAATCCTCCGGCACCAGATACGGCAGAGGAAGCGGTCAACATGTTCTACATGGACCAATGCGAACCACTCCCAGTGACAGTGGAGCAGATCAAGGAGGCAACAGCCAGCGACCCGCTATTGCGAGAGGTCCATCGCTATGTGCTCCAAGGTTGGCCGAAGTCGGGCCCAAGAGCAGAGCTTCAGCAGTACTTCTAACGCCGCAACGAGCTCAGCGTTAGCAACGAGTGCTTGCTATGGGGCAATCGCGTCATCATTCCGCCGGACCACCGGAAAGCTGTCCTGACAGAGCTTCATGAAGGCCATCCAGGAATGGTACGAATGAAGGCGTTGGCGAGAAGCATCCTCTGGTGGCCGGGCTTGGACGGCGACATAGCAGACGCAGTCAAAGCATGCCTCGGATGCCAAAGTGTCCAGAGCGAACCTGCTGCAGCACCAGTGCACCGATGGAGCATGCCAGACCGCGCATGGCAGCGCGTCCACGTAGATTACCTTGGTCCATTGCGGCAAACGATGTGGCTCGTCATTGTCGATGCCCGTTCAAAATGGCCCGAAGTCATTCCGATGCCTTCCACAACGTCTTTGGCTACCATCACAAGTCCCAGGACAGTATTCGCCTGATATGGTTGCCCAGACCTCATCGTCAGCGACAATGGTCCACAATTTGCATCTGCAGAGTTTGCCGAGTTCCTCGCCTCGAACGGCATCGCTCACAGACGCTCAGCGTCGTATCATCCAGCGACGACCGGCCAAGCTGAAAGGTTCGTCCAGACCTTTAAACGGGCAATCCAGGCAGTACCACTGTCAACGCCTGCACAGATTGCTGCTGACCGGTTCTTGATGAGCTACCGCCGAGGAGTCCATCCGGCTACAAACGCAACGCCTGCGAAGCTGTTCCTAGGCCGTCAGCTACGATCACGTCTGGATTTGTTGCGACCGTCGACGGCACAACAGAATGCCAAGACGCCCACCGAAGAGCCTGCTGGCAAGGCAAGATCCTTCGAGGTTGGAGGCGCCGTTCTAGCACCCGATTACCGGAACGCCAACCATCCCGGATGAATCCCAGCGACCATAGTCGAGAAGCTTGGGTCTCGTACGTACATGATTGTCACCAGCCAAGGCGCACAGTAGAAGCGACACCTGGATCAGCTACGTGCGGGACACCCGTCCTTATTAGTGGATGAGCCGACACGATCTGTGGCTGCACCGTGTCTCCCTCCAGCGCAGCACCCGATCGCAGCAGAAGCACCCGAGCCTGAGCCGGCTGCAGTGCCACAACAGCACGAGGCTGACGCTACCGACGCCTCACCGACTCCGACTCTACGCCGATCGCTGTGGACACGCAAGCAAGTGTCTCGCTTGGGCCTGTAGAAAGTAGAAACAACCCCGGTCATGTTGACCATGTCGGAACTACACCTCACTGTATGCTCGTGTTTCTCTGTCTCAATCTTCATCTTGACCTTTACGATCTTTACTCTAGTCCCAGAAGTATGTTCCATTTTAGAAGGGAGGACTATGGTGTTTGTAACCACAGACATTGTGAATCACCTGATGGCCAGACTATTGTTGGTAATGCTAGACCTTTTGGAAGTGTCCAATGACCGCACTTGGCATTCATCCATTCATGCATGCTAGCTATCTCGTGTGTTTGGACTACCTCCATTATCTTCATTTTATATTGCTTGTACTCTGTAATATTCAACCAGTTGCGTACTGGATAAGTGAACTACGGTTGTGCTTTGTTTTTGGGTGTTGTGAGTCACGGACTAAAACACTACACATTGGATGCCTGAACTGGTCGGCTATGCGATGAACTGTGAATGTATTGTTTTATTTTTCTAATAGCATCAAATGGAAAACTGCTGTACACCATGATTAATGAAACTGTCTTTGTGTTCGGCAATGTGAACTTCAATATTTGCATATAAACTAACACTATCGGCACCCAGACAAGTTGAACTTGTTCGATTGTGGATGACCTTTGGGTGTAAATCCACTTCAATGCTGGGGTTCCATTCCCTTTCCCAGGAGTCAAACTCAGCCAAATTGGGAGTTTAGTGTATCTCTCTTGTTGCCGCAATTGCCTTTCACAGGCACAACAAAGTCTGAGTGATGGTCCAATGGATTTCACTATGGAGAGGATCTTGGTTTAAAAGAAGACACTGGTTCAGAGAATGTGATTGATGAGGTACAATAGTGTAATCACTACTGACATACGATTTGAATACCTCAAAAACTAGAAAACTAGATTATGCCATACTCCATACACAAGATATCCAGCGACGTCATGCGTATACAATGTAACAGTACAAGTTGCAGGATGACGGCATTGTCAGGGGTAGACTTGAGCAACGTACATACCATACGGCAGACTGTGAAATGAAGAACATGCATGACCAGTGAATGCTGGACAATACCTCAGTATCAGTATTCCTGAAAGGTAGGACCACTCCTCAAGCTTTCGACTTCTTCTGGTGAGCTGCCTTGCGGCATTCAGGGCAATGCCAGCTCTAACCGGGCTTCTTCTTGAGACCTAGGCACTTCACATGGAAGAAGCGGCGAGTGCAATCAGTACTAGCACACTTCGCTACATCACCGGCCTCTTTCCCGTCCCAGTAACAACCACCCGGCGATGACAATGTAGTCTTCGGCAGACCCACTGTGGCTGAAGCGCCCGCTGCTGCTGGTGGTTCGTCAGGTAAGCTATCAAAGTTCTTTGAATACCATTTAGCGGCTAGTTCCGGTAGTACTCCGAGTTTGTAGAAATCTACAACGGCCTCCAAGGCTTCAGCCATAAACGGCGCATCAGGAAGTATGCGCTCCAGGTGCAGCTCTTCCTTGTTCCAGACTATGAAGTCACAGTGTCTGGCAGCGCAGACCTTCAGCTGGAGCTGGACCTGATAGTAGTAAGCATGGTCGTGCTTTAGGCGAAGCTGTGGCAGCAACCCGGAGGAAGACGGGAAGACGGGTCCTACTCCAAGCAGAATTTGCTCTCGTCAGCAGCATCAGCGAATGCCTTGTCCCGGCATGAATAGGGACACTTGATCTCAAGCACACCGGCCCCACAGCATGCACAACTGACAAAGCCATCTGGGCTTTCCCCAAGATACGGGAAGTCAGGAGACAGGTAAAGACCGCACTCAGTCACAGACAGCTCCTTGTGAGCAGCCCCCTGCTTCCTCGCATGCAGCTCAAGCGCACTGGCCTCATGCTCACAGCCCCATTTAGTGGCTGAAGTTGTGAACGCTTGCGCCTCCGGATAACAAATGGCTTTGATGAGCGACACGGATGGATTGCTGGGATAGGTGCGCGTAGCAGCTTTGAAGCGGGATGCTGTTACCCTGCCAGCACGGTAGCGAAACCACTGCTTGGAGGTAGCCTGGTCCTTTGTGAGCCTCTCCACAGCCTTTGCCTCCTCCGCAGTAACAGTTATTGCGCTGAACACTTTTTCACAGTGCTGCAGCACATCGGCAAAGTTGGCCGTCAACAGTGCGTCATTGTAGAGCTCGTCTACCTGGTATGGTGGGCAGCCGTCCTGATCCTTTGGAGCGTACCGGTCAGAGAAGGCAGGCATAGTGCTCAGCACTGCACAAGAGCCGGCGGAATCCAGAGAGGCACATAGGGCATCAACTTCCTCATGTGGGATTGTCAAACGGAGCAGGCTTGCTCTTGGCGGAACTGCTGGTAGCTCTTGGTTGTTTATTATTATTATTATTATTGTAGAAAGGAAAAGGACATAAGGATACAAGTTACGAGGATACGAGTTTCAAATTATTACACAAAGGCACACAATGAAAACCTTGGCAAATTAATTCCGTTGTGACTCAGAGTTTCATGGATGAACCAATCATCAGACAACGATAATGGAATAGGAGGCAGCGCTGGTATATCTAAGTGGAGAGAGGTGTGATAATACGATAGCGAGAGGAGTAATCACGTGAATGTATACAGGGACAGGCTATTTCAGAGGCAGATGCAGTAGGCGCAGGTCTAGCACTAACAAGCACGCGCTTAATTTCGCTCACACACCACACCCACCCACACACACACACACACACACACACACACACACACACACACACACACACACACACTAACTCGCACACACATAGTAACACCCACACACATACACACACACACACACACACACACACATACTAACACGCACACACATAGTAGCACCCACACACATACACACACATACACACATACACACACATACACCCACACACAACACCCTAACTTGCACACGGGCGCACGCACACACAGACACCCACCCACCCACCCACAACACCCTAACTCGCACACGCACAAACACACGCACACACACATATACACACACCTATAGATATATGCACACACGCACATACACACACACAACCTGGGTGTTGGTCTCTGTATGTCTCGCCATGTGTTTTAGATGATGTGACAGACAATTGTAACAATGGTCTGAATCCGGTACAATGTATTTGTTGTTCTTTTGTGTGTATGTGTGTGTGTGTGTGTGTGTGTGTATGTGTGTGTGTGTGTGTGTATGTGTGCGTGTGTGTGTGTATGTGTGTATGTGTCTGTGTGTGTGCGTGTATGTGTATGTGTGTGTGTATGTGTGCATGTGTGTGTGTGTATGTGTGTATGTGTGGGTGTGTGTATGTGTACGTGTGTACGTGTGTGTTTGTCAGTTCCCAGCACTGCAGGACCGACCTTGCAACCTAGTACAGTTTTGACAGATACAAGCATTGCGGCGATCATAGCGTGTGCAGCGTCAATCATCCTTGTTCTCTTGGCTATTCTCATTGTCCTCGTTCGAAGAAGGACTGGTGTTCCAGCAGTTGCAGGTAACGCAAGCAGCAGCCGGACTTCCTGCAGTCAGCAGACCCATGTAGAGATCTCTGCTGATAACAATATGTATGACGAACACCAAATGGTATCTACAGACACAATCCTTACTGAAAACGCGGCCTATGGCGAACACGTGCACCCTGACCCAATGTACGATGATGTTCATTAGGGTGTTAACTAGAAAGCAAGTTCACCCTCTCCTGGCCAATTTGTCCATTCCTAGTTCCTACTGCATTCCATTGTATTACATCAGCCATGCAACACACCCATAACTCTAGCACAGATACATTATAATACGTGTGTTGAAGTTTCGCAATCTATTCCTTCGTATGCAAAGACGCAAATCCACACAATTAAGTGGACGCTTCCTTTCATCTATCAAACGTTTTTTTCCCTTCTCTTCATGATAATACTTGTGCTGTATGTAGTTCTTCTTTCGTTTAGCCACCGGTTCTTTTACTATTACATGTTGTATGTTGGCTGTTCTATTACATGTTGTATGTTGGCTGATGATTGTTGCAATTCGTATTCTGATTCGTGTTTCACTCTATTGTGCCGGCAGTGATCGTCATGGATATGGTTTACAGTTAAAAGTGTTTGAAGCCATTTATCAGCGTCTGTCTAACCCAATTTGTGCATACAGAAGGGTAGTATTATTATTGAAATTGTTCAAGTAACATGTTATGTTTAGTGTGGCCAAGCGCGGCAGTTAGTGTTCTAGGTGAAATGTTTTGCTGTTTGTATTAGCACTTTCTCCTATTGGATTTGCAAGTTAATTGTTAACACACGCATTGGTGTTTGCTCTTGCCTTTTCTGTTAGATCAGTCCCACTTGTATTATTTCAATGCAGTAGTTTTAGGTGTCATATCTCTTACTTACCTCAAACCACACTGTTGGGTGTTCTGCACAGTGACGTGTTGCACAGGAATGCGGCAGGCCTTTCCACTCAGCACCAGCTGGATGAGCTCTCAATGATGGCCCAGGATGGAGCAGCTTGGAGAGGCTTCACTCTCATAGTGTGCGTGCGGGCGATCTCTAGCTGAGGAACAGCAGGGAACCATGTGTTGCACAGTAATAATTAGTGTTTAAACCGAACACGGATTCTTCGAACGAATAATCTATCGAATAATTTCGCCCTCCATCGAACGAATAATCTATATTCTATCATACACATGATGGCATTTTTCAACACTTTTTCAGCACTTTTAAGTAGTTTTTTTTTAATTTGCTGATTATCGGATTTTGTTATGTGGAGGTGCAAAACCGGTTAACCTGTACCGCCAAGAGTACATAACCCCCCAGAGTGTGCAACGCCTGATACAGCTCTGCATAGAGTCTTGGTCGAAAGTGGTCAAAGACCGAAAATCACATTCACTGCATCCATGTTTCCCTGGTGTGGAAAGAACAGAAGTATTACTAGATGCCGATAGGAGATTAAAACTTGGAGGAGAAGAGTTTGAGAAGAAATACTATGAGCAGATCTACGCAGTACAAATATCAGTAGGGTCAGCACTGAGCATAGATTTTTTTTCGATTTCTCATAATTGACTACCTGGAGACTAAGACCTAATATCGCCAAGACTGAGATATTATTCCTGCCGAACTCAGAGCCAACCTATGCATTCACTCTTCCCGGATCCCTCACAGACCTCACAGTGGTAAAACAACACAAACATCTTGGTTTGGTCATTGACTCAGACTTATCGTTTAGTAGACATGTCGACTATATCTGTAGCAAAGTCAGTAAAGCTGTTGGCTACCTCGTGTCTCACTGCTCCCACCTACCGCTTGAATGCATTCGCCTTTTTTATCATTGCTATATTCTCCCCATTTTTCTCTATTGCTCAACCGCCTGGTCATCCCTACTTAGTAAATCGTTAATGAGTACCCTGGAAGTCCACAATAAGAGGATACTCAAAGTCCTTTTCCGCAAACCATCATACTTTCCTTCTGCCGAGCTGTATGATATGTTTAACACCTTCCCTATCTCTAGTCAAGCGGATCGAAAACTGTGTATTGTTGTTCATTCTATTCGTCTTGACAAAGCCCCGCCACACTTGCGTAAATATAACTGGTTTCTTCCCACTCGTCCTACGCGCAATCCCTGCACTTTACCTAAAGCCCGAACCTCAGCTTATACCAGATCTCCGTTTTTTGCTGCCTATTCTCTCTGGCTGGCCCTGCCTCTATCAGTAAAATCGTCTTGTACGCTTCTAACAAGATTACATAACCAAAAGCGAGAAGGCACTGAACGAAGTTTCAACCTACGAATACAACTTCAGTGCAACAACGTGCTCTTTCTGCTTTTTTGCGAATTATACCAGATGCTGCTATTCAGCTGTTGTGCAGTATGGATTCACTGTTACTTGAAGTATTATTATAATAATATTATTATGTAAATAATCGACGTGGAGACAACAATTTTATAATAGCTATAAAGAGAACAAATTCTGCTGTCATCGCCACACTACAACAAAGTCATGAAGAACTTAGAAGTTGCGACTTCGGCGGTAATAGTCATGAAGTTTATTGTTCCAACTAGGAACACACGCTTCTTGCGAGTGTCAAGTGTCAAGTTCGGCAAGAAGCGTGTGTTCCTAGTTGGAACAATAAACTTTAAAGTCATGAAGGTTTACCAAAATCGATTTTCTTGTCACAATCATCAGTGGAAAGCCGTGACTGAAGAGTAACCATGCTGAATCAATGATTAATATACATTCAATAATGTGTTACGAGAACAAAACAAAGTGCTAAAAATAGAATGAGGGAAGGTGAAACAATAGAAGTGAAGTGAGAGCTAAGTGCAACAGGGGTGAGGAACTAATTACAACGCTAGAACTGTGTATTGAGACAAACAATCATGCTGTGCACCTACGAAAACAATCTTAACGCAACTACATGTTTCTTCTGCTTACAAAGATCAGGCTTATGCAAACGAATACAAACAGCCTCAAGTACTTTCAACTGACTAGCGTACCGTGCACGACAAAGAACAGAAAAACTAAAATCATCATACACCTGCAGACACTTAGGGTGAGACAACAGATGAAGAAAAACGGCAGACTTCTTACGATCACAATCACCATCCGATTCCTCGTCTCCACCAACCGCAACCTCGTCCTCCGTCTCATCTTCCAACTCGTCCTCAGTGTCGTCCCCCGTGTCATTCTCCTCATCCACACCGATCGGTCCCAGGCTCGCTTCATGTTGCTTAACCTCTGTTCGTTGACTCCTCCTTTGGTCTTGATGGTACAATTTGTTACCATTGTTGTTGTTGTTATTGTTGTTGTTCCTGTTGTTGTTAAATCTTCTGTTCCCAGTGTCTTCGCCGGTGCTTGACATCCAGTACTGTAATAATTCATTGAATATTGCGGAACAGTTGTGGCCAGCATTGTACGTTCGTTTTGTTGATGATTCCTTCACCTGGTTTGATTCTCTTGAAGATAGCCAAATCTTTCTTGGTATTCTAAATGACCTACATCCTTCCATACGTTTTACTTGTGAACACGAACAAGCGAACAAACTTCCCTTTCTAGACGTCCTTGTGGAAAAGTCTAGTCAGGGTACAGTAACATCTGTGTACAGAAAGCCTACATTCACCGGCCAGTACATAATGTTTGACTCGTATTGCTCGTACCAATACAAGGTGAATTTAGTGCGTAACTTGGTGGATCGAGCAAAGCGTATTTGCTCCTCTTCCAAACTAGCTGAGGAACTGGACTTCCTAAAGTCAGTTTTTCTCAAGAACGGGTATCCCGACGATCTCTTGAAGGAGCTCATGAGCGAAAGGCTGCATAGTAAGGAAATACGTTTTGGCCCGGACAAATGTCCCACGTATCTTTCTCTCCCTTGGAAAGGTAACCTCTCATTATCCATGAGTCGCGTGGTCCGGAAAATTGTACAACAAACGTACTACGCGGTAGATTTTGTACCCGTTTTCACAACTGTACGTGCGTTCACGGTGAGGAAGGATGTCTTACCAACCCAACTCGCATCTAAATTGGTATACCAATTTGAGTGCCGACAATGCGGCAGTCGGTACGTTGGTAGAACTCTTCAACATCTGAACGCACGTATCAAGCAGCACGTCCCAATGCACATGCTGACTGGCTCGGCACGGGCGCTGCGGCCCAAACGCGGCAGGCCACCTAAGAACCCTCGGTCACAGCCATCGTTAGCACAATTGCCGTCGTCGGCAATAGTGCCTCCGTTACCCGTATTGAGAACCGTGGAGATGGATAATGTGCACATCGTCACCACAACACAATGCACGATAACAACACAAGAGAGTACGCCACAAGAACATCTGGCTCAAGACCAAAGTGGACGCTGTGATGAGGTGATGCCCCCATCGCCGTCGTTGCCGTTGCCTCCCCCGGAACCGCCACCTGCACCTGTCATCGGCGGTGCTGGGGCTGGGTCTGTGGGGTCGGTGGCACAGGTGAATATGGAAGAGGTAAGCACTGAACATGAACAAGGAGAAAGAAAGCTGAAGGGAACGGAATTCAACAGAGAAAACAACACGATCAACATTCAAAGACCTAGACGATCAACGGCTAATTTTTCAATGAATTATTACAGTACTGGATGTCAAGCACCGGCGACAACACTGGGAACAGAAGATTTAACAACAACAGGAACAACAACAATAACAACAACAACAATGGTAACAAATTACCATCAAGACCAAAGGAGGAGTCAACGAACAGAGGTTAAGCAACATGAAGCGAGCCTGGGACCGATCGGTGTGGATGAGGAGAATGACACGGGGGACGACACTGAGGACGAGTTGGAAGATGAGACGGAGGACGAGGTTGCGGTTGGTGGAGACGAGGAATCGGATGGTGATTGTGATCGTAAGAAGTCTGCCGTTTTTCTTCATCTGTTGTCTCACCCTAAGTGTCTGCAGGTGTATGATGATTTTAGTTTTTCTGTTCTTTGTCGTGCACGGTACGCTAGTCAGTTGAAAGTACTTGAGGCTGTTTGTATTCGTTTGCATAAGCCTGATCTTTGTAAGCAGAAGAAACATGTAGTTGCGTTAAGATTGTTTTCGTAGGTGCACAGCATGATTGTTTGTCTCAATACACAGTTCTAGCGTTGTAATTAGTTCCTCACCCCTGTTGCACTTAGCTCTCGCTTCACTTCAATTGTTTCACCTTCCCTCATTCTATTTTTAGCACTTTGTTTTGTTCTCGTAACACATTATTGAATGTATATTAATCATTGATTCAGCATGGTTACTCTTCAGTCACGGCTTTCCACTGATGATTGTGACAAGAAAATCGATTTTGGTAAACCTTCATGACTTTGTTGTAGTGTGGCGATGACAGCAGAATTTGTTCTCTTTATAGCTATTATAATATTATTATCTTTATTTCAGGATTACCCAAAGGCTAACGCCTATCGGGGGGGGGGGGGGGGGGGGGGGGATCTCCTATTTTGTGTGTATATACAATGAACATTGGAGTTGGGAAAAAGAGAAAATGTGCAAAGTGAGTTGGGAAAAAGAGAAAATGTGCAAAGTGAGTTCGGAAAAAGAGAGATGCTGTACAAAAGATACAGTGAAAGAACAAGCAGTGTACATGTAAATCAATGACTGCACGTCAAAGGGATACCAGTGCAGTCGAACTGATACTTTGCAATGTAAATACGTAAATGACGCTTGAATTCTGTTAGGGAATCTAAAGTTGTCAATCGGGGTGGGAGAATTATGATTCTTTATTCCACTCCGGGCTGAAAATCAATAAAGAATTGGAGGTAGTACACTAACTCATCGGTTTTATCATAGCCAAAGGTAAGCAGCACGGAATAATAATGGGGAAAAGTAAGGTAGAGCGAGAGGGAGGGAGAAAGGCGCATGTACCATCACCGGCATTAAAGCCCAAAGGTATCCCTGATACAGTTTAACAGGTATTGCAAACGGAGAGCATCAGATGTTGGCAAAAATTCAAGCCGACTAGGCTCATCATTCGGCACAACCTCCAATGCGTGCCCACAGAAAGATCAAGCGCGAATAACCACATGAATACCACAGTGTTTCAATTACAAACTAAAGCGAATACAATAACATACAGAACCGATAAGAAGACCACCAGAGACAGCGAAGAGCCCTATGCTGTACCCAAAACAGATCGTAGAATGGCCATCGAGCAAAGGATAGCGGCCTGCTGCAGTTCATGAACATGCCGCTCTTCTCTACATAGCTGCTTATGGAAATAGCCCCTTCCTTCGAAAGGCCACCAAGCGCACCAACTATGATGGGCACGAAAGCCGCTTCCCGCTACCAAATCTGCCTAGTTTCCACTGCAAGGGGCAAGTACTTCGCTATTCTCTCAACATGCTTTAGTGTTACTCTGTGATCTAGTCGCACACTGACGTCAATAAGTTGGACTGACTTGCCATCGTCCCAAACGAGATCCGGCCGATTCGCCCCTACCATCCTGCCTGTACTGAGGGATTGGCATTTCCAACATCAACTTTCGGCCTTGGCGATCCTCGACGTAGTGCGGCAAGTGACCCGGGGGAGCAGGAGATACCAGTTTGTAGCGACGACATAGTGCACCGTAGACGACAGCAGCAAGACGATTATGACGAGTAATGTATGCTGTTGTTGTTGGTGTTGTTGTTGTTGTTGTTGTTGTTGTTGTTGTTGTTGTTGTTGTTGTTGTTGTTGTTGTTTTTTTGAATTATTTATTTTCACGATGGCACCATCGCCAATAAGAGATAAATTTATGAGAAGGTGAAATTGTGGGTTATGCAGTTGGAAAGTGATTTACATCACTTTGAATTTTACAAGTATGGGAGAGGGTGAGCGCTGCAGGAGCAGATTGAGTTAATCAGCAGTGACCAGATTTCTTGTTTGAAAGCAGGTTGTTGTTGTTGTTGTTGAAATATTATTTTGTATCGCAGACCAAACGGGCAATGGTGCCCAATATTATAATGGCGATAAAGTAACGGCCGAGAGCCAAGGATACAACAAGCAAGCCTCCACGAAAGAGAGAAAAACACAGAAAACACAGACTGCAAATACTCAAAAAGAAAAAGAGAAAGGGAAAAAAGAAAAATAAAGAAGAAGAAAGCACAGTTGAGTCACAGTTGAGTCACGACTCCAAGTCCAAGCCTAGATGCTGGCTAACCATAAAAATAAACCTTTAAAAGTCAGGTCTGGAGGAGACGTCACGAATGCTAACAGGGAGGGCATTGTAGTATTCTAGGGACTTGTACAGTGGGGAGTCTCTACAGCGATCGGTTCTGGAGGGTGAAAGGTGCCAAGTGCGTGCGTGTCGAAGGCTGTACTGGGCCGTAACTTGAGCGGGGGTGTTGAACATGCGTATGTGTTGTGGGGCATATTGGTATTTTATGGAGTGGGCAAGAAGGATGAGCTTCACTTTGCGTTATTTATTTATTTATTTCTGCACCTCGTGGCATGTCAAGACAGCCAATTGAATTGAGGAGAGGGTGAGACCAACCACGGAAGAAGAGAAAAAAAGAAAATGAAGAGCACGTACACAAAGTGGGAAGGGATTAGCAACTTAAAAAGCAATGGGATGCTCAGCGAGCTATGCAGCGGAAGTGGTGACTGTGACTTTGTTTACTGGGAGATACTGAAGTGCTGTCTGACGAGGGTACGGAATTTGGGCATATCTGAGGCTTGTCTAACACTGGGAGGCAGTTGGAGCCACGTGGAGTAGGAGGAAAAGAAAGGGGAATTTACGAATAGGGTAGACCTAGCTAGGGGGAGACGAACGCAGCTTCGGGTGGTGCCACCTGAATTGAACCAATCAAGGGACTGTAAATGATCAGGGTGCTAGTCAAGAAAAATTGAATGTGCCAGGGTGCACTTGGAAGCATCAAGGTAATGTTGCAGAGTGGTAGTGGGTGCAGCAGCATACAAGTCTAGATTTGTGATATAACGATCAGTACGAAATATGATGCGCAGTATACGGCGATGGAGAACTTCTAATTTACCTATGTGGGTTTTGTTAATCGCGTTGTTGTTGTTTCAAATCTTTATTCTCACCATAGTTGTTGTTGTTGTTTATTTATTTATTTATTTATTTATTTATTTATTTATTTATTTATTTATTACAGCATCTCATAGCACAGTGAGAACACCGGCCAATACAAAGAGAGAGGGCGTTAGCCAACCACGTTGTTGTTGTTGTTGTTGTTGTTGTTGTTGTTGTTGTTGTTGTTGTTGTTGTTGTTGTTGTTGTTGTTGTTGTTGTTGTTGTTGTTGTTGTTGTTGTTGTTGTTGTTGTTGTTGTTGTTGTTGTTGTTGTTGTTGTTGTTGTTGTTGTTGTTGTTGTTGTTGTTGTTGTTGTTGTTGTTGTTGTTGTTGTTGTTGTTGTTGTTGTTGTTGTTGTTGTTGTTGTTGTTGTTGTTGTTGTTGTTGTTGTTGTTGTTTATTTTACTTCACAGATTCAAACGGGCAAGTTGCCCAATAACAAGAATGCGAAGGCCAAGAAAATAATAATAATAAAAGAAATGACCGGGGCAACAGAAAATGAATAATACATGTAGCTTTAAGAACTCAGATGGTGAGCCAGGGAACACATTTCCATGTTAAAAATAATCGCTTTAAAAAGAAAAAAGAAAAGAGCGGGTGGTACAGCAGTCTTCCTATTCTGAATTCCCTAAACGAAGTAGAGACATTAGCTGGATACATGTAACTATTACACAGCAGCACAGTAGCAAGAGAGCTACCTCGGTCGACATCAGTGGACGTGGACTACGAGTGGATGCGACATACGAGTGGATGCGACAGCAAAAGTGACTGGAATACTGGTTCCCCGCAATGCTGTGGATGCATCGCCAGGTGAGCAATAGCGCCTTTTGTTTGTGAAGCTCTGAGATTCGGTAGAGTTCCACCCGTTGGAGCAGAGGTTGAGCAGAGTCATATTAAGGCCGAACGCCAAAAAAACTGCGCGAACCGCTTTGTTCTCCAGCGTCTGGAGATCCGTTGCTTGCTGGGCAGTTAGACAGAACACGAAACAACTTGATGCGTAGGTCAGCTCCGGCATTACCACGGACTTCAAGTAGGTGACTCGGGCCGCCAGGCTGAAGCACCTCCAAGTCCGCCAGTGGGCACCTACTTTGCGGGACACCTTTGCTGTAATGGCGTTCAGGTGTTGCTGAAAGTTCAGCCCCTCGTCAATGATGACGCCAAGGTATTTCGCGCTGGTGACTGTTGGCAGAGCTTGGCTGCGACAGAGGACTGTCACCCGGAGTCCAGCGTCTCTACCAGGGATGACTGTGATTACTTGACTCTTCTTCTCATTCAGAATCAGTCCTCGCTCTTCCAGCCATGCAGCCAAGGGAGAGACTGCGGTTGAGAGCGTACTTGCAACAGCCTGAGTCGTGTCAGCGCTACAATATACTGCTACATCATCGGCGAACTGGATCGTGGCTGCGGATTGGGCTACTTGAGGAACATCTGTTGTGTACACATTTGAGGAGCAGCGGGCCGAGCACCGATCCCTGAGGCACACCGCAGCTGCAAGAGGTGATTGTGCTTCTGCTGGCCCCAAAACAAACTCGCTGTCCGTGCCAACACGGGGCAACATGCCAGAATATGGTCAACAGTCTCCCCCCCCCCCGGACCTCCGCACAAACGGCATACGTCAACCACGGAAGTCTCGCCAATGACTGACCTCTGTTAGTTCCTGGTATTAACCACCTGATCCTGAGCAGCAAATACGGATGACTTAGCAGATGGACGCAATGTGGCAGACTTTAAGAAGGAGAGAGGCATGTCCAATAGGTCCAATACACCGTCACTCGGCTGCAGTTAAGCACCGCACTGACCTACACCTCCCCAAATTTGAGGCCACGTGGGTCGAAATAACAGCTCATACATCGACCTCGTCATCTGCACCTCCTGAGTCTCTCATTACTGGATGCGTTTACAAGCCACCAAATGCGTGTTCCACTGATATTGACAATTTTGTGGGCTGTCTGCAAACAGTCCTTCAGACGACCAGACACACCACTTCCTCTATGCTTATGATGGGTGATTTCAATGCCAAGTGTAGTGACTGGCACGGCAATATCACGGACGCTGCTGGACACAAGCTACAATGCCTGCTAAGAATGTTTTCCCTCTCCCAGTTAGTCAACTGCCCTACTCACCACACTCCAGCCGGAACAGGAGCAGCCTTGGACTTGGTACTCACTGATACACCATCTGCGTTTTCCATTTCAGACGTTCTTGCTCCTCTGGGTCAGTCTGACCACGACATCGTGTTGGTTCGCATGGAAGCGCCTAGCCTGCAACACTACCAAACACCAACGTTCTCTCCTGCATCAGGTACAGCCTATGAGCGCTCACCGTCCACGCCAGATGACTTGATCGGCCGTTCACCGCCCCGCTATCATTTCCGTACGATCACAAATGACCAGTGGAACTGTATAAACCAGCAGCTTACTTCCGTGGATTGGAGGGAGCTTCTTGGTACGTCCACCCTGGCTGACGACCTCAGTAATAAATGCAGTCATCAATAAACGGAATATCTATAGCATCTACAGGAAGTTCCCCGCAGCAGAAAACCTTGCTCGCTATAAGGCCCAACGCAATTTGGTCAAGCACCTCTCTCGCCGTGCTCACAAAAGATACATTCAGTCACTCCAAAGCAAACTCACTAACTCAGCCCGCCCGTCGCTTTACTCATTTGTCCGCTCCCTGTCTGGTGTGTCTTCGCATCACCCTGCACCCTCAGCAATGACCACCTCCGCTGACACCCTCACACATAATCCTGCTGCGATGGCAGCTGCTCTCAACGAGCACTTTGTACGGGTTGGCACACAGGATGATCCTGACTGGCCCGTCCCAGATCTGTCTCATCTCTCTTCTCCGGCCTCGAACCTCTCAAACATTGTCATCTCCTCCGAGGCCGTGATTCGCTATATTGAGAAACTCCCCACAGGGAAGTCCCCAGGCTATGACGGTATAAGCAACGAGATTCTGAAGGCCTTGAAACTTTCTATCTCCTATCCTCTCTCCCTTATCTTCAATAACTCCCTGTCCAGCGGCGTTTTTCCCTCTGCCTGGAAATATGCTGTGGTTGTGCCCATGTACAAGAACAAGGGAAGCAGACATGATCCTGGTAACTATCGCCCAATCTCTCTGCTGAACACCTGATCCAAGATACTTGAGCGAATCGTCTATGATCGGCTGTACCATCATCTGGCACCTCTGCTCCATGATATGCAATCTGGGTTCCGCCATGGTGACTCTACCTCTCTACATCTAACCAACCTTGTCCAGAGACTGTGCACCCTCCGAGACCGCCGCCATTACCTTGGCCTGTGTTTCTTCGACCTGGCGAAAGCGTTTGACTCAGTTTGGCATAGGGGGTTACTAGACAAGCTGCATGCTTATGGGGTCACCGGACGCCTGCAGTCGTGGCTCACCTCCTATCTCAACAATAGGACTCAATCAGTCAAGCTTGGTCCAGTTCTCTCAGATTCTATCCCTATTTCCTCTGGTGTACCGCAAGGGTCCACTCTAGGACCGTTACTTTTCTTGGCCTTCGTCAACGACCTCCCTGTCCTCAACCCTGGCGTCCCTGGCGTGTCTCTGTTTGCAGACGACACTTTTATGCTGCGCAGCAGTCCCTCTGTTTCCCGTCTTGTATTAGACCTCCAAGCGGGTATCACGGATATCACCTCATGGATGGCATTGTGGAAGCTAAAACCGAACGTCGGGAAGACCAAGGTAATGATCATTCCGCCTCTGTCTACTACTCTCTACTACCCTCTCCCTCCCCTAGTATTCCATTTCTCCACCATTCCCATAGAATATGTAGATCATCACAGGCATCTTGGTGTCATTTTTGACATCAATCTCTCCTGGACTCACCATGTTGCCCACATATGTAAGAAGACTAGTCAAGCCATAGGTATAATATACTCACACCGCGCCCATCTTCCTGACAGCTGTCGTGCTCTTTTCTATAATGCATATATCTTGCCGCATTTTGACTACTGCTGTACTGCCTGGACAAATCTATCTATTGCCCAACAGCAGAAACTGGAAACTCACAATCGTTCCCTCCTTAAGATTCTTTATCATATGCCCAAGTCCCTTTCTAGTGTCGCTCTCTATATGTTATCCTCGACCAGACCTCTCCTAGAAAGACGACGAATCATGATGTGCTGTCTTATCCATAGTATTCGACTTTCCAAAATACCCCGCATCTTAAACCATTTGACTGGTTCCGACGGGGTAACTCCACTAGGAACCAACTCTCCCTTCCTCTAGCCCGCTCTTCTGCATTGCTACACTCCCCCCTTTTAACAGCATTCAGGAACGCCTTGCTTTACCAGTAGACCACAATTTCAGTCCATATTTGCTTCTTTCTTCTTTTCCTTTTCTTTTTGACTTCTTACTCTTTTCCATGTTAGCCATGGTTGGCTATAAAAACCCTGCAATCGCCACGCAAAGTGGTCATTTGCTACCCCAGCCATGTATTGCTTGGAATAAAATAAAATAAATAATTAAATAAAACATGGATGTGGCAAATGGGATTTAGGCCTTTCCCGTACTCGTTCAGCATAATGGCGTCGCTTCTCAGCTTCGTGCTTGTTGAAGGCAGATTATATGTGGGCCGACCGGTTCGAAGCTGCATATGGGTTGAATACCCTTACATCAAAAAAGCAGCGTTCAAACCGTCCGCCCCACACCCCGCCTGCCACAATGTCAAGCCGTGCCTGGTCAGTTGATATTGCCGTCCGATGGCGAAACCGCTCCCCAGTGACCGGCTGAAGATGAGGCTCCACCGCAACGTTATTGGCCACTCTCCGGAGCATGCTGGCGGTGACGTCACGTACCTCATTGTGGCGCAATGTTGGAAAGCCACCCTTTGGGCAAGATAATGCGTGGCAGAGATCGAAACTAGCCCCACAGGCACAGCTACTGGGAAGACCAGTCAATGGCCAGCCATACCGAAGGGCAATGCCCTCCCGGAACTCACTCTTGGTCAGAGCGAATCCGTGGCGCTTCATCGGCCGGCAAGTCAGCCAACTGGACGCTCCCGGCTGGGAGGCCAATTGGCCAAAATAGGAGAGTTCTGCCGGTGCCGCCGCAAGGAAATCAAGCACTTTGCTCTTCATAGAACGTCTGTTCGCTGCCGACAACTTGCGCTTCGCGGAACGAATACAGTCAAACGAGTCGCCAAGGGGAGCCTGAGAACAGATGCGTTCCACCAGAGGCGCTGTGATGGTCTTCGAAGTTGTGTACTGGTGGTTTAGAGTGGTGGGGACTACAATTCCCAAGCCACCATGGCGGCAAGGAAAGGAAACCATTTCTCTCTCCATTTCATTAGGGTGGTATCCAGTCACCATTGGGAGGAGCTTGTGATGAATAGCCTCCTCCAACGGCTTGAGGGCTTCTGCAGCACCCCACGGTCCGGCAGAGAAACGTCCATTTACTCTGCAGCCCATTAACCAAAGCATGGTAGGCTGCATGTGGCTGCGACTCAGCAAACTCGCACAACTTGTTCACCTGCCCGAGGAATCCACTCACTCTGTCAGCCAGGTATTCCTCGACGAACGGAGCAGTGCCGAGGGCTGCGCCAAGATGACGACAGCCATCCATCCTCTCTTGAACGCCTGTGTCAGCGAAGAGATCAAGCGCCTCATGATACCTGTCTGGCTTCACAAGAAGTATCGACTTGGTTGGATTCAAATGGTACCCGTAAGCTTCCCCAAGGCTGCTCAGAGAGTCCCACCACGCACGAACTGCCCTCAATCGGCCTGCTCCGGAAGAATCATCCGCAAACCATGTTTGGATGATGTCAGCCATTGAGACGCCCTCAATCAACGGCAGCACCCCCAGCCCATACATGGCCATTGATAAGAGATCTCCCTGCGTGATACCTTCTGATGAGTGCACTATCTCACCATCAACCTACAGACGGGCGCGACTACGGTATGTGTTGATGACAGCGGTAGAGAGAGAAGGGCATGAATGACGTATATTTTGTAGACAGCATCCGCGATTCAGTCTATTAAATGCATTTGACGCATCAGCCAGCAAAATTCCATCAACTTCCGGTGATTGAAAGACACCACACATTGCATGAACTGCGGCCTCGACACCGTATTCCTGACCGGCACAAAGCTGAATAGAACCTGCGACTTCCTGGATTTTATTGCCAAGCACACCCATAATCGCTTTCCCGATTATGCGTCGCATTACCTCACCTATCCCAATGGGCCTCACACCTGGATTTTTGTCCAGAGGAATAAGCCTGCAAGCGGCGTAGGCTTCTAAACTGACTGGATCAACATACATGTAGGCGGTGGCGATGCGAATGGCACAGGTGGCGACAGCATCACATAAACCATCAGATGCCTGACGGAACGAAGTGAGCATACGCCGCCAGACATCAGCATCCACTCCAGACGGTCCTGCAGCTCCCTCGAGCTTCAGCGCAGTTCGTCGAATGCTATCTCTTGTTATGGCACCAAATAGAATTGGATGTGGGGGCTGTGGCGGGGCACCATCAGGTACAGATCCGGGCTGGATAGGTGCTGCCTCTGGGTGTTTACCCTTCAGAATATCACGCACCGTTTGGCCATCAATTTCGTCGTCAAGCCGCAGTACACCTCCCCGCTCATTACCATCCAGCATTCGCAAAGCCGACTTGAGTTTGCCTGATGTCACCCTCGAGGCAAAATCCCTGGCAGTATCATTCATATTGGACTGAGGAGTTCTTTTTGCCCGATCATCCAGCTGCTGGTGGATTATTCTGCACTCATGAAGGAGCTCCCGAACCTCGCCCCGGTTCCATAGCTCCATACGACGTTTTAAACATGCTGCTGCAGAGTCAGGCCTCACGCCACATGGTTTCTGTAACAAGAGCTGTTGATAGACCATGGCGACCTTTATAGCAATTCCTTCGTAAGGCCCAGCACGACCGAAACAGGATAGGTAAGTTGTTAGTTGTGTCACGAAAGAGTTACCCACACCTCCTGTTGGTACTTGGAAAGCATTGGGGCGAAAATGAACAAGTTCATCATAAGTATTCTGAATCAATTCGATTGAACGGGTGTTAGTTAGACCATTGATTATGAAACCATCGAAAGTTGCTTCTGTGTGCTGTGGCAAATCCTCAGTCTGCCGTTCATCCCGGCTCGATGTAAGAGAGGGCAAACAAGCCAAACCTAGAGCAGAACCGAGGGACTGCGATGCCGGGTTGCAACACGTCTCCGGGGCAACGCCACACGGAGCACATCCGCACCAGACACCATGTCCTGACAGGATGCTGGTTGCCGTGGGAGCAAATCGTCAGGCGCCATAGGAGGAGAATCACCCACAGACGGCGCTACCACGACGGAAGCAGAGTCACGACTAGCAGACTCAGCAGGCATTGACAAATCATGGGTAGGGCGATGTACAGAATCAGCCGCCTGAACAGCAACGCGGGACACATCGCCCACTCTCATCTGGTTGTTAGACACATTATGTTGGTTATGATAGTTTGATCTCAAATCAGACGATGGTGAGTGCATGGCATGTCCGTTCCAGCACAGGAGCCTCCAGCACTCCGTGACCCCACATTCCGGGGAACCCAACCAGGAGGCGCAGCAGGAGGCGCAAATGGCACATGAGCATCACCAACAATTGTAGTTCGAAGATCAGAATTGCCAAAATTTCGACAACGATTATCTCGACCAGGGCCACAATTCTCACAGCAACTGCCCGCAGCAGCACAAGAGCAGGGGTGACAGGTGCCCCTGCTACATAAGCAACATGGCAGAGTGCCACGAACCTGCGACATCCCCGCTGCCGATCACCACCGGTGCACCGCATCCAGTTGACTAACGTGACAGTGCATACACGGGCACGGCCAGAAGAAGGCGCGAAGAGACGTGAGGTGTGAAGAGTACCTCGCACATCAGTCGTCACAGGCCACGCGGGATAGCACCCAGTCGCAAAGCACAACACCGCAAGCCAGCTCATCCAAGGCCCAAGGCGAAGGCGTCGAAAACGACCCGAAACTACGGCACAATGGCCGGTTCGCCAGGTAACAAGAAACCAGCTGGAGGGAGGAATAGCGGACTGGGCAACTCCACAGCGGTGAAAACTACTGGAGCTGACTCCTGAAGCCTAGAAGAAAGTAATGAAGTAGGTTCATAATCAGTACAGTGAGTAGTTAAACCCAACACGAATGAAAAATGTGAAATGGAATAAAAACAATATTTGTAAAAAATAAATAAATAAAAATTAAAATTCAATATCGAACACGAATAAAATAAAATAAAAATATGTAAAAAATAAACAATATCGAACACGGAATTAATACCGGAACTATCTACTCAACCAATTCATAATGCAATACCCACACACTGCGTCAGTGATGGAACTCCGCTACCCGATCATTATCGGTTGACATAATCGGTTGACTGGGATAGTGGATAAAAGAATTAGAAAAACTGCGGAGGAGCAAAATCTCCATCCGAACGCTGTATACATGTAGTATCACAATGCTTATCAACGAAGTGGATGCCTCTCATGCTAAGTCCAAGATGCATGTACATGATTGTACTTGTACTCTTATTTGAAACATACTTCGAGCAGCTTGTATCCAATCGTAGGCATCACGAGTCAAGGCAGCAGCCATCAATCTGTAAGATTCACTGATGTTGAGGATTCGGACCAGGGTGGTGCACTGATCAAACTTGCAAGAACACCTTGTTGAGCTGGATCTTCCCCACCGGCACGGCCACCTCGTGACTCTACCATTCGTTGTCTCTGCTCTCCTGCCTCGTTGTCTTCATTTTATTGGTGGGGTTGTGTTTGACGAAAACCCATTTGACTGCCTTCCAGCAGATGGCTTTCAAATGTAAGCAAATATCATACATCACTTCAAGCTAGGACCACCCCAGTGGGAGAAATGAGGCAATCCACTGTTGGCAGTTGTAAGCGTTTGACCTTGTTGACCATGGTGATATCTACATAGGCATCAATACACAGAGAGTGCAGTGCACACACACCATTGGACCATTGGACGCCCATCGCCGGAGGCGATGATAGCGATGCAGAGGCCATAGCAGCTTGTGCTGGGATTGCACCATTCAACAGCTTGCAAGGCTGAAGAATTGACCGCCACTATACAGCCTGGTCTACACCACACAGCTATGAAGTGGCTTTCTCTGGCCAGTGAATCCCTACTTTTGGTCTTTTTCATTTTTTCCCCGCGCACACATCACACCACATACTCCGGCATGCACTGGCTGTTGGTAACCACCCAGGAGAATGAAAGAAAAGTCAGAAGGAGTCTGAGAAAGAGAAGAAAGACGAGTGAGATCATAATCGTCTGGAATCGAACCCTCAACCTCTTGATTGGAAATCGCTGCACACACACACACACACACACACACACACACACACACACACACACACACACACACACACACACACACACACACACACACACACACACACACACACACACACGTTTGACCTTTGACGCCCATCGCCGGAGGCGATGATAGCAATGCTACCGCAGAAGCCATAGGAACTTGTGCTGGGATTGCACCATTCAACAGCACCTTGAAATAGTATGCTTGAACTGCCTGTGTATTTTTTGTTTTAGGTTTTGGATTAGTTTCTAGATGTAGTTCTTCCTTATAGATCTATTAAATGAATCCACAATTACATAGAGCTACTGTCGGTCGACAGAAGTCTTGTAAACTTGCTTTTCTGAATGTATGCAGCCTTAGAAAGAAGTTAGGAGAAATCCAAAACTTCATAAACTACCACAATGTAGATATCTTCGGCATTGCTGAAACTTGGCTTGATTGTTCGATTTCTGACTCATCCATTCATATACCTCATTATAGACTCTTTAGGCGCGATCGCGGGCACAGACCTGGTGGCGGTATAGCTGTATACAGTCGAGATACCCTGGCTGTTTCCAGACACGCTGAACTCGAGAGTGACACAATCGAAAATCTGATACTCACCTTGAAGACAGAATCCGGTGAACCCATCACCCTCGCTACGTTCTACCTTCCGCCTTCCACTACTGCTGCAGTATGGCAAGACCTAGAAATCAGTCTGAACAATCTAACCTTGCGACGAAACAACCGCGTGGTCGCCATTGGTGACTTCAATGTGGACATGTGCTCGGGACACAGCCGGATGCACACCATGCTCCAGCGGTTTGATCTGGAAAACCACATCCGGACACCGACAAGAGTAACGGCATCAACTTCCACCCTAATAGATCTGCTCCTCGCCCCTAACTCTCTAGTTGGAACATGCACGGTCATCAAGTGTGACATCAGCGACCACTACGCATTTGTGGCCAACATTATCGTCGCCACCCGGCAGTCCGAACGAGTCGCATCTCGAAAGAGGCGAGTGTGGAGGATAAACTGGGAGCATTTTAACGCTGACTTGCAGGACTGCAATCTTGAGATTTTCAGCAAGTCGAATGATGTTGATGCAATGATAAGCGAATGGTACGCAAAGGTTTTTACTGCTCTAGATCGTCACGCCCCCTTACAACCTCCTCGTAAGCCGAGGCGCCGACCTTGCCCATGGTTGTGTCCTGAACTTGTATCTGCTGTGCGTCAACGAAACAAGGCCCACCGACTTCTTTCACGCTCTCCAAACGATGTCCGCCTGCGAGAGCAACACCGCACTCTCCGCGCAGCCGCGCGCAAGCTAGATCGGAGGCTAAGGGATCAGTATTTTCAAGCTCGCCTACAGTCGGCCGGAAAGGATGGACGGAAGCTCTGGAATACGATAAACGTGGTGACTGGACGAGCGAAAAGTTCAAGCCCACCACAAGTACCTGTTGGAATCCTCTCCCGAACTTTTGGCGAAGTTGTACATGACCCTGGACGACCAGACGCGCTGTGCGCCAACGCACCAGCCGAACGTGAAGCACCAGCATTCACGGAATTTGCGCCTGTTTCGACGGAGGACATTACGGCCCTTCTCCAGTCCGTTGACGCGTCAAAAGCAACTGGACATGATGACTTGCCGGGTATTGTCCTTAGAAACTCGGCATCAATACTGGCTCCCTCGCTCAGCATCATTTTCAATACTTCGTTATGTCAGGGGTGTGTTCCCCGTCAGTTTAAAATTGCTAATGTGTCGCCGCTATTCAAAGGTGGTGGCCTTGACCCTTGTCAGCCTACTGCGTATCGACCTATTTCTCTACTACCAGTCGTTTCTCGCCTCCTCGAGAAGATCGTCAAAGCTCAGCTTACATCCTTTCTGACCGATCACAGTATTCTCCCTGACTCGCAGTTCGCGTACAGGAAGAACCACAGTACGGAGGACGCTCTTGTGCTTGCTGTCAATCGCTGGCTGAAAGCGAAGTATGAGCGCAAACTCACAGGTGTGATATTCGTGGATATGTCGAAGGCTTTCGACTGTGTCAAACACACCATCTTGGCACAGGAGCTATCCGACATTGGGGTCGGCGGTACTGTCCAGCTATGGTTCACTAGTTACCTGAGTGAGCGGCTTCAACGCGTAGTCGTGGGCGGAAATTGCTCGGAATACGTCGCATGCAGTCGAGGGGTGCCGCAAGGATCCGTCCTCGGCCCCCTCCTGTTCACACTATACATCCGTAACCTTCGATGCTGCTTGCCCCAGCAGGTCACAAACCAGGAATTTGCAGACGACATTGCAATTGAAGCCTCGGGCAGTTGCGAACAAGTGTGCTCTTCTCTAAGCACAGCCATCACTGGCCTGTCGCAGTGGTTGGAGGACCGCGGACTAATGCTGAACTAAAAGAAAACGCAAGCTCTGTTGATTACCCCAAGAGGCCCAGCCCCTGACACAGATAACATTCGAATTCGTTGTGGGAATGCAGCCCTTGCAGTTGTGGAACAAGCGCGGTACCTGGGCGTAATGGTAGATGGGCAGCTCTCCTGGGAGCCTCACGTCAATCACACAATCCAGCAGGTGCGGAAGTCAGTAGGTGCGCTGTGGCGGAGCCGCCGAAGCCTCACCCTGGCGTCAAAGATCCTGTTTTACAGGTCGATGATCCAGGGTAGGTTGTCGTACGCTTCCAACGCCTTTTATCCGTCACTTCAAGTTGGCAACATGGAGCCCCTCACACGTCTAACGAAGTGCGCTATCCGCGGCTTCTTCGGTCTGCCACCGTGGTCGCGCACGAGCCCGATCTTTGAACAGCTCCGCCTCACCACCCTGGAGGACATGTTTAACATTAAGCTCCTCATCTTTGTCCGTCGTTGTCTGTTCTCCCGAGCTAGCTCCCTCTTCACCAGCTTCTTCGTGAGAGTTACTGGTGACCGCACTCGGGGAGCAGCACATCACCTCGCTCGAGTACCATTTTGGCCCGGTCCTGCGGGTCGAGCGACCATGCAGTTCATCGGCGCAGTCCTGTGGAACCAGCTCCCGCCTGATCTCCGTTCCGAGCCCAGCCACCTTCAGTTCTGTGCCCTGCTAAAAGCGCATCATGGCTCCGTTTAAATGCTTTTCGGCTAGTGTGTTTCTGTGGTATAGCGGACCGAAGAATAGTAAACGTGTTTTGCAATATATGTATGAAGCTATTTTGTATATAGTATGTTCCCATTCCGTTTTTGCTTTGGTGTAGCCCTGAGGTTGATTGCTGATTTATTTCTACCCTTCCTCTCTCCATACTTCTGTCCCCCCCCCTCTCTCTCATTCCTTCTGTCGTCCACATGTATCAAAGGAGGCGAAATCGCCTGTTTGTGGTGCGACGTTAAATAAACTTCTACAACAACAGCTTGCAAGGCTGAAGAATTGACCATCACTATTCAGCCTGGTCTACACCATACAGCTATTTGAAGTGACGTTTTTCTGGCCAGTGAATCCCTATTTTTGGTCTTTTTTCCTTTTTTTCCCGCTCACACATCACACCACATACTCTGGCATGCACTGGCTGTTGGTAACCACCCAGGAGAATGAAAGAAAAGTCAGGAAGAGTCTGAGAAAGAGAAGAAAGACGTGTGTGACCATAATCGTCGGGAATCGAACCCACAACCTATCGATTGGAAATCGCTGCACATACCACTGCACCATATGGGACACACACACACACACACACACACACACACACACACACACACACACACACACATACACACACACACACACACGTACACACATACCAAGGAGCATGGCGCCACTAGATTTTTACCATGTACAGTAACAAATATCACCGCTCAAGCATGTGTATGCATGGAGAACATGATTATGCCACAGGGAATTTTTGTATACAATGTCACACACAATGTAATTGCGCAGACCCTTCAGCATTGCGCAGACCCTTCAGCATTGGGCTATTGGCATTGGTCATGGGTTTCATATTCACGTCTTAACTATAAATTGACAAGTCAACATTATTATGCTCTTCTGCTTCATGCATTGTGTTCAAATACCAATATACAGGCAAATTGTACGAAAGTTCCATACAGCTCTGCATCATTTGTGCCAATGCTGTTGATTGTACATTGTTCCCAATCACTGCAATCGCTGCCATTTCTCATAAATAATATTGTCATGCAGTATAGTTACGAAACACACCGCCAGGATGCCACAATACAAAGATGGCTACATTTTTTCAACAAACATGCAATTATTGCGAAAAAATAAATATTTCCATAATTTCGTGCCGTTAGTTTGTACACAATTTCAGGGCTAAAATAACCTTACCCTGTCATGGCGATATCTCTGAGGAGTTGAATTCACCTAGTGTCCCTTGTGCAAAAATTCCGTCGTGGTGCTGCCAGCTGCAAGGTAATGGCAGTCCAGAAAAGGGTGAAAATCGAAAACGATAAATTCCTCGCCTCCCGTCCATCCAACTGCGCTGTTTGCATCGAGTGCGATGTTTAGAAGACGAGTGGCATCGGACTGACAACTGGCAACATACTTCTTGAAGAAGGAAGCCCTCATTTCATCGACTGGTCTCAAAGTAGGCAACAAATTGGCCAACAATTTACTGACCGGCGTCGTCATCTTTCCCTGCATAACGTCTGCATGTATGGTTCCCGCGCAGAAAATAAATATCGGGCCAAAACAGGGTCTGGCGCACGGACTGTGAGAGAATGAGCAAGTGAGCAAAGGCGTGAATGAGGGAGCGAGAGAGAGAGAGTACGTGAGCGACCGAGTGATTGGGTGATCGAGTGGGTGACTGAGGGAGTGTGTGAATGAGTAAGTAAGTTAGTAAGTGAATAAGTGAATGAGTGAGTAAGTGAGTCTGTAAGTTAATGAGTGTGAGCAAGTGAGTGTGAGCGATGAATGAGTGAGTGAGCAAGTGAGTGAATGAGCAAGTGAGAAAATGAGGGAGTGAGGGAGTGAGCAAGTGAATGAGTGAGTGAGTGACTGAGGGAATGAGTGACTGAGGGAGTGAGTGGATGATGGAGTGCGTGAGTTGGTGAGCGAGCAAGCACATGAGTGAGGTAAGTGTGGTGGATTGGTGACTGACTGAGTGGATACATCGGTACCTATCCATCATGCTGGATCATTACCTCTTCCATCTTTTCGCTCAAAAATCCCGTCTTTCTCTTTCTACTTCTTTCTCTCTCTCTCTCTCTCTCTCTCTCTCTCTCTCTCTCGCTCTCTCTCTCTCTCTCTCTCTCTCTCTCTCTCTCTCTCTCTCTCTCCCTACTTCTTTATTTACACACCTCAATTTCCTTCCCCTTTCACGTTTTCTCACAGTGAAGTTTTGTTGCATGACGATCTTATAATAATAATTATATCCATGTCGTTACCAGCACGACTGCCTAAATCAATATAGATGGTGGCACCATTTCCAGCTTTTTGTCACAATTCTACTGGCTGCTGTGGTGCATGATGCGTTTAAAACAAAGTTAGGCTTTCCGAGAGCACCGTGCTCTAATATTTCCGGCCCCTTCCGTAGACTGGAGCTAAGCCGACATTCGTCAGGTGGAGATGGATATTCTGGGGACGTTCATGATGAAAGTGCTTGATGTATTCCCTTCACGCAGAGAAATAAGTTTCATGTAATCTTGATAACGCTTCACTGTTAGATGAGCTATTCATTTCCATAATTGGGCAGTTTTAGAGATCATGCACAATAGAACCAGAAAAGCTGGGCTTGGGAATCTCTCCGATTTCGCTCAAATTTTGCAAGTCGGTTTCCTTAGGAGTCTACAACAACCATGGAAAAGGGCTCGTTGCACAACTTACAGACACCTTGCATATCTTATAATACTAGCAGTCCTTTCCCAAACGACCAATCCCGATACAGTCAAATCTGTCGTAAGCGACCGCCCCTTGGTGCAAGAAAAAGCGGTCGCTTCCGGCAGATGGTCTCTTACGGCAGATGTATGGTAAATCCGGCATACCAGGTATATGCTTCCATGTACTCAAATCGTCGAGAATAATGTGATTTTTACTATCATTTTATTGGATATTCAACGACGACCATACCCGTATAGTACGCGTATGCGACACGGCAGTAGATCGACACTGCCTGGACTTGAGAGCTACAGCACAGCCTCAGTACAGGCCAGGCGCCAGTCGATCGCACTTGCAAGACAGCGCATTTTCACACTTTGCAGTTGACAGCGCACTGGCAAGTACAGTTTCGCACCTTACTGAACCTGGGTCGCGGTCGCTTACAGCAGATTTGAATGCAGCCACCGTGCATGAAATCGCGGTCGCTGGTCGCGCACAGCAGACGGTCGCTCTGGACAGATCAGTTTGTATGTGAAACCGTCGGTGCACGGAAAATCGGTCGCTAACGGTAGATGGTCGCCTACAGCAGAGGTCGCTAACGGCAGATTTGACTGTACTAGTATAACAGATTTCGTGGGTTTCGTGCAAAGTACAAAGAACGTCAGGCTGTGCCCAATGCAAATATTTGCAATTACGTTGACATTTCGCACGCATGTTTAGCTGAAGGAGTCTGTAGCACTCTCTTGGCCTTTCTCCAGCACATGAAGATACGCAGAAGAACACTGCGACTTGTACAGCCATGGCACAACAGTACTTGGAGCACTGTTCAAATATCAGTAGGAGCGGCGTGCTGCTAGCAGCTAACAGAATGTGATGACAGGTCTATTGTGTCATGCAAGCTGGATGGTGACAGATGTGATGACCGGCATTTTATTTTATGAGTGTGCCGTCAATCCTTTCTGTAGCAGGTCTCTTGCCGACCACCTGTGAGACTGTTGTGTATCGGTAGAAAGACTTTTCATGGCTCATTTTTGTTGTGGTCCTTTCGTTTATTGTGGTTTGTTTTGCGTTCTGCTTTGACTGGTTTTGGTTGCATGTATAGTTTGTACATGATCCAAGTAACGGTTACGTCATTGTCATGCGTTATGTTTTGTTTGTGCGCATGCTTATATGCTGCCATAATGTTAGTCTTTTCTTCAGTTATCAGTTTACCTCGTCGTGTCCGGTCTTCTTGTTTGTCCGTCTCCGTCTTGTCAAGAAATTATGTAGAACTCTTAGTCCAGTTTCGTTGTTGTGTGTGGCGGGTCGGATGGGCAGGGACGCTGGGCCCCTGACGCCTGGACAACATGTGCGGGTGCACAAAAGAGACATTCCCCATTCCATCTTACACGTCTTCCCTTGACACATGACACATTGCCGCACTTGCATTTCTACACCTGAGTACAGTCTTATGTGAGTGATTCTGGCGTAGTCAAATTAGAACAAGCACATGTACACGGGAAGACACAACACATTTTCTATTTTGTCTACTAATCAGGCGCCACAGCAATGCTGGATCTGTGCATTCCGCGCCACTCACTGGAGAGAGAATGAGATACAGGTCTGCTATTGTGGAGGAGCATGCGCGGCTTGCGGCATGCCTAGGCTCATGGTGGAATCGAGGTAGTTTTTCCCTGCAATAACAGAATGAAGAAGGTGTGTATGTCATGTGTTTCTCGTTTTCTCTAACTCTTTTGCCGACAGATGCTCTCTTTCTGCAACACTCTCCTCCCCCGATCGCCCATCACTCCACCAATTCATTCGCAACCAGTGCCGCGGGACCTCCCGCGCGCCAATCCAGTACCTGACGGACTCCCATGGCAACCGCCAGCACGATGTGAAGGCGATTGCAGACACACTGAACAAGCAGTTTGTTTCATCCGGCATTCCGGAAGATCCGAATTGGGTCATTCCATCGCTGTCCCCAGCCCCTGAACTTAGCGCACCACTCACACGCGTCGTTACCACGACTGCTACCGTCTGTAAGCACCTCAAACTCCTGAAGAATTGTAAGTCCCCTGGCGAAGATGGCATACCCAATGAGGTTCTCAAATGGCTTGCGCCATCTCTGTCCTATCCCTTGTGCCTGCTCTTTAACATGTCATATCGTACAGGAGTATTTCCGTCCGTCTGGAAATCTGCTGTTATCGTCCCGATCTATAAGAAAGGCCAACGCTCTCAGGCTGGCAACTACAGACCAATCTCTCTCCTTCCCGCTGTGTCCAAGGTCTGTGAACGCATTTTCTTTGAGTCTCTGTACTGCCACGTCACCCCAGCGCTTTCACCATCTCAATCCGGTTTCTGCCGTGGAGACTCCACAACTTTCCAACTAACACGTCTAGTACAAGACATCTACACCCAGCGGAACCTCAGGCGGCATGTTGGCATCGTGTTCTTTGACCTAGCGAAAGCTTTCGACACCGTCTGGCATCGTGGTCTGCTTGCAAAGCTAGAGTCCGTCTTCTTGGTACACGGTCCAGCCCTGCAATGGCTCTCATCCTATCTTTCCTGCCGCCACCAGACTGTCAGAGTATCTACCTCCCTATCAGACCCATTACTAGTCGTGTCTGGGGTACCCCAGGGGTCCATACTTGGGCCGCTCCTATTTCTACTGTACGTTAATGACTTGCCAGCCCTTGTACCAAATGTAAGTCTTTTTGCTGACGACACTGCTCTGATGTGCTCCGACAGCTCGGCAGACAACCTCACGGCCTCCATGCAGTCCGGGGTCAACGCTACAGTAACATGGATGGAAACCTGGAAACTGAAGCCTAACCTCGCCAAAACCGAGGCCATGTTCTTCTCTCCCTCGCCCCCCACTCAACTTCTGTATTTTCCTGGTCTAAATAGTACACCTATTAAAGTTGTTAACGAGCACAAGCACCTGGGCGTTATTCTCGACCGCCAACTCTCCTGGTCTCCACAAGTCCAGTCTGTGTGCAAGCGTGCGAGTGCGTCCTTAGGTATGCTACAACCCCACTGCCAACACTTGAATGATAACTGCAGAAAATTGTTCTTTAAGTCGTACATTTTGCCTATATTTGACTATTGCGATATAGCTTGGTGCGGGTTGTCTCAGACTTTACTCCACAGACTGGAGGTACATCAACGCTTGCTTCTGAAAATTCTGTTTCGAAAAGACCAAACATTTGCCTCCCTTTGTCTTTATAAACTTGCTTCCACGCACCCTCTTCTTGCCCGACATCAGCAGCATCTTTGTATCCTTGTGCAAAAAATCTTCCTAGCCCAAGTCCCGAAACATATTGCCAAGTACAACTGGTTTGTTACCACTAGACCAACACGCAATGCCTTATCACTGCCCCGAGCTAGTTCCTCTCTGTTTTTGAAATCCCCTTTCTTCTCAGCATACTCCCTTTGGTCTAACCTGCCTACTAGCATTAAGACATGCCAGGATATCAGGAAATTCACAGTCCAGCTTTCCACACTGTCTCATCCGAAGTGATCCCATGTATTATTAATGTGCCTCCCTTTCTTTTTCTCTCCCTATCTCCTTTCCCTCTCTGACAGCATCTTTCCTTTTCTTTTTTTTTCCCTTTTAGCTTGCCGTGGTTGGCTATCACCTGACCTCTCATGTTTATTGGCAGTCTTCGGACGGGCCAGGAGATGTTGAATAAATAAATAGATGCGTTAGCCCCATGGGTGATCTCACCCATGGGGTACATGCGAGCTGTTATTATTATTATTATTATTATTATTTGAAAGTAGGACGGAGGCAGAAAATATTACAAAAAAAGTATTGTCTACGCATGCATCTACGCGTTTTTTTCGTGTCACTTCTACACATAATTGGAGTGATATATTTCTGAACTTCTTTTCCTTATAGTTGTAGTCTTTTAGCTTATTTCCATCATTCCCTGTAGTATTTTGACAAGAAGGGAACGAAAACGTTCAATACTTTGACACATGTCCTAATTGGCTGGTGGTGACTCTTGCGTAGATGCATGCGTAGACAATACTTTTTTTGTATTATTATTATTATTATTATTATTTGTAAGAAAGGTTTGCTCCCCACACCGGAGCTCGCGCTATTCCGCCGAATAGCGCGAGCTCCGGTGTGGGGAGCAAACCTTTCTTACAAATCATCGCCGAAGTCGCAACCACTACTTCGTATTATTATTATTATTATTATTATTTAAAGAGTCGGCGTGGAGAAAGCAATTTTATTAGTGCAATTAGGAGTATAATCGATGCAGACATGGCCAAAACAACAACGAGTTCATGGAATTTTTAAGGATTTTTATGTTATTCAAAATCGATTTTCGTGTTCCGCTCATCAGTGAATAGTATCGGAACTGAGGGTACTGTGTACAAAAATAGAACATTTTATAACAGCATAATTAATTAAAAGTGTGAACAACAAAGGAAGTGCTACAGCATTACATAATAGGTGTCAAACATAGTGCTAACGTATATAACTGAGTGCAGCCACAAAGCAAGAGGTGATACAGTGCAACATGACACAACATTTACATCTGATAACCAGCTACGAGAACAACTTTAGCGCGACTACATGCTTCTTTTGTTTACAAAGAACAGGATTATGCACACGAATACATACAGCTTCCAGAACCTTCAACTGCTTAACATAACTTGCACGGCACAAAACAGAAAAGTGAGAATCATCGTACACACTACGACAATCTGGACGTGATAACAAGTGACAAAATACAGCTGACTTTTTGCTCACGTCGCTCTCTTCCGTCTCATCCCGCTCCTTTCCTTCGATCTCCTCCGCCTCACTTTTCTGTTTTGTGCCGTGCAAGTTATGTTAAGCAGTTGAAGGTTCTGGAAGCTGTATGTATTCGTGTGCATAATCCTGTTCTTTGTAAACAAAAGAAGCATGTAGTCGCGCTAAAGTTGTTCTCGTAGCTGGTTATCAGATGTAAATGTTGTGTCATGTTGCACTGTATCACCTCTTGCTTTGTGGCTGCACTCAGTTATATACGTTAGCACTATGTTTGACACCTATTATGTAATGCTGTAGCACTTCCTTTGTTGTTCACACTTTTAATTAATTATGCTGTTATAAAATGTTCTATTTTTGTACACAGTACCCTCAGTTCCGATACTATTCACTGATGAGCGGAACACGAAAATCGATTTTGAATAACATAAAAATCCTTAAAAATTCCATGAACTCGTTGTTGTTTTGGCCATGTCTGCATCGATTATACTCCTAATTGCACTAATAAAATTATTATTATTATTATTATTATTTTTTTTTTTTGAAGTGCAAGCCTCTTTTACGGGCAAAAATTAACACAATGTATTAAAATGCAATACAACATACACTGGAGAAGAAATCAGGAAAATAAAATATGAGCTCAAAAATGGAACGAAAAATAGCAAATAGAATCAAAACTCACGATGGAATCAAACTCACGATGGAATCAAACTCATGATGGAAACTACAAAACCCAATGAGTTGGAAAACCAACCACAGAATTAGATATTGGGAATAGAGTCAGACACAACAACGACCGAAATCAGTACACCAAAAATCTGTCTTACAAAAAAACAAAGGAACAAGAAAAACAAGAAAGACGAAGTACAAAGAATCCCCAAAAAAGAGGGGAGAACGGGATGAAAGAGGACCGGAGAGCGGCAAACCCCAGGAGGACTTAGCGTCACGTAGTGGCGGGAATGCGGGCCTCCACAGAAACAGCATCCACATCCGCCGCCAGACCAGGTGCACGGAATGCACGGCGACTCCCACGAACCATCAGGACGGAGTCGCGGACAAGGCTGAAAGCCAGGTCCGTCCGCAGCTTTCCCATCACGAGGGGATAAGGCTGCGAGAGCTTGGTGGAGAGCTTCGTTCCGAGCAGCTTCAGGAACCGGGTGGCCTCCTTCGCCAGGGCACCAGCGGAAGACAGGACGATCGGGGTGAATGACGCGTGCTCAACTTCCCGGATCCGGGCACCGTATGCCGACTGCTTCTGACGCTCGTGCCATTGGAACACCTCAGCCAGCGGGCGAGATCGGTACGACTGTGCGTTGGGATAGAACACCCTTACATCAAAAAATGCATCAGTCTGTACCGACCAAAACCCCCTGGCCTTGATGTCCGGTCTGGCGTCGTCCGCAGTGAGCAGGGCAGGACCATGGTCAAACGTGCGGACCGTCGGTAGAGGTTGCAGCGGTGGCTCCAGCTGCACATCCTCAGACACTTGAGAAAGAAGTTGGCCCAGGTAGTTGCGGACATGGTTGTGCCGGTGGATGGGATAGCCGCCCAACTTGCAGATCATTGCGTGGTCGATGGTGAACGGCTGGCCGCATGGACACTCGGTAGGTGAACCGTGGATGGTGAGGCCATACCGAATGCATAGGGCATCAACGAAGGACCGCCGGTCGAGGGAGTATCCATGCTCGCGAACAGGAAGACAGGTCAGCCATGCACCTGTTCCCTTGGCCTGGAGGTGCTCCAGAAGCATTGGTGGTAGGGCCTCTGGACCAGCTGTCTGCAGGACGGTCTTGGTTGTCACAGACTGGGCTTGCTTGGCAGCAGCCTTGGCGGCGCAAATGGCTGCTGGGTCCACGCTGTAGAGGGAGGACTGGTCCGCGATAAGTTGCTGGAGACTGCTCGTGATGGACAGAGATGCTGTCCGCTGTTGCGGGGCAGCCTCAACTGGATTGAGCACTGCAAGGCCACCATGACGCACAGGCAGAGCAAGAAGGCTGCGTAGAGGGGCAGGGACGACTGGCACACCCAATAGAGCTGGCAACAAGACGGAGCGAAGAGAGGACTCGAGAGGCTCGAAGACGTCTGGTGCACAGCTCGACACGCGCATCAGGAATGTCCAGCGGTGACGGTACCCAAAGACCAGTGCGGCATACACGGCTTGGGGCTCGGCCTCGGCCACGTTCGCCAGCTCACGCATCTCAGATGCCCAAGCCTCCACTCGAGCATTGCAAAATGTTGTCTTGAAGGCTTCCGAGCCCAGAGGAGCACCCAGGTAGGGGCGGCCCTCCGTGGTGATGTGGACATTGGTGTCGGCGAATGCAGCGTTGGCAGCATCGAGATGCTCGGGCTTGACAACCAGCCAAGTCTTGGCAGCGTTTGGATAGTAGCCGAATGCTGGGCCAAGTTGACAGATCTGGTCCCACCAGGTGCGAAGGCGCCGCAGCAGGCCAGCGGCTCCCGCGTCATCGGCATACCATAGCTGGATGGTCGAGGCGTCCGGTCGAGCAGCGGACGCACCGACGCCGGCTGGTCTCTCAGGCGATTCGCGGTCATGCACCGTGCCAGCTGGAGAGTCGTCCATAAGGGCGGTGGCGAGGGTAGTGACGAGTGGCGTAATGGCAATAGCGTAGAGGGGCATGGCTAGTGGGCAGCCTTGCGTGGTGCCTTCAGCAGACCAGATGACCGTACCGCTGACGTGGAGAGGTACTGTGCTGCGGTAAAAGTTTTTCGAAATTGTTGCTATTGATGGACATAGTAGGTGGATGTTGTGGAGCATAGCTGCACGGTTCAGGGAGTTGAACGCGTTGGTAGCATCGACCAGGAGTGCTCCCTCTGTGTTGCTGCTGTCAAAGTGGCGACACAGGGCATGTGCAGCGGCCTCCGCCCCACCCTCCTGCCCAGCACAGGTTTGAAGTGCCCCCGCGGCCTCAACAATGTCCTGACGCGTGATGCGGAGGACCACCTTGGCAATGAGGCGACGGAGGGTCTCCCCAATGCCGATCGGGCGCACACCAGGATTCTTATCCAGGGGCACAAGCCTCCCAGCCAGCAGCGGCGCCAAAGCACCCGAGTCGACAGGAGAGGTGGCGAGGCGCTTCGTCAGCATGGCAACAGCGTTGCATAGGCCCGTGGAAGATCTTCCAAATGAACAACACATCCTCCGCCAGGCATTATTATTATTATTATTATTATTAATACTCATAAAAAGGACACACTTCAGGCTCATTACAAACATCTTGAAAGTTTTTGTCTTCACAAGTATACTTTCAAGCCTTCTCATCAGGTGAAATACAGGCAAGAGAAAAGGAACAGGAACAGTGGATTAAATACAGTAAGAAGGTGGTAAAACAGCGCAAAAAGAAAGAAAGAAAGAAAGAAGATAGCTAAAGTAAACAGCGAAAATTGCAATAATGACACAAAGGTGCAAATGCGAGAAAACTCAATAAGCGCGACATGTAGTGCGACAACAAGAGACAACCACTGGACATACATTCCATTGCTAGTCATTTGTTTGAGCATCCTGATTGTCGTGCTGTGTATTCGGATGATTGTTTTTCGATTGTGTCGCGTGTACGCAGTGCTAGATTGCTGAATGTTTTGGAAGCTGTATACATCCACACAAGGAAACCCAACCTTTGCAAACAGAAACAAATCAAATTCACACTTAGGCTGTTAGGTAGGTCGTCAAAACCTCGTTAGTTACATGTATGTCCAGTGGTTGTCTCTTGTTGTCGCACTACATGTCGCGCTTATTGAGTTTTCTCGCATTTGCACCTTTGTGTCATTATTGCAATTTTCGCTGTTTACTTTAGCTATCTTCTTTCTTTCTTTCTTTCTTTTTGCGCTGTTTTACCACCTTCTTACTGTATTTAATCCACTGTTCCTGTTCCTTTTCTCTTGCCTGTATTTCACCTGATGAGAAGGCTTGAAAGTATACTTGTGAAGACAAAAACTTTCAAGATGTTTGTAATGAGCCTGAAGTGTGTCCTTTTTATGAGTATTATCGCATTTTTGTCTCAGAGGAAACTATTATTATTATTATTATTATTATTATTATTTCTCCTCTATTCACTTCTTTCGAAGGCGATAAGCCAGACCCACCGGGAAATATTTCCATGGGTGGGACAGCAAAAAGAAAGTGAAAAAACAAAAACAAAAATAAATAAATAAATAAAACCTAAAAACCAAAGGGACAAGAACTAGTTGAAGGAAGAGGAAGAAAGGAAAGAAACTCAATCCGAACTCCAACATCAAAACAATAATAAAGAATTTGCAGCGACAGGCAAAATACATCAACCAATGAAGGGAGTAGTAACAAAGGAAATATCAGTCTTTATCAGTCGTTATTCAAGTCTCTTAGCTATTGAACATGCAAACGCAGCAGAGGTGCATCTACATGTTAAGGATAGTTCTCAGTATTTTAATCGAACCTTGTATAGCCTCCTGTTGCACAATAGCCAGGTCTCCTCCCTGCACAGTCCGAAGGCATTGAGGAGTCTCCCCCACCAAGCCTCCCAGGGCACCGACAACCACAGGGACCACGTCAACCTGGTTGAGGGACCAAATCCTCGAAATCTCCCGCTTCAAATCATAATATTTCGAGCGCTTTTCAGCCATTTTCTTATTGATGTTGTTCTCACCAGGAACGCTGATGTCTATAATGTAGGCGATGCGCTCCTTGTCATCAACAAGGAGCAGATCGGGCCTGTTTGCTGATAGTTTCAGGTCAGTTGGGACCGAATACTCCCAATAGAGGCGATACTGATTACTCTTGACCAATGCCTTGAGCTGGTGGTCGAATCGTGAAGCACCAGTAGGTAGATCTCGTGCTTTACACATTTCGAAGTGCACATACTTTACTATCCGGTTATGTCGTTCAATGTAACTGGTCCGAGCCAGAACTGGGCAGGCACTGACAATGTGGTCAATTGTTTCTAAGCTGCCCTTGCAAAGCCTGCAATTGGCATCAGTTCGAGGAATTGACTTCATTATGGCGTATTGGTAATTTTTCGTTTTGAGGGATTGGTCTTGTGCTGCCATAATCATGCCTTCAGTTGAAGGTTTCAGTGTCCTTGATTTCAACCACATGAAGGTAAGCTCCTTATCTAGGCGATTCTCCTCCAATCGGCTCCAATACCTCCCATGCAGCGGCATAGTGGAAAGTGTTTTGGATTTTCGCTCAGCGCACGCTTGTTTAATGGTATGCTTATTGGGTAAAGCTGGTCCAGCTGCTGGCAGATCCAAACTCGACAGGAACTTAGCGGCCTTTGCAGTTATTGAGTGGCTTTTTGTTGTAGGTTTTTGTTGATGATACTGATAAAGCAGGCTTATTCTGTCTATTGGGCTGGTACTCATGTAGCGGGCCAGGCCACACATGCTCCGGCCGTGCATATCCTCACAAGAGACCAAGCCCCGGCCTCCATCTCCCCTCTTCATGTAGAGCCTGTTGACTGAGGCTTTGGGGTGGTGAAATCCAGACGCAGTCAAGGCTGATCTTGTCACTCGATCTGTGGTCTTGATTTCAGCCTCGGTCCAATTTACGATTCCATAACTATATGTCATAACCGGCAGAGCATACGTATTGATGGCCTTGATCATGTTTCGCGCATTCAATCCACTGTTAAGAAGCAAATACAATCTCTTTTTGTATTCTGCAGTGAGTTGCGTCTTGAGCTTCGGGTGAGGTATCATGGCTGCTTGCACTACTCCAAGGTACTTGTATGTTTCATTGAGTCGTAGCGACTCTGCAATGGTCTCATCGCCAACCTGGATAGAGCATCCTTCATCTGGTTTTCCTCTCCTGATGTGCAGCACGGCACACTTGGCCGGGTTGAGATTTATTATTATTATTATTATTATTATTATTATTATTATGCGCGGCTTGATGTAGCGGTCAGTGGTTTGTGGGGCAGTCGTTTTGAGCGTACTTTACTTGATATACGGGTTTTTAATCCTCATGCACGCTCAAATCGATCTGCACCACACACCACTGTCTATCGGCGCCATGAAAAAGAAAAGCGACGATGCTATGAAGAGAGAGTGAGAGAGGTGGAGCATGCGACGTTCATGCCTGTTGTGCTGTCGGCAAGTGGTGGCATGGGAAGAGCGGCGACATCACTCTATCGCCGAATCGCGTTATTGAGAGCGGAAAGGAGGAAGGAGCAGTACTCCCACGTAATATCTTACATCAGATGCCGTCTCTCATTTGCCCTGTTGCGATCATGCATCATGTGTTTGCGGGGTTCACGGGGTCTTTTCCGTGAGCGATCGGTTCGGCATCTGGAGTCTGCTGAACTGGTTGTTCCTGAGGCCCAGGTTGCTCGCATGTGAGAATCTATAAATTGCAGCAGATTATTTTTATTATAAATACTGGACATGGATATTGAATTAAACTGTACTCAGTGACTTTTTACATTTTACAGGCTACGTTTTATTATTATTATTATTTCAAAATTATGAAGGACGCTTCACGCAGCTTCATTATACTTGAATTGTTTGCAGGCAACCTGCCTACACTCAAGAGAGCACTGCATCTCACACAAATCCATTGGTATCGTTACAATGGATACCAATGGATTTGTGTGAAATGCAGTGCTCTCTTGAGTGTAGGCAGGTTGCCTGCCAACAATTCAATAATTATTATTGTAAAGCTTTCCTTTTGATCTTGTCTTTTATTGTTGTGACCTTTCCACCATAATTGTGTTGCATTGTCAAAAAAACAAAAACAATAAGCAATAAAGAACAAAAAAAATCCGCTCCTAAGACCTTGTGTTTGTGATTCCTCACCAGTGCTACAGGAACCACAATAACAGAGCACTGCCTTAGCAACACGGTTAAGTATGCTCTCCAAGAACTCACGGCTATACACCCAGCATTATATTACCTACATTTGGACTTCAGAACACCCACTCGAACGTCACACTGTATGCATGTGATTCTATTATTAAATTTGTATCTTTTTCGACACCATGAAACCCAATAGTGTGAAGAGAGATATAACGCATTGCAAGCGATACAATGCACTGCAGGAGATATAACGCACTGCAAGCGATACAATGCACTGCAGGAGATACAATGCACTGTGGATTGACTCTTAATATGTAGGTAACAAAGGACGACGCCCAAATCAATGTGCAGCCCACCACCTCGAGAGAATGGGCAGCATGGTAATGTCAAGATAGGCGTCACGTGATACAACCAGTAAACGTGTTATGCAGAGTTAAGTATTGTATTGTATTTATTTAAAAGGATTCTCCAAAAGCAAATGGATGCTTATCACGGAAGTCTCCCACATAAATATCGCAAGAAAAATGGGGAAATGGGGAGAGGAGAGTGGAAGATGAAGCATGGGAAGAAGGGAAACAAGTACCTAAATATCGAGGTATAAAAGCAGGAAAGAAATCGACGAGGGAAGAAATCACCTCTGCAGATAATAGCGGTGTATAGGTAGCATTCAATATTTTATGTATTCCTCGGCAATCCTTTTGATCCCTTGGATTCCTTTTTAGCATTCAGTATTGTTTGTCGGTAATTTACCAGTCAGGGTTCTAGCCAAGGGGGGGGGGGGGGGGTAGGGGGCGCAGCGCCCCCTACTCCGTTTGCGCGCCCCCCTGTGAAAAAGTGCCGCCCCCCTACTCATTTTCCGATTTTTGTATTTTTTCACGCCATTCAACGAAAATACAGTCGATTGTCACTACTAGAGCGTTCATAAAGGCACATCTGTGAGAGGTGATCCGCTCTCTAACCAGATTGCACGACAAAATATACCTGTCGTGTCATGCAACACGCAGCACGCCGCTGCTACTAATACTCGCACAGTGCTCCAAGTGCTGTCCTCAGGGCCCACCTACACCTGTTTAGGATAGAGTCAGCTGATATTCTAAGTTTCTTCAATGACTGTATACGTCTTAGTGCTCTGCTGCGTATCTTCATGTACTGGAGGAGAGCCAAGAGAGTTCTGTCATTTGTCAGCAACATGCCTTCGTACAACCTGCATGCCATCGTGAAACGTGCAGAGCAACTACACTTGACATCCCTCACACGGCCTACCGAAGCTGTGCTATTGACCAAATCACAGATGCTGTCAAGTACAGACTAATGCATCACGGATCCAAATAAACCAGACTAAAGCATTATTATTCTGAAGTAGTTGAACGACGACTGATCCAAGGCTAGGATGACACCCAAATGCTTGCATGACTTCCCTCGGAATATTGTACAAGGGCTGACGGGGTCATACATTTATAATGCATGCCAGGGTACATGGCGCTACGGGCAACCAAAGACTGCTGCAGCTCTGTGTGTGATGAACAGGGAACACTTATGAATCTACACAACCCACACAGCCATACTTGCGCTTCGATTCAACAACTTGCTATTCTTGTCGGCTTGGAACATAATAATTATACAAGAATGTCTTCACGCATGAGAAGTCATCCAGTGGAACAAACATCGAAAAAATGCCCGTGAGTCGGACGTGTGTGGCAATCCTTTTGATCCCTTGGATTCCTTTTTAGCATTCAGTATTGTTTGTCGGTAATTTACCAGTCAGGGTTCTAGCCAAGGGGGGGGGTAGGGGGCGCAGCGCCCCCTACTCCGTTTGCGCGCCCCCCTGTGAAAAAGTGCCGCCCCCCTACTCATTTTCCGATTTTTGTATTTTTTCACGCCATTCAACGAAAATACAGTCGATTGTCACTACTAGAGCGTTCATAAAGGCACATCTGTGAGAGGTGAAGTCGGGGTTCACCCTGTATGTTGCATTTTGCATGGCAAGACAGTTTTTGACAATGGAAAAAAATGGGTCATGGGGTAACTTTTTCCCATGCCCCCCCCCCTACTATATTGACCTGGCTAGAACCCTGCCAGTGCGCCCATGGCTAGAGGACAATCACCCATTGCTATATTTAGACGTGGCCATTCCGATGCTTCGGGAATACTTGCTCTAGGTTAAAGTATGGAAAATAATGAGGGGCTTTTTATACCAGAACTCGACAAATGGTGACATTTGGGAAATGATGGTGGGCTGTCTGCAAATAATCAGGGGTCACACACGTCCGACTCACGGGCATTTTTTCGATGTTTGTTCCACTGGATGACTTCTCATGCGTGAAGACATTCTTGTATAATTATTATGTTCCAAGCCGACAAGAATAGCAAGTTGTTGAATCGAAGCGCAAGTATGGCTGTGTGGGTTGTGTAGATTCATAAGTGTTCCCTGTTCATCACACACAGAGCTGCAGCAGTCTTTGGTTGCCCGTAGCGCCATGTACCCTGGCATGCATTATAAATGTATGACCCCGTCAGCCCTTGTACAATATTCCGAGGGAAGACATGCAAGCATTTGGGTGTCATCCTAGCCTTGGATCAGTCGTCGTTCAACTACTTCAGAATAATAATGCTTTAGTCTGGTTTATTTGGATCCGTGATGCATTAGTCTGTACTTGACAGCATCTGTGATTTGGTCAATAGCACAGCTTCGGTAGGCCGTGTGAGGGATGTCAAGTGTAGTTGCTCTGCACGTTTCACGATGGCATGCAGGTTGTACGAAGGCATGTTGCTGACAAATGACAGAACTCTCTTGGCTCTCCTCCAGTACATGAAGATACGCAGCAGAGCACTAAGACGTATACAGTCATTGAAGAAACTTAGAATATCAGCTGACTCTATCCTAAACAGGTGTAGGTGGGCCCTGAGAACAGCACTTGGAGCACTGTGCGAGTATTAGTAGCAGCGGCGTGCTGCGTGTTGCATGACACGACAGGTATATTTTGTCGTGCAATCTGGTTAGAGATAGATATGATGACCACATGACATTTTAGATAACGAATGTGATGTCAAACCTTTCTATAGCAGGTCTCTTGCCGACCACCTGTGAGACATTCCTCATGTATATTACACGTCCGTCTTCTTTTCACACATGATCCATTGCCGCACTTGCATTTTTACACCTGAGTACAGTAGTCTTATCTGAGTAATTATGGCGTAGTCGAAATAGAACAAGCACGCATACATGTACATGTACAGATGAAGACAAAACACATCCACCACACAATCTTTATCATGTCTACTAGCCAGCCTGCAATGTAGGAACCACAATTACAGAGCAGTACCGTCGGATCACGGTTAAGTACATGCTGTCCAAGAATTCACCACTATACACCTATCATCAAACCTCCTACATTTGGACTTCAGAAAACTTACATCGTACTTGAACGTCACATTGTACTGTGCATGTGTTTGGTATTTATTGGTGTCTTTTTTGTCCACAGTGAAACACGATATTGTGAAGGGGAATAAAACAAAATTAATAAAAACAAAAGATGTGGCTTTGGTGAATTGCTTTGTCCGTTGTTCACCAAACTCAATGTTGCAACAGTGTTTGTTTCCCAGTAATGCCATTTACCATGTCTACACTCGAAACGTATGACCTCCGTCAGCCCATGTCCAATATGCACTTGGATCAGTCGCAGCTCAAGTACTTCAGTAAATATTTCCCTTTAGTCTGATCCATTTGTATAAGGGATGCACTAGTCTGTACTTGACGGCCTCTATGATTTACTCACCTGCACATTGCCTGTGTGCCCATGTTCGGGCTTACATGTGTGTAGTTGCTCTGCTAGTTTAACCATGGCATGTAGGGTGTAGGTTGTCCGAAGGCATGTTGCTGACAAACTGTGTCAGGCTGTGTTGTGCAATGTACAAGTGGCATGCGCTACAAAAGCCAAAACTCGACTCCTTTGACGCAGACTTCTGGTGGTTCAGAATGGTATGGTGGCCATTCACCCATGTAAAGTTGGAAAACATATCAGGGGCATGTTGTTATAGGCGTGCGCTGCCTGGACCCCGAATGGATGTCCCCCCCCCCCTCACACACATCCAGTGTCTACCTGTCTTCGATGTTATGCACCACCCAGGCTAGGGGGATTGTGTGAGGTTTTCAAAAGCACACTTTTTCATGATGGACAATGAGAAGCTGAGTATAAGAGACCATGTACATATCCAGCATCTAGAGTGGCTGGGACATGTGAGCAGATAGAGTGAGTTGGACACGTGAGGGTCAGACGACATGCATATCTTGGCGTCAAGTCTCACCAGATGGATTTGGTTGCGTATGAAGCCTGCCAGACGGCAATGTCAAGTCGCACATTGAATCGAAAAATCTATAGAGAAACCGACTGTTCCAGCCAGGTCAGCAGTGTCTGCTCCAGGATTGTAGGACAGCCGGGTACACGTGTACCTGGCGCAACCATTTCAACCGGGTCGGAGCCGGGTACACATGTACATGTGCCTGGCGCTGTCTCACCAGCCGAGTCACATAATTTAACTGGTTGGTTGGTTTATTTTAATTCGGACCATAAACGGGAACTAGGCCCAATGATATAAAGGAGAATGGATAAGCCGAATTTAGAAAAGAGAGGCTAGGAATTCGAAAATTGCGAAAGAAGAAGAAGTATCTGACACATACAAGCCATGTAGTCAGTCCTTTCAAAGTTCGAAAGTGTAAAGTACCAACCGGGTCACAGGTGACCCTGTACTATATTTTCAACCGGGTCCAAGCGCCGCCCAACCGGGTGGATTACCCGGCTCACCCGGCGCTGGAGCAGACACTGGGACTCAGGAACGTTTGCGACCGACCAGAGATACTATATCCACTAAGGTCATGGCATAGTGTATTATAGATGCTCCTCTGTTCCGGCCCTTCACCTCCCTCCCCCCGCCCCTCCCCCCCCTCCGCCCACGCCCTCAATACCTACATGTACATGTACCTGCCCTGCAGTTGTACTTGCACTTTGCAGATCACAAACTTACAAACACTGCACAAAAGTGAAACCAGTTTTGCTCATTGGGCATCGCCAGCGCAATGATCGGGGATGGTGTGATGGTCTAACACATCTCTTGATGTACCAATATTACCTTCTGAAATTCCATACCGGCAGCATGCCTCGATCGTGGAATAATGATAACAACGAAATGGTTTGAAGAAGGGCTGAGGCTTCCTGCAGCTTCATCTGTGAAAAGAATTCGGGTGGACACACCCATTCCCATAGCGCTGCACATCACATCCGAACCAGTTCCGTTATTTTTACAACGTTTCGGCACTTGGCCATCGTCAGGTAATAACAATGAATACCGTGGAAGCCACACAAGAGCAGTATATACGCAGAGTGTAGCGCCAAAAAAGATGCGAATTATGTCACCTAGTATGCAGAAGGGGGGGGGGGACGGAGAGAGAGAAAAGGCGCAACTAGCACATCACGGAGGAGAAGCAGCAGAAGGTAGCGCGCATTGTGCTCTGTGAATGGTGTTACGCAGAGTGTAGCGCCAACAAATAAAATGATGCGAGTTATGTCACCTCTATACAGAGGGGGGAGAAAAGGTGCAACTGTGCACATCACGGAGAAGAAGAGCGCGCCGTTGTGCTCTACGAAGTGAGGGTACATGCCAAATAATTATGGTGTTAATTCTAGCACAGGAGGGGAGCACGGAGCCCCATGTGTCAATGCACTATGAGGTTAAACTTCCATGCCAAACTGTTACCACCAGGGACGCGACGAGGCATCAGGAACAGAATGGATTTGAGTGACCCGCCTCATATTATAATTATTCAGTGATATTGAAGTAGCAGCAGGGGAAGCTGAGAAAAATTCATAACAAATCCCATCCGGTGCTTATGTTCACATGGGGCTTGGCATCACGAATCTCAATCGCCTCGCGCAGCTTGCGACGGGCTCGATCAGGCTCTCTTCCTATTACTTCAACTGCAGAGAATGCACTTTTTCTCCTCCGTGATGTGCTAGTTGCGCCTTTTCTCTCTCTCCGTCCCCCCCCCCCCTTCTGCATACTAGGTGACATAATTCGCATCTTTTTTGGCGCTACACTCTGCGTATATACTGCTCTTGTGTGGCTTCCACGGTATTCATTGTTATCACCTGACGATGGCCAAGTGCCGAAACGTTGTAAATAACGGAACTGGTTCGGATATGATGTGCAGCGCTATGGGAATGGGTGTGTCCACCCGAATTCTTTTAACGAAAATGGTGTTCCCCAATTATGTAGTGAAGGTTCTAGATAGTAGTCAGAGCAAAGAGGGGAAGTAGGACTAAGCGAACACGTGCACAAGCTATATCCCAAACTATGTTGTGCGAAGGCAATGCACCGGTTTGATGTAGGCTAGGGCCTCATATGACTCTCTTCCTCTCTCTATACATTTGACACGACCCTGCAGGTATCTGAGCGCAATAGTAAGACTTGACTTCACTGGGCTAAGTCTGGGCCTGTCTGGCTCATTCGGGCTCTTGTACATCGCCTATACAGTACGGACATGTACGGACATGTACGCACATGTAGTGACTAGCAAGGATGTGTTTGGCACGTTCCACAATGCCATGCTGTTCATCTAATGACATCCTGATGACAAGCAGTTGATAAGCGGGTTTGCCGCAGGCGCCATGTAAAAGTCATGTGAGGCTGAGTTCAGCCGACTAAGAGCTATTTTCGACTACTGTCGGTGTAGCAGCCTGCCATGTTCTCTGATTGGCGTCATATCGCGTCTTATCCTTTCCCATGTATAGTTAGGAAAATAGTCCTGTGATATGTCACGTTATCGATAAGCTTGTGTGTTTGAGCTCATGACATGTTGAACATACATGCACAGTAGCACTGGCATGTGACCATTGCGTGCCACTCATAGCCCTGGTATACATTAGCCATCTAGTTACGGGTGCATGTGCATGTACATGTACGTGTAGCTCATTTCTTAGGCTTGTGTTAGTAAGTCAGCAAAGGATATCTACGTGCAGCAGCCAACCGGGCTGCTAGTGCTAAGGAGTACCATAGACAGATATCACGGCACTCCTCGTGCGTGTGTTTTGCATATGCTTGCAGAGAGTCTAAGCAGAAAGCGAGCAAATAGTAATCAATGTGTTTC